>NC_091767.1:109617273-109923601 GCF_029378745.1 Bos indicus | reverse complement strand
GCCAGTTCTCGGAAGGTAGATCATTTACAAGTTATAGAGCGTTGTATGTTTCGTGGTGACAAGGGTACTTTGCGCCCATTTATGGAATACTCACAGTATGCAGGGCACTTGCTAGACACTAGGTGTCTTGTTTAATCACCAATTACTCCGTGAAGTAGCTGCTGTTCTTTTGCAGATGAAGGAAGCGGGGTGGGAAGAGGTACTTGGCGGAGTTTAGAGCAGGAGTCAGGGAACTGCGTTTTGTGTTGAACCACACAAATCCTATCGTGGTTTAGTTCTTAGCCTCCAGACTCACTGAACCTGCTTGTATAATTTAGCCAGTAAAACTTCTGGAATCAGTGAATTTTGCATTTTTGTCTGATGTTCTTAAAGCATCCAAATTAGTACCTGATACTTTTAAGCTCGTAGGCATATTGATAATGATAAGAGTAGCATTGACAGAAACAACGGTCGATGCCTCCCGCTGGTCACTTCCTGTGTGCTAAGTGTTTATATGCACCAGTTTATTTAATCTTCACAGGCCGAGGGGTGGTGGCCCATGTACTGAATTAGTAAGAAAGTATGACTCGAGCGCATCGGGAGCTTATGTTTGGCCCGGTGCCTCCGCGCCCGGCCCCTCGATGGCACACGGAACGCTTGCTGTGTGAATGAATCCCTGACCGAGCACCCTTACTCGGGCGTGAGCCACAGCCCAGCCCCGGAGCCTGGGTTCCTCACTTGCGCGCTGCCTGCCCTCGGGCTGGTGCCGCTGCCGGTCGGGGGCAGTGCAGGGGCTCCGGCAGCCGCAGCCCAGCCCCGGAGCCTGGGTTCCTCACTTGTGCGCTGCCTGCCCTCGGGCTGGTGCCGCTGCTGGTCGGGGGCAGTGCAGGGGCTCCGGCAGGCTCTGCTGTTCAGGTGGTGACCCCTCTTTTGTCGCCCTTGTTCTCTCCTAGTGGCCTTGCCCTCGGTGCGCCAGATGACCCGGAAGGCATCAGCCCTGACCCTGGTTCGGGAAACGGTGGTAAGTACACAGAGTAAGACCAGGGGACGTGGATGCTTGGCCGTGAGGGCCGTGAGCCTTTGAGCTGGGAGCCTGGGCCTGAGCTTCAGTGGGTCCAAAGCCCAGCGCTCCCCTGGCGTGGCTTGGTGCTCCCAAGAAGGGCGCGGTGTTTAATGTAAATGTTGACCCGCTCCTCGCCTCCTTTCATAAGCACCAAGCTAGGGGACTGGATGTCCTTTGGGCCACACTTCGTGAGTTTCATTTCTCACCACCACGCTTGCATAGGGGGTTCAGCCAGTGTTTGCTGAACTGAACGACACTCCGTCAGGTTCAAAGGCTCTGTTGGGTCCTGCTCCCGAATGGCTGGAGGCCCTGGAGGGCTGCTGTCCAGACCTGAGCGTGCCAAGGCCTTCCTGGCAGGCTGCTGGGCTCCGTGTGCTGGCTAGGGCCAGGCATTCCTACGCGGGCCTGCCCTTCGGAGACACACAGCTGGGTAGGCCATAGGAGACGGCACTGAGCAAATAAGCAGTCTGCTGGGTTCAAGCTGGATTGTGAGGAAACTTTCTGTTCTGCAGTTTGGGTTTTGCTAAGCCTTCCTCATAATTTTTGTTTCTGAAAGAGAGTGGATGCCCTCATCAGTGTCTGTGGGAAGTGCTAATAATTTGCCTTGTTGAAATATCTTAGAGATATTTTGACAGGTGTTTTTTTCCCCCGTCTCCAGAGTAATGAGATTACGGGCAAAAAGAAGGAGTTTTTAGAGCAGATAACCTAAGTTTCACACGGTGAGAATATGTTAATTCTCCCTCAGGTTTTCCTTTAGAACCTGGCAACTTTACTTTAAGCATGCAGTGCAACAGTTCTGGTTATTCTGCCTTCTGCCCCCAGGCCGTTGGGACCAGAGACTTGATCGGCCTGCTCCTTAATTCAGCCCTGGTGTGCTTCCTGCCAGGCTCGGGGCTCTGCTTCGCACTGGGGTTCAGCCTGGATCATGGCTCCGATCACGCCTGGAAGGCAGGCAAAGAATGGTCGCGCAGCCAGCTGGGGGTTGAGGAGCTGGGCGATGGGCTGAGAAGCAGGTTTCCCCTCAGAAAGGAGCGGGGCGGCCGGAGTGTCCCCAGCAGACGACCTGGCCTGGAGACCTGGAGGGTGAGGGGCCCTGGGCGGGGGCACGTGTGGGGGATAGAGCCCGCCTGTCTGAGCAGCAGGCAGGCGGCCATGTGCCCTTGGCCTGGCGTGCGGGGCCTGCTGGCCGCCCCTGCCGGCTCCCAAGCCTCTTCTCTGCTGAGCCCCAAGCTCCATGCCCTCGCCATCCTCTGGCTTTCGCCCCCCTCTACCAGCCACCCCCTGAAGACTCAGCTGCAGCCCACGCTTCCCCGGCTCTCCCCAGGCTGCCGTCCCCAGGCTGCGTCCCTGTGCTCTCCTCTCTGAACCTTGCGTTTTCGCTGCAGTTCATTGCATTTCTTCGTGTTGGCCACTTTAGGAGTATCCCGAATCGGACCGCTCCTCACCCGCCTTCCTTGGCCTAAGCACCGTGACCTCTGGCCTGGATTCTCCCCGCTTTCTCCTACCTGGTCTCCTCGTTTCTCTCTCAGCGCCTTTCATAAAGATCTGTTCTTAGCAAGGCAGCCAGAGGGAGCCTGTGGAAACCGAAGTCCCCCACGCTGCCCCTGAGCCCGTGTTCTGAGAGGCCCTACTCAGCCTGTCTCCCAGCACCTGCTCCCCCCTCTTCTGCTGTCCCCCCCTTTATTGCTCTCCCATCCATTGGCCTCTTGGCTGGTCCTCAGGTCCCCTAGGTCCCTGCCACCCCAGGCCTCTGTCTGTGCCCTGTCCGAGTATGCCCAGAGGTCAGCCCTTCCTCAGTTTAACCCCCTTATTTGTGTTTTTTTTTTTTTTTTTGCCATGGTGTGCAGGATGCAGAATCTTAGTTCCCTGACCAGGAATCCAACCCGTGCCCCCCTGCATCTTGCCCTTGCGTTGGGAGCATGGAGTCTTAACCCCTGGACTGCCAGGGAAATCCTCAACCAGCTCGTTTGAAACTGCGGCCCCCACCGCCCCCTTGCTACCGGCGCTTCCTGTCCTTGGCCACGGTGTTCTCCATAGCATTTATCACCCTGGACATGCTCTGTAATCGCCCTCGTTTATCGTCCGTCCCTTCTTTCTGGACTGTTGGCTCCTTCTATTTGTTTTGTTTCTACACGGCACTGGGCAGAGAGTAGGCCGCCGGGGCCCACTTGGGGGAGGAGTGAATTCATTCGTTCACTCAACACACATCTTGTTAGCGCCTGAGCAGTGCCCAGCACCTGTGCCACGCGGAACCGTCGCTCGCACGTGCCCGTCTTGGCTGCTGGGCGCACGATCGCCATTGCTTTCACCGTCACCACTCTTTCGCCACTGCTTCCCCACACCTCACCTGGCGCTTGGCCCAGTGGAGTGGTCTAATAAATGTTTGTCGAATTAGAGAAGCTGTGGAAAGATTAGGGTTTTGGCTGAGTCTGGAATCGCCCTGAAGCAGCGATCGGCAGTTTCCGACCGCGGCCTGCTTTTGAAAGTAAACTTCTGTTGGAACACAGCTGCTTGGCTTTTGAAACGTCGGTGGCTGTTTTGTGTTGAGTGGTTGTGACAGACTTGGGGCTTTGTGTCATCTGGCCAACAGAACCTGAAGTATTTATTGTCTCGCATTTAAAAAAAAATGTGCCAACTCCTGCTGTCAAGTCAGACAGGCTTTGTTTTAATTGCTGATGTATGAAGATGACATCCCACCCAACAGAACAGATTAAGGATCAGCAGGAGGCGTAGGTATCACAGCAGTTCTGCTTGCTTGCTGCCTGCCCCTTTGGGTCCATCTTCTGATACTTAACAGGGGGATTCTCTGGTGGTTAGACAGTAAAGAATCTGCCTGCAATGTGGGAGATGTGGGTTTGATTCCTGGGTTGGGAAGATCCCCTGGAGGAGGGCATGGCACCCCACTCCAGTATTCTTGCCTGGAAAATCCCATGGACAGAGGAGCCTGGCGGGGTACAGTCCATGGGGTTGCAAAGTCAGACATGACTGAACAACCCACACCTTTTTACATTCTTCTGACATTTACATGGTTACATTGGGTCCAGTTTAAGTAATTTTTAAATATTTGAAATACAATGACTTAATGGAGAAGGCAGTGGTACCCCACTCCAGCACTCTTGCCTGGAAAATCCCATGGATGGAGGAGCCTGGTGGGCTGCAGACCATGGGGTCACACAGAGTTGGACACTACTAAAGCGACTTAACAGCAGCAGCAGCAGACTCAAATCACAAGACAGAATATAATGTGGAAGCCATCCTTTTTCCCCCTTGTAGGGGTGTGGGGTGGTTTGCCTGTTGTGACGTTTTCCTGTGTCTGTTTTGCTTTTTTATAGTGCTCCCAAATGTGTCGGAAGAGAAGGTGTCTCCCACCAGAGCACGGAACATGAAGGACTTTGAAAACGTAAGTAGAGACACTGAATTAGCATCCCTCACGGCTCATGTCTGTGCGCGCTGTCCAGCAGACCCACAGGGAGCCTGGGTTTTCGAGAAGCATTCAAGCAGGATGAGGCAGGGTCTGGAGGAGTGCCGGGGCTTGTGGGCTCTCTCTGGAGCACTGTGACATTCCTGCACAGCTGGTCCTTTGCACACAGGCCAGTTATGGGTTCTGACAGCATCAGTGATTTCCAGCCTTGGGGAGTTTGGTGTATTTCTGGCGTCCTGAAGGTGAAGATGTCACCATGGAGCACAGTTGAGAGGCGCTAAGGTGTTTCACGGGCTTCCCCGGTAGCTCAGCTGGTAAAGAATCCACCTGCAATGGAGGAGACCCCAGTTTGATTGATTCCTGGGTTGGGAAGATCCCCTGGAGAAGGGATAGGCACTCCAGTATTCTTGGGCTTCGCTGGTGGCTCGGGTGGTAAAGAATCTGCCTGCAGTGAGGGAGACATGGGTTTGATCCGTGGTTCGGGAAGATCCCCTGGAGGAGGGCATGGCAACCCACTCCAGGATTCTTACCTGGGGAATCCCATGGACAGAGGAGCCTGGCGGGCTACAGTCCAGGGGATCGCAAAGAGTCAGACGCGACTGAGTGACTAAGCGTAGCACAGCAGCAGCATGTGTCAGGAGCTTCCCTGTGATGGAGGGTGTGCTGTTCGTGGTCCCCTCTGAAGCTGTCCTGTGACTGAGGTTTTCTGAATTAGCCCCATTTTACAGGTCAGGAGTCTTCAGACCAGGAGAGCCTCACTCACGGCCGCATAGTGCATGAGCGACAGAGCTGGAATCTGAGTTTGGGTTTCTAATGACTCTAAAGCTGTTTGTTCTCTCTACCACGTGGCGCGGCCTCTGCATCTTGCAGGCTGCGTCTGTGTTGAATGAAACGTGAGCGATGTGTTCCCAGGTTGCTGTGGTAATTGTCTGAGAATGGATTGCTCGGCGATGGATTTGACTTCAGTGCTTTCTGTCTGCCAGCATCTGCGTTTCATTTGTTAGTGGATGGGGTCTGTTGTCAAGTAACAGGAAAATAAGGTTATTTCCCCAATTCCAATTCTGCTTAACAAGTTACCTGCTCAGCGTGCTCATTTATCATGGGAAGAATTAGACCCTTCTTCATTTGTAACCAAATGAAATCCATACTATGCAAGACATGGGAGGTATTTATCAGGGAGAGGGCGCAGGACGCAGAGGGAAGGACGTTCCTCAGCCATGTTTCTCTCTCCCCAATGGCCTTTCCCGAACAGAACGGGCCTGTCTCTGGATTTAATTCAGAACACTCATTACTGCTAATAGTTATCTGCAAACCACCAGTGACCAATTGAAGAAATGACTTGTCAGATCTCTAATGGAAACAAGTAATTCTGGAGCGTTGAGTTGTTATAATTTCAACTGTACAACCTGATATATGCTGTGGGGTCTGGGGCCTCAAACAAATGAGATTTGATTATTCCACATCGTGTATAATTAAAATGTGCTCCACTATTAAATGGTTGTTCGTGTTTTATCATAAGAGTAATAATAGCTACTGTTTATTGAGCTCTTGCTCTGAGCTGGGAACTATAAGTGTTAAGCTCTTCATATATATTACTTTAATATTGAAGCAGCTCTGCGAGATACAGAGTTATTTAATTTTTGAAAGGCACAGCTTTGATTTTTGTTTCTAGATGGAAAAACCTAACAATCTTAGAGATTTAGCTTCACGTGTTGTCACTGCCTTTTGAACTGGGAGAGATCTGAGAATTGAATCCAGCTCCCTTTTATGGACTGTAGCCCACCAGGCTCCTCCATCCATGGAGTTTTCCAGGCAAGAGTACCGGAGTGGGTTGCCATTTCCTTCTCCTGAGGACCTTCCTGACCCAGGGATCGAACCCGGGTCTCCCGCATTGCGGACAGACGCTTCACTGTCTGAGCCACCAGGGAAGCCCCTCGGGAGAGAGGAGACACGGAGGCCGAGGGACGCGCCGGCAAGGCTGTGCCCGGTGCAGCTTGTGCCCTGGGCCGCGGCCTCGGAAGCCAGGCCGCCTGCCCGTCCGCTTCTGCTGGGTGACCTTGGGTGACCTTACCCTCTCTGCACTTCCTTTGTCTTTAAAATGGGCATGTTACAGTTTCTGCTTCCCAGGGCTATCGTGCAGCTTCCTGAGGGAAGGTACATGCAGCGACATGCCCGGCCCTGAGTCTGTCCTGCGTGTCAGGCGTTTCTCTTGCGGTTAGGTTACGTTTATTGTTACCGTTTTTCTGCTCTGTCACATGACTCACATCTCCCTTTCTCAGGTGTGTTCTTGATGACTCAAATACTGATTTTCATAAAGGCAAGGGAGAGCCTTCTATGCCAGCATGTTTTAGGGTTTATGTTTTGGCTTTACGACTGTGCTCCTTTGGCTGCTGTTAGGGCTTTTTTATTTTTTATGACATTAATATTTTTTATTGTAGCACTTTCAAGAACAAATTCTGCAGTTGAAATGACAGCGTGGTTCTCAGTGTCTCCCTTTCAGGTCTTTATAAGTCACTGAAAATCCTCATCTGGCCTGAGCTACTAAATGCAGGGTCTCTGTGTTGGGATGCTTACAGGAAATGCTTTTGGCATCTAATGCTGATTTTAAAGTTCGCATACATGTTAAAGAGAAGGCTATAGCATTAAAGGGGAAGCTCGTGATTTCTTTTATCCTAGTCTTGGATTACGGATACCTGAACATCAGAGTCTGGTAATGACGGTCTGGCAAAATACAGGCCTCTTGGTCTTGCTTGGAGTTTAGCCATTCATCAGTGGGTCTTTTCACATCCGTGTCCCGGGACAGGGGCTAGGGAATTTGCAGCAGAGTAAGGGCCCATCAGGAGACTCACAGTCTGTTTAGGGAGATGGACAGGAAAATCATGCAGTGATTGAGGTTAAGTCCAGGGCGCTGTGGGGCGTAGAGCGGGGGCCTGGTCCTGGCCCAGGGCACTCTGGGCAGCCTCCCTGGAGCACGTGTTCTTGAGTTGGGTCACCAAGAGTAGTAGGGATTAGCCAAGGTGGGAAGACTGGGAGGTGACCCCAGGCAGAGGGACTCTCACGTGCCGAAGACACAGAGAGAGCATGACAGGGCATGACGAGGCTGGGAATCCAAGTGCCCTTTGATTGGAAGGAGGCTTAGGGGGTGCTTGAGAGAAGTGGGGCTGTTGAAGCAGGTGGGGGTCAGATTCTGCAGGCTCTTGTATGTTACACCGCTTTGAGTTTTGTGCTGAAGATGAAGGGGCGTCAGTGGTAAGTTTTAATCTGGGGAGGGAAGTGACTGGAGTCACTTCACAGATGAGCCAGGCTGGGTGCCCTGAGGCCGGAGGTGCTGTGATCAGTAAGGAGGTGCAGTGAGTGGTGGGGTCCGGAGGCGTGGAGAAGAGAGTCAGAACCGCAGTGCTAAAAGAGCTCCCGGGACCGCCTCATCCAGGCCCTGCATCTGGCACAGGGGCCTCGAGCCCAGCGACGGGCAGGGACTTACATGGTCTTTGAACCCAGGCCTCTGTCCTTCTGCTGCACTCGGCGTTCTGTGTCCCTTCTCACACCTTCTTGTGAGTCTGTCATCTGGGGATCTGCTGTCTGATCCCTTCCTCAGCTGAGCTGTCGTCATCTGAACGGCCGGCCTTACGGTAGGAGGCTGGCAGATCAGTGTGGTCTTCAGTGGGATCCTGCCTCGTTGGTCCTTCTGGGTGATAACGTCACGGGGAGTGCCCCGGACCAGAGGAGGCCGGGCTGAGCAGCGTTGTGTAAAGGACTCTGCTTCTCTGGTGTGTTCCAGGGACTACTCTCTGTCTCTCCCTTTGTCTCTCTCAACATGTTGTGAGTGAGCGGGGAGACCCAGAATCTGGTTCAGCGTGTCCAGTCCGGGTAGCTGTTCTTTGTTCACAGATAGAAGCGTTTACTTCTGGCTTTTACTGTGACATGTATAGCTTTCTGTCTCTGTTGATACAGGTGGATAGTATTATTTAATGGCCGTCTTAAGTTCATAAAGACGTGTGCCTAAAGGGGTGGGTTGAACCGTAATTTATGTAACCTCTTCCTGTGCGACGTTCAGACTGTGTCTAATTCCTCACTGTGATAAACAAAGCGGTGATGAGTGTCCTGGTCCCGGTCTTTGTACACTTATGTGTTTTTTTTCCCCTTGGGACAGGTTCTGCTGCTCTTGTGTCCAGCCCAGCTGCCCTGAGGTTCTGGTGTTTGTATCAGGGCGCTTATTCTGTTTTGTTAAAGTCTTGGTCTCAGCGAGGCAGTTGGTCAGCATTAGTGTTTTATCCGCGCCACGGCTAGGAGTCCGCATCTCCAGGTCTGCCCTGTGGCCTGTGTGTGCTGGGTGTCTTCCTTCCGGGGGTGGTTCCCCTGCCCCCCGACCCCACCTGGTGTGTGTGGCCCCGAAGCTCTGAAGTAGCGGCGTACGTGGATACGACGCGTACCTGGGAACGACCAGAGGTGGGTGTTAGGTCTGGTGCTGTCACACTGG
Source organism: Bos indicus (assembly GCF_029378745.1). Lineage (NCBI taxonomy): Eukaryota > Metazoa > Chordata > Mammalia > Artiodactyla > Bovidae > Bos > Bos indicus. The sequence continues at coordinate 109,914,661 of NC_091767.1, read as the reverse complement.
CAGGCCTGTGACCCCGTTTGTCCAGGTGGCTTCTAGAGCCTTCTCTGTAACTCGGAGCTGGACGCGGTCTTCCACTCAGAACTGGTGGCGAGGGCTCCGTGAGTCCTGGTGTGGAAGGCCCCTCGCTCGGTGCCTGGCGCGTGGCCCTCAGTGCCCGCTTAGCTCTGTCCCGAGGACCCTGCCTCAGCCAGCTCCCCCGCCTTCTGCTCTTCCGTTGTCAGTCTCCGCTGAACCTGCTGTGATGTTTCTTTGACCTTGGAGCAAAATCCCTAACTGCTTGCCGTGGCCCGTGTGGCCCTGCCCTGTGTCACCGGCTGCAGCCGTCTCCCATCACGGCCTGCTCTCCAGCATCTGGGCTGACCTTCCTCAGCCACGTGGTCGGGCGTTCAGCGTGCTCCTCCCTCTGCTGGCACTGTCCTTTCTCTTCCTCCTGAGCGTCAGGATCCTTGAGCGCCATGGCTTAGTCTTTACGTGACTTTATAGAGAGGCCGTCCGTAACTCCCTTCCCAGGTTTGCTAGGGACCCAGCACTCAGCATGCAATGTTTTCCACCGTGAGTCTTACGATTGTTTGCAATTAAGTATTTTATTGGTGTGATTGCTTAATTTTGTCTCCTCTACTGTGTCCCTCGTGCTCAACACCCAGCTGAACAAGATGGTAGTCGATAAATTCTTATTGATAAAAATAAATGTGTTACTTTGTAAGCTGTAAATTTTGGTTGCCTTACCTGTGAAATGGGAAAGTAATATTTAATGCCTAGGGTTGTGGTGAGGATTAGGTAACATGCCAGGACAGCGCGTGGCATCCCGGGTCTTAAGCCGATGGGGGTGGCTGCCGTGTTCTTGTGGATCAGGTGGCTGGAGTGGTGTAGCAGGAGGGAGGGGCATGCAGATGCCCCCCAGAGTCTTAGGAGAGCAGGCAGTGATGAGGGTCAGGGGAGGCTGAGAAGGAGAACGGGGCGCCTTGAGAACCAGGCAGGAGAGCAAGAATCATATGGGGCGCAGGTGGGCAGAAGTGGAGGAGGACTCTCTGGAGCTGGCAGAGTGACTGTTACCGGAGCTCTGTGGTTCTGGCTCTGCAGGAGATGGGGCCCATCAGGGCCAGAGGTCTTGGAATCAAGTCTGTAAGTGTTCAGCGCAGAGGCTCATCTGTGTAGTAGGCTGGTCTCCTGCATGCTGGGTCAAATGCTCTGAGTGCTCAGGCCTCTGAGTGTCCTGGCCATGCCCTCTGCAGACCTGGCCAGGTGGCGGCCTGGGCAGTGTAAATTTTTACAATCTTTTTGAAGGCCATTTGGAAAGAGATTTTGATGGTCATAAAAATAATATTACTCTTGAGCCCGATAATCCATCTTGGGGAAATTCATCCTGAGGAAAGAACCCAGCAGAAGAGAAAAGCTGCGAGCATGAAGGTGTTGTCACATTGTGTATGATTGTGAAAAATCGGGAACAAGGGAGTTATATTTTACATTTGTCATCTCTTTGGCTTATTGCAACAAGCTTGTGATGAAGGTGTTTCCCAGGTGAGGAAGCTGAGCTTGAGATTCAGTGATTCACTCAGGAGTTTAGCGTGATCGAGAAACAAAAAGAAGGCCAAATGCACAGCTGGTCTTTCTGGTCGGAAAGCTTGCAGGCATTCTTCCGGAGCACACTGAATGCGTGCGTGCTCAGCAGGGAAACGGTTAAGCAATTGAATGTAAATCAATTCAGTGGAGTTCAGTGCAGTCATTTTAAGTGATAATTATGGGAATTCTGTAGCAACATGAAAATATTTAAGACATGTTAGGGGAAGCAATGGATTATACAGATTCACTTATGTTACAATTTTACCACAAATGTGTATTCATGAGCAAAGGCTGAAAGAATATACAGAGAGTAGATTTCAGAAGATAGTTGCATTCCGGGCGTTGTTTGGGTTCACTTTTAAAGGCCTGTTGTTACTCCAGTATTGTTGGCTGATGAATAGATGTTTGCCTAGCAACAGTTTTCTGGGTGTTTTGAGGACACTGGGAGCGTACTGGAATCAGAAGCGAATCCCAGGGTGTCTTCTTCGTCTTCCTAACCCCGCTCAGCTGCTGCTGGCAGAACTGTCTTACATGCGGTGTTATTTACCAGAAATGAACTCTGGGCAGCAGGATTTCGTGGTTTTTGTGATGTCTGGGTGAATGGTCTAACAGTTTTTGGTCTTTCAAAGAGGATAAAAAAAATTACCGGTCACTCGAAGGTCTGTGTATTGAGGCTTGAGCGAGAAGTGGATTCGTTCTGAAAGTGCTCCTGTGTTTTCTGCTCGCTCAGTGCCAGGCTCTGCCAGGTACTGTAGGTCATGTGGTTGTCACAATACCTCCGTGACTTTGATCCTCTTTTTACTGATGAGCAGACAGGGACTCAAAAACGTGCAGTGGTTTCCCCAAGGTCACGTGGCTCACAGGTGACAGCGTTGGGAGTTGAGTCCACTTCCTGCTCCACTGACTGCGGGGCCCCTGCCCTCGGTCCTTGTTGCCTGCAGCCCAGACGTGCCCTGGTGGCTGAGCCTCCGCTGTGGAGTCCCAGGCCCTTGCAAGCTGCTGAAACTGATGGCCAGGTCACCAGAAGCGCGGCTCCTGGCTGAGAGTTTGGTTGGTTGGAGTTGCCCCGATTCTTTCTTATGTTGTTGGCTTTCGTCTTTCTTCCCTTTCTGATGGTGCCCTAGGCGCGGAAGGCCTTTGACAGGGAGTGGGAGGAAGTCACGATGACCAAGTAGAAGCCTCAGAGAGTGTCCTGCCACTGAGCTGGGACCGAGTTGGGATGGCTCCTCTTTCGGAGGCTCCAACTCCGTGGTCCCACCCGGGTTGCCAGGGCTGGAGCCTGGCGAGTACAGCTCTCGTGTTCACCTACTTTTGAGCGCTGAGTTTCTGAGTCATATTTGGTGGATTTTCAGGTATTTATTCCTATTGTATGGTAAGCTATTTTCAGTGTTTCCACTTTTTTTTTTTCATTTCTTGAACTTACTTAAAGTGTAGATGAAAAGTACAAATGAAAAGAATATTAGTGTTTTCAGTTCTTACGCTGTGTCAGGCACAATTCTGAACATCCCCATTCATTTCTTTTAATCCTCGTAATAGCTCTCTGCAAGGGGCATTATAATAATCCCATTTTTACAGATAAAGGAGCTGAGGCACACAGAATAAGGAACTTGACCAAACTCACTTGGCTCGTAAGGCGGCCTGGACCGGCTGACTCATTCATTCAACACATGTTGATGGGGTGTCCGTGTCCCAGATACTGTGCTACAAATCTCAGGGGAAACAGCCATGAGCAGATAGATTGCAAAGGTCCCTGCCCTCCACAAGTGGATGATCTTTGTATAACAGGCGTGATAGCAAATAGTGCATGTGTAAGGATCGAAGGTGGAGGCAGGTTGTGACAGCTTCTAATAAGAAGGCAAGCGTTCTGCGTGAGAGAGTGACTTGGTGGAGGTCGTGGAGATGGCCCTCTTTGGAGCCAGTAGTTAGGAAGGGCCTTTTGGAGCCTCTGACGTTTAAGCTGAGATGGAAGCCTGAGATGGAACCTCCCGGCAAGGGCTGCAGGAAGAGCTGTGCGCGCAGACAAGGCCCGGCTTATGTGAGGACTGGGGAGGGTGGAGCATTGCCAACGAGGGGTAGGGCGCTTTACGGCCGAGCGCAGAGCCAGATCACACAAATCTGCGGCCACGGCACCGAGCTTTTTTTATTTTAATTTTTGCAGCCCCGTGGACTGTAGCCTGCCAGGCTTCTCTGCCCATGGAATTTTCCAGGCAAGAATACTGGAGTGGGTTGCCTTTTTCTCTCCAGAAGGTCTTTCCGACCCAGGGATCAAACCTGAGTCTCCTGCATTGCAGGTGGATTCTTTACCATTGAGCAACCGGGGAAGCCCAGGAAGTTTTATTCTAAGAGGGATGGAGGAACTTCCTTGGTAGTCCAGTGGGAAAAACTTTGCTTTTCAATGCAGGGGTTGCAGGTTTGATCCCTGTTGGGGGAGTTAAGATCCCCCATGCCTTGGGCCCAAAACTTAAAAACAGAACAAAATCAATCAAAGACTTTAAGAATGGTCCACATTTTAAAAAATCTTTAAAAAGTGATAGAAAAAAGCAATGTTTGTCTGACTCTGAGGCCTGTGGGTCTCTCCTTGAGTCACATGGCCTTCGAGAAATTGGTAAATATGCCCGGCCTTCTGACCACTCCATTGTTATTATGTATTAACGACTATCTCTTTATGTTGTAGACTAAAATACAAAAGAGGATATGGTTCCCCATCTCTTAGAGACGGATTGGGTAGAAAGGAAATCACCCGGCTGGTAGACTGCAGTGTGGTAGGCTGCTGTGTAAAGAAATTAAAGGGTGTGTGGAAACATCCAGCAGGACCCCAGCCAGCTTGGTGGGGTCATCAGAGAAAGCATGATGAGCGCTCTGGCATTACGCAGAGAACGAGACTGGCATTGTTGCAGAAAAGTTGCTGCCTGTATTTCATTTTATTCACTGGGGCTTGGCTGGCGTTTGCAACGACCTTCTGAAGGCTGATTTACCTTTTCTCATTAAAAAAAACGTTCTTCACCTATAAATAGAACAAGTATTCTTTCAAGTGTTGCTGAGAATTTTAGCAGCATGCACAATGTGGGCATTCTCAGCAACCTCCATAAATAATTTATTGGTAGCCGAGTAATGGAATAAGGTTTCTCTTTATAGGAAGCATCTGGCGGGGTAGACTTTTTGTTTGAATGAATGTTTTATGTGCTGTTTCCTTAAAACATTTAAAAGGGAGGCTTTAATGAACCTATCAATAGCTTGTTGCTCTGTTCTTCTTAGCCACAGAATTGAAACTTTAAGTGTTAACAAGGGGCCAGGGCTGGAAAATTTGGAATGTACTTAATGTAGAGTATACTTATCATTTTCTTTTATCAGTCATAAAAGTATTCAAAAATTTATTAAAAGGAGTATTATGCGCTATTACCAATTATTTTTTAGAATGTTGAAGAAAAGCCCCAATGAATATCTATTTATGGTGATGTAGTAACATTCAAGGACAGCTATTAATATTTTGCTATATTTTATTTTTGTTGTTGTTGCTCAGTCTCTAAGTTGTGTAACCGCAGGGACTGTAGCACGCCACGCTCCGCTGGAGTTTGGTCAGATTCGTGTCCATTGGATTGGTGATGCTATCTAACCAGCTCATCCTCTGCCGCCCCCGTCTCCTTCTGCATAAAGTAAACCCCTGCAATTTTAAGTGTTGGCTAAGTTTTGACATACGTATACTCCCTTGTAACTTTTGTCATAATCGATAAATGTATTTATTTGATTATTTTTTTTTGGTATATGTGTATATAGTTGTAGGCTCGTGTGACTGTCAACCACAATCAGAATGTTCCAAAAGGCCAGAAATCCCCGAGTGTTCCCTCTCTGTGGTCAGACTCTTCACCCAGACCTCTGGCGGCTGTCCCTCTATTTCCAGCCCCTGTAATTTTGCTTTTTCCAGAGATCATATCCATGGAATCATACAACTTGTAATCTTTTGAGGGTAACTTCTTTCCCTCACCGTAATATCTTTGAAATTCATTCACGTGCCGTGAACCACAGTGGCTGAGTGCTTTTCCACCGTGTGGCCGTGCACTTGATTCATTCACCTTTTGAAGAGCGTTTGAGTTCTCTCCATGTTTTGGTGATTATTCATAAGGCTGCACTAAGCATTCCTGTGTAAGTTTTTGTGTGTTTATGTGTGTGGGCATGGGTTTTCACTTCTCTAGGGTAAACACCTAGGACTGGAGTCGCTGAGTCATATGGTAAATGTAGTTTTTTTTTTTTAGTAAGAAACTGCCAAACTATTATTCACAGTGATTGTACCATTTTGCACTCCCATCAGCAGAATACGAGAATGCCATTTGTTCTACGTTTTCATCAGCATTTGGTATTATCAATTAAAAACTTTTTTCTGGCCGTTCTAACAGATGTGTAGTGGTATCTAAGATGCTTAAAATCTTTTCTTGTGCTTATTTGTCATCTGTGTATCTTCTCCTGTGAAGTGTTTTTTCAAATCTTTTGCCTATTTTTTTGTTGTTTTTTAAAATCAAGTTGCTTCCTAGCAATGACATTTTGAGAGATATTTATGTATTCTAGATACAGTTCCTTGGAGAAGGAAAGGGCAACCCACTCCAGTGTTCTTGCCTGGAGAATCCCAGGGACGGGGGAGCCTGGTGAGCTGCCGTCTGTGGGGTTGCACAGAGTCGGACACGACTGAAGTGACTTAGTAGCAGCAGCAGCAGATACAGTTCCTATGTTGGATTTATGATTTGCAAATGTTTTCTCTCACTGTGTACCTTGTCTTTTCATTCTCTCAGCACTGTGTTTTTCCAAAGCAAACTTTTAAAATTTTGATGAAGCTCAATTTATTGATTTAAAAGAAGGGTTTCCAATTCATGAATTTGGTAAGTCTCCTCACTTATTTAGGTTCTTGATTTCATCAGACATACATAATGTCTTACTACATTTGTTCTTACAAATTTTCCTTTTTGGAGATATTGTAAATGGTATTTAAAAATTTTTCAGTTTTCGATTGTTTGTTGCTAGTATATTGAAATATGATTGATACCTATATGCTGACTTTGCTAAACTCACTTAATGAATTCTGGGAGCTTTTTTGGGTAGATTCCTTGGAATTTTTTGTTTTCATGTTGTCTGCACATAAGGGTGGTTTTACTTCTTCCTTTTCAATCTGGATGCCTTTTATTTTTTTCCCTTGTTTTATCACACTGTCTGGAACTTCAAATACATTTTGAATAGGAATCATAACAGCCAATAGCCTTTCTTTATTATTGATGTTAGGGGAATAGCATTTCGTTCTTTATCTTTAGTAAATATGTTTTTTGTAGATGTGTGATTTTTTTGTATATGTCCTTTAGCAGATAAAGGATGTTTCCTTGAATTCCTAGTTTGCTAAATTTTTATCTTGAATGATTGTTGAGCGTCTAATACTTTTTCTGCACGTTTTGCTATGATCATATGTGTTTTTTCTTCTTTGGTCTTTTAGTTTGGTGAATTACATGGATTGACTTTGGAATATTGAAGTAGTGTTAGATTCCTGGGATAAATCCCGCTCATGATGTGTTACTATGTTTCCAATTTTCCAAAGAAAGGCAGTACCAAAGAATGTTCAGACTATTGCACTCATCTCACATGCTCACAAAGTAATGCCTAAAATTCTCCAAGCCAGGCTTCAACAGTATGTGAACTTCCAGATGTTCAAGCCGGATTTAGAAAAGGCAGAGGAACCAGAGATCAGATTGCCAACATCCATTGGCTCATAGAAAAAGTAAAAGAATTCCAGAAAAACATCTACTTCTGCTTCATTGACTACACTAAAGCCTTTGACTGTGTGGATCACAATAAACTGTGGAAAATTCTGAAAGAGATGGGAATACCAGAGCGCCTGACCTGTCTCCTGAGGAATCTGTATGCAGGTCAGGAAGCAACAGTTAGAACTGGACATGGAACAACAGACTGGTTCCAAATAGGAAAAGGAGTATGTCAAGGCTGTATATTGTCACCCTGCTTATTTAACTTCTATGCAGAGTACATCATGAGAAACGCTGGGCTGGAGGAAGCACAAGCTGGAATCAAGATTGCTGGGAGAAATATCAATAACCTCAGATATGCAGATGACACCACGCTTATGGCAGAAAGTGAACAACTAAAGAGCCTCTTGATGAAAGTGAAAGAGGAGAGTGAAAAAGCTGGCTTATAATTCAGCATTCAGAAAACAAAGATCATGGCATCCAGTCCCATCATTTCATGGCAAATAGATGAGGAAACAATGGAAACAGTGAGAGACTTTATTTTCTTGGGCTCCAAAATCACTGCAGATGGTGACTGCAGCCATGAAATGAAAAGATGCTCGTTCCTTGGAAGAAAAGCTATGACAGACCTAGACAGCATATTAAAAAACAGAGACATCACTTAACTGACAGAAGTCTGTATAGTCCAAGCTGTGGTTTTTCCAGTGGTCATGTATGGATGTGAAAGTTGGACCATAAAGAAAGCTGAGCACCGAAGAATTGACGCTTTTGGATTGTGGAATTGGAGACTCTTGAGAGTCCCTTGGACTGCAAGGAGATACAACCAGTCCATCCTAAAGGAAATCAGTCCTAAATATTCATTGGAGGACTGATGTTGAAGCTGAAGCTCCAGTACTTTGGCCACCTGATGCGAAGAACTGACTCATTTGAAAAGACTCTGATGCTGGGAAGATTGAAGGCGGGAGGAGAAGGGGACAACAGACGATGAGATGGTTGGGTGGCATCACGGACTCAATGGACATGAGTTTGAGCAAGCTCTGGGAGTTGGTGATAGACTGGGAAACCTGGCGTCCTGCAGTCCACGGGATCGCAAAGGGTCGGACATGACTGAACAACTGAACTGAACAGAATTTTTAAAGATTTAGTTGAGGGTTTTGAGTCTATCATTTAGAGGATTTAGTCTGTAGTTTTCTTATAATATTTTTGTCTGGTTTTATGAGGGTAATGCTGCCCTCCTAAAATGAAGTGGAAAAGTTGCCTCATTTTCTGTTTTCTGGAAGAGATTGTATAAAATTGGTAGAGATTTAAATATTTGGTAGAAATTGCTACTGAAATCATCCTGGAATTTCTTGTTGTTATTCAGAGTCCCCCAGCTGTCTCCATATAGCGTTAAAAGATTTCAGGAGTCACTGTATGATTTTATTGTACTTCACAGTCAGGCCTCTGTTACTTCCATTCATTAGGAAAGTCCCCAGCCCTCTTTGTCTTGAGATTGTCATGAAGATTCCTGAAGAGTCCGAGTCTGTTGTTTGTAGAGCGCCCTTCATTTTGGATTTGTTTGATTGATGACTCTTGATTAAACATTTTAAGAAAAGCTATATTCATTTGTGGTTATTTCTGGCTGCCCTGGGTCTTCCTTGCTGCGTGCAGGCTTTTTTCTCTGGTTGGCGGCGAGCAGGGGCTGGTCCTTGTGGAGGTGCGAGGGCTCCTCACTGCTGTGGCTTCTCCCCGCGCGGAGCACAGGCCCTGGGTTCACGGGCTTCAGCTGCTGCCCGGCTCAGGCTCAGTGGGTGTGGGCTTAGTTGCTCCATGGCGGGTGGAAGCTTGCTGCACCAGGGATTGAGCCCGTGTTCCCTGCATTGGCAGGCGCATTTTTATCCGCTACGCCACCAGAGAAGTCCGACAACTCTTGACTAGTTCAAGGTTAAGGGTTGTAGGTGTTTGGGGGATTCCTTGGCAGTCCAGTGGTTGGGACTTGGTGCTTTCACTGCCAGGGTCCAGGTTCAGTTCCCTGGTTGGGGAACTAAGATCTCACAAGCCGTTAAGTTGCCAAAAAAAAAAAAACAAGAGAGACAGAGAGAGAGAAGATTATAGGTATTTTAGCGTTTTTAAATGAAATTGCTTACTTTCAGTGACTTAGTTCAGGAGGCACAGCATGTCGGTCTGTCCCACCAGGGCTAGTAGTAATATATTCTGTTGATTAGGGTGATGTCTGCTAGGCTTCTGAATCGTGACGATATGTTTCCCAAATGATAAGCCGTCTGTGGGGTGGCCATCGTGAGACGGTGGGAACGCGCGCTTCCCCCAGTGCGTTTGTGTGCCGATCTCGGCCCGAGTCATTTATTTCTACGTGTGTGTGTGTGTTAGTTGAGTCTAGCAGTTGTATAATGGTGGTTTTCTCTCCCTGCTACTCTCTACATTTATTAACTTGATTTATTTTATAAAGAAGAGCCTCCCTTCTTCCTTTCCTTTCCTAACTTGCTTTCAGTGTGGAGTCATGAATTCTGTCTCTGCACTCAGTCATCATTCATTTCTGTGCTCAGACTGTCCTGCATCTGGCTCTTAATCCTGGGTTTGTGCGGTTGTAGCAAAGCTGAGCGCACCCCACTCCAGTACTCTTGCCTGGAAAATCCCATGGATGGAGGAGCCTGGGAGGCTGTAGTCCACGGGGTCGCTAAGAGTCAGACACGACTGAGCGACTTCACTTTCACTTTTCCCTTTCATGCATTGGAGAAGGAAATGGCAACCCACTCCAGTGTTCTTGCCTGGAGAATCCCAAGGACTGGGGAGCCTGGTGGGCTTCTGCCTATGGGGTCGCACAGAGTTGGACACGACTGAAGCGACTTAGCAGCAGCAGCAGCCGCAAAGCTGAGCTCTTACTCCCTCTGTAGCCCTGGAAGCTATGGGCGTCAGGCAAGTCTCGTCCCTCAGACCTTATTTTCAGTAACCCATCTGTGCTTATTTTCTAGCAAATCACTGAACTGAAGAAAGAAAACTTTAACCTAAAGCTCCGCATCTATTTCCTCGAGGAAAGCCTGCAGCGGGAGCGTGGCGGCCGCACGGAGCGTGCCTGCAAAACCGTGAGTGCCCCGCTCGGCGCTGCCGCGCCTGGCGTCTTTCCTCGTGGCCATTCGAAGCAGCAGTTCGATTAATGTTTGTTCTCAGACTTGGCACGAATAGATAGCACTGCTTTCCTTTTATTGGATTGATTACAGGGAGCGTAAAGATAATAGAATGACCTTAATACTAAGCAAAGCGATACAAGATTAATTTTAAGGGAGTCTTTCTCTCTTCTTAAAATGGAATTCTGACTTAGCATATCTCAATTGCCGTTTTCTCATTATTTATAAATGAGACAAAGAGTGAAATGGTGGCATGTCTTTGGAATTGAATCCTGTTGTTACTCACTAGCTTGTGTAACTGTAGGCAAGTAAGTCCCTTCAGCTGTCTGGGCTTGCTTCCAGAGTTAAGTGATAACCCCTCTGTCCTGGGGTTATTTGTGTGGATTAAAATGAGTTGGTAGATGGAAAGCCTCAGCACACAGTCAGCCCTCGCCAGTGATCGTCACTGTCTTGTTGCAGCTTCTGTCGGCAGCCCAGAGTTACGGTTGTCATTTTTTTCTGTGATAACGACTCTTCTGTATTCCTCGCGTGCTTGCTTATAACTGTCAGGAAAAAAGTCTATTCCTATCTCAAGTCTTGACCCAGAGGCCTCTGCCTGAAAACAAACTGTGGTTCTGGGAGTTGAAAAAAGAACTTGGCTCTCTTGAAAAGGCAGGAGTACAAACAATATTTTAGTGCCCCTTTCTTGACTTTCTCTAGGAGTTAGCCCTTGGCCTGAGACTTATTCCATTTTTTTCCCTCTTCTGAAGTTTGCACCAGTGGAAACTTTTGAAGGAGGAAAACAAACCCTCCTTGAGTTTTAGTGGGTGGACTTAAATGGACTTGTCTTGAAGATTGATTGTATTGTACTTCTGAGCCTTCTCAAGAATTAAAAAGCTCCCTTGTCCCTCAAGACCCAATTGTTTTTTTCCTTTATTGTGGGAGAGAAAGACAATGAGGATTTTTGGGAAAGAAGTGGTGATGCAATCAAAATTTTAAAGAAAAGCCTGTCACCTAAAATATTTCCTACTTATGTATGATTGTCATGTACCTCAGGACAAATATGGGTGTTAGGAAATCTCAAAGAAGGTAACTGCCTCCTCTTGGTCAGGCACCTGTCCTGGGTGTTTGTACCTTCATCATCTTCTTTTCATTCTCACGACAGTCTTGTCCCGTGGAAATGATCCTTATCTAGCAGGAGAGGAAACTGAAGCTCAGGAAAGATCAGTAGTGCGCTTGATGTCGTGTAGCTGCGCCGTGAGGTGGGCTTTGAACCTGGGTCTGCCTGCCTCACTGTGCCATGTGGTTTCAGCTCTTCTTTTTCCATTGCTTGGCTAGATGGCTTGATTTGATTGTACTTTTATTTAAATTTTAATATTTTGGATAGATGTATATGGTTCAGAATCAAAAAGTGTAGAAGGTATATGCTGGAAAGACTTTCTTCCATCCTTGTCCCCTGGTTCCCTAGATCTAACCAATATGATTAATTCTTCAGGCAGAGAAGTTTTATGTGTATGCAAGCAGCCATTGCGTGTATGTATATTATGAATCAGCACCCTTTTCACATAAACGTGAGCATGTTCTGCTTTGATGTTAACAATATCTTGCATATGTTTCCTTAATAGTGGTTTAAGAGCTTCTTCATTCTTTTTTATAATGATATTCCATTTGATACTTAAATGGTGTCTTGATTTTCGGTTTAGAAAGTTTGATCACCATGTATATAAGTTTATAGCTTGAAATATCAGGCTCGCAAAGAATAATCTCACGGACATGTTAGCTGTGTAGTCTTGTAAATTCGCTGGTCTGGGGCTGCCAGTTGGTTCATCAGAAAGCAGACCACTTAGAACATATGATGTCAGCTGTTATGTAGAAGCTCTCTGCCCTTTGGAGAGCTGGAAGAGGACTCTTCTCTTTGAAGGGGTTTCTACAGTTTTCCCAAAACCACAGTTGAAGACGTTGTGCGCTGACACCCAGTGTGCTTTATGCAGAGGTCAGTTTTTTCTAGGAAAAGTTCTGCAGACATGGCTTCCTTAGTCTCCGTTGTTTGGTGGTGAGGAAAACAGCGTCGCCTGAGCCCTGTCTCGTGCCGCTGCTCGTTTGTTAGCTCATCCAGCCCTCGAATCCAGCAGGGCAGCTGGGCCTCGTGTTTGCCGTGTGACCCCCTGAGGGATCTGAGAGGGCCGTAGGGACTGTTTCTTCCTTTTCTTTTCTAAGATTTCCCCCACCCCCGCGTTGTGATGAGAGCTCTTTTTTTCTTTTAATGTTTGTTTATTTGTCCGTGTCTCGCGGCACATGGGCCTTTGTTGTTGCACGTGGGCTCTGTGTAGTTGCAGCATCCAGGTTCTTGGATTGTAGCTTGCAGGCTCGAGTTCCCTGACTAGGGATCGAACCTGGGCCCCTGCGATGGGAGTGAGGACTCTTAGCCACTGGACCATCAGGGAAGTCCCTTGGGCTTATGTTTCTGAGGTCAGTTACAGGCTCCCTCTGCTGCCTTCGTGTTGGATATGAGCAGGAAGGCGGGGCTGTCTGCCTTGCCGACCCCGGCGGCCTCGACGCTTAGCCGGTGCTCGGTCTGTCACAGGGGTCGGTGTGTATCTGTCACGTGAAGGAACGAGTGGACGAGCGTCCGCTGACTCAGCACGGTTTCTGCCCAGTAAAGAGTGGAGACAGAATTTGAAGCCAGGTCTGGCATCGTTGATTCAATGGACATGAGTTTGAGCAAACTCTGGGGCATAGTAAAGGACAGGGAGGCCTGGCGTGCTGCAGTTCACGGGGTTGCAGAATGTGAGACACGACCGAGCGACTGAACAGTTGTCGAGTCCCAAGGCCGTGGCCTTCCCATCCTGGCAGACTTCTCAGTCAGGGGTGCTCTTCCCTTTGGGGCCGTTTCGCTGAAAGGAGGGAGGCACGTCCTCTAAGATTGTAAATCGTACTGGAAATGTTATTTTTATTTACAATGATACACATGTACTAGGGAACAGACTGTCAGTTGGTGTACATTATTGGAATAAAACAGGCACAGGATTAGGGAAATCTGGGATTTGCAGCAGCCCTCTGCAGACCACACACTTGGACCCGCCTCTGTGCTGGGTGAATTCATCTAATCTGTCTGAGGACATCAGTGAACTGGTTCTCAAAGCCTATCCATGCCCCACAGCCTCATGCTGTGATCCATGTGCCAAAGACCCTGCCTTTGGGTTGTCACAGGAGTTGCAAGCCCAAGGCCCTGTGTGCCTCCCTTCATTTAGGTCAGTTAACAGGAAGCTGGCGGGAGAGCCCTGTGGCGCCCCCTCCAGGCAGTGGGCCCCATGCAGTCGCGGCTCTTTGGGAAGGGGGTACCCCGAAATCTCACACTGAAATGAGACAGGCAGTGATGTGGCTTCCCATCTGCATGTTTTTTTGAAGCTGCAGCACATTCCCACTGCTCCAACTACCACATGCATGATTGTAAACAACCAGAAGTAATTGCCTCGGAATGGGAAAAACAAACTGCAGAATTGCTTGTAAATGTGCTTGGCGGAGGACAAACAATTTTTAAACCAGCCTCACTTGTATGGCATGTATGCCTCGATGCTTGAGTGCTCTGGCTATTAGGTGCTTGGAAAATTTACATAATTGTTCCAAGCCTTGAGAAATCCAGGGCTTTCTTCGGAGCCCACCAGTGTTTAATAACCCCCTTTTCCCTGTGCCCCGAGGCTAATGAGGGTTTGAATCTAACATCTGCCCATTAAGAGCATCGTATCTGTTAAGAGCATCGGAGCCAGTTCACACTGAAGGTGGGTTCCCCACTGAAGGCATTTGGATGGCCTGTGTTTTACACGTTTCTTTTCTCTCCTGATCTTGTCCCAAAGAACATCGAGCTCAAGGTGGAAGTAGAGAGCCTGAAGCGGGAGCTGCAGGAGAGAGAGCGGCTGCTCATCAAAGCCTCGTGAGTACCTGTCCTCATCACCCGGGCTTGGTGGTGGCGGTGGCTGGTCGTGCTGGGAGGAGAGAGCCTTGTGTTTCTAAGCCAGTTGCTCTCAGTACCCTGAGGAGGTTTTCATTTTTATTTATTTTTCAACAAACTTTTAAAATGTAATGTTGTTGTTCAGTCTGCCAAGTCCTGTCCAACTCTTTGCAACTCCATGGACTGCAGCACACAGGCTTCCCTGTCCTTCACCATCTCCCAGAGTTTGCTCAAACTCATGTCCATCGAGTCGGCAATGCTCTCTAAGTATCTCATCTATCTCACCATTTCCTATAAGTATGTTACAAAAATGTGACATAAGAAAATGCGCCGATGGTAAGTGTGCAGCGTGATGCTGTTCGTGGAGTGACTGGAAGGTCGTCAGGCCCCTGGGGTTGCCTTTGTGCTCCTGGAACTTACACTCCTTCACACAGACCACCTCTGCGCTCGCCGTTAGCACCCGCATCGCTCAGTCTTGCCTGTTTTTGAACTTAGAGAACAGGAGGCGTCTGCTGCTCTCGCGCTTTTGTGTCTGGCCTCTCTCCTTAGGGACGTGTCTGTGCGATCCAGCTATATTGTCAGTTATCTCCACAGCTCGTTCGTCTTCATCGCTGTGAAAGGCCGAGGGCCTTGGAGTCTTAGAGGGAACCCCCGGGGTGGGCGAGGCTCGGGGGCGGAGTGGGGGCTTCAGCCAGAGTCACTAGTTTCTGTGTGTGTTTTCTGTACTAGGTTCCCTTGTAGTATTTCATAAAGGAAGGGCTCTATTGCATTAAACAAATAGAAAACTATTATTTTAATCAGTTAATTAATTTAAATATTTATTGACCAGCAGTCACAGTTCAGAGAAGAGTCTGTGTCTCAACTGGTTATTCATTCATGCATAAGCATTTCTTAGGTAAATGTGCTGCGGATTTGAAAAGAGACTTCCCCTTACTCAGAGCGCCCGGGCAGTGGTGAGCATGTAAACGGGTCTGATGGGGGCGCAGTGCCAGAGCGCATTTATGAGTACGGGGGCGACACGAGAGTGTGCTGAGTTTCACTTGAGAGATGCTGAAGACTTCCTGGAGCTGACCCACCGAGGGCCCGGCTGGAAGTTCGTGTGGTCACGCTTTGGCGGTCCTGGCGGCGGAGCTCCACGGCGGCCTGGGGCACAGCTGCACTGCGAGGGCTTCCCCAGTGGCTCCGTGGTGAAGAATCTGCCTGCAAGGCGGGAGATGCAGGTTTCGATCCCCACGTTGGGAAGATCCTCTGGAAAAGGAAATGGCAACCCACTCCAGCATTCTTGTCTGGGAAATCCCATGGACAGAGGGTCCTGCTGTCCACGGGTCACGGAGTCGGACATGACGAGCGGCTGAAACACGCCTGCAGCTGCGCTGAGCTGGGCCGGGCTCCACGGTCCCTGTTGCCGTGGCCCAGCCGGCAGCCAGCGTGGACGGCTGTGGGCTCGGGGGAGGCTAGACGGCCCCGGTCCAGGCTTCTCGGGCTGCGCTGACCTTGCACACGTGCTGTCTTCTCAGTGGGTGAGTGATGGATGAATGAGTGAACCACACTAACCCGTTGGTGGTGGTGGTTCTGCCTTTTCTCTGCCGTGTGGCCCGCAGGATCTTGATTTCTCATGGAACCCGGGCCCACGGCACTGAAAGCACCGAGCCCAAAGCACTGGGCTGCCAGGGGCTCCCTAATGCGTTGTTTTCGTTGGTTGCTTTTGTCATTGTTTGGGAGCAACGTCGTTCTCTGGGCAGGGAGTCAAATCGACTTTACCAAGCCGGGAAACCAGTAGTAGAATTCGGTCTGTTGCATGCTCAGCGCCCTGCCTGCTGCGGATCTTGGCCAGGACTTGTTTCTAGCCAGGCGTGTGTACATGGAGACCCAGACTCACAAAGGCTACGCGCACGCCTCGATACCAGCACACCGGGCTGAGTGCTCCATGGCTGTGCCCACGTTTGTATGCATCGATCCCCCAAGTGCCTAGACTGGAGTTTGGGGCCCTTTCTTGATCTGATCAGCTTAATTAATTTATTCAGAAAATATTTCTCAAGCAGTTGTTACGTGCCGTACTGGCCTAGGTTCCTGAGACTAGAGCGGCGGTCCAGACAGACAGGTGGGGCTTACATTCTGGCAGCAGTGGTGGGGATCAAGTACTTGGAAATATAGATCTGTAAATACAAATTGCGAAAAGAGCTCGGAGAAGAAAGGGCGCCGTGAGAGCAAGCGCAGCAGCCGTAGGTGCGTAACGAGGTCTGCGGCCGGGGAGGCGGCGTTTGCGATGATCCTGGGGGCAAGTAGGCCTTAAGGGGAAGAGGGGAGAGTCTTGGAGGAGACGGGGGTGTGCACGTCTCAGGTGATCCAGCGTGCCTCGGGGCTCAGGCTCGTCTTGCAGGGTCTTGAGCCACGCTAGAGATTTTGGTCTTTTATCCTGAGATCCGATGAAAACAGTCATGAGTTTTAAGCCACTGATAACAATCAGGGCTTTGTTTTTGTTTTTAAAAAGGTCACTCTGGAGGCCGAGTGGGGAATGTTCTGTGGGGGGAGCCGGGGTGGAAGCAGGGAAGCGAGTTCAGTAGTTGAGCTGAGAGACTCGTGATGAGCTGTTGGTGGGGATTGGGTGGACATTTGGGAAGCACAGTCCACAGGGCTGGGTAAGGGGTAGGCAGGGTGATGTCAAGGAAGCCTCCCAGGGCAGAGTTTCTACGTAAGAATATTCACAGTGACTCCACTGCTCCAGCCTGCTCTCCACCAGCGCCTCGTCCCAAATGGCACGCAGATACTAAGCATGCCCTGCCCCTGCGGCTCTGGCTTTGCCCTGGCAGGACTCTCTGCTTCCCCATTCGCTGCCGGCCCCGGTGACTGTCCTGCCGCCTCCCCGCCGTAGAGGCCCAGGCTGAGTCCTGTGGCTGCTTCCGGGCCCCACCTCAGCCCCTCCGGAAACTCCTCTGGCGACCGTGATGATCCCATATGCACATCACACTTCACCGTTGAAAAGATGCTTTCAGGCTCATTCACCTTCCATCATTATCCTGGGAGCTAGGCAGCTTTCTCAGAAACCTCCTTTTCATCAAGGAGGGGAATTCAGGTCTGGAGAAGGGAAAGAGTGCAGCAAAACCGCTTAGAAAGACCAGAGCTGGAATTAGGACTGGAGTCCCTGACTTGTAGCCCAGCGCTAGGTTTTGGGTACTTGATTTTCCTGCGTGTGATTCTCGCTTCTCCAGCATGACTGTACACCTGGTGAGGCCCCGAGTCTGCTCCCCTACCTGAGTGGAGGCGGGGCCCGTGGAAAGGGCAGGGGCCCTGGCCAGCGGCCGGGTCTTTGGCTTCTGAGTCTTGGCTTCTCCGCTGTTCTTGCTTCCTGGGGCCTTTGTGTGGATCAGATCAGATCAGTCGCTCAGTTGTGTCCGACTCTTTGCGACCCCATGAATCGCAGCACGCCAGGCCTCCCTGTCCATCACCAACTCCCGGAGTTCACTCAGACTCATGTCCATCGAGTCAGTGATGCCATCCAGCCATCTCATCCTCTGTCGTCCCCTTCTCCTCCTGCCCCCAATCCTCCCAGCATCAGAGTCTTTTCCAGTGAGTCAACTCTTCGCATGAGGTGGCCAAAGTACTGGAGTTTAGCTTTAGCATCATTCCTTCCAAAGAAATCCCAGGGCTGATCTCCTTCAGAATGGACTGGTTGGATCTCCTTGCAGTCCAAGGGACTCTTGAGAGTCTTCTCCAACACCACAGTTCAAAAGCATCAATTCTTCAGCCCTCAGCCTTCTTCACAGTCCAACTCTCACATCCATACATGACCGCAGGAAAAACCATAGCCTTGACTAGACGAACCTTTGTTGGCAAAGTAATGTCTCTGCTTTTGAATATGCTATCTAGGTTGGTCATAACTTTCCTTCCAAGGAGTAAGCGTCTTTTAATTTCGTGGCTGCAGTCACCATCTGCAGTGATTTTGGAGCCCAGAAAAATAAAGTCTGACACTGTTTCCACTGTTTCCCCATCTGTTTCCCATGAAGTGATGGGACCGGATGCCATGATCTTTGTTTTCTGAATGTTGAGCTTTAAGCCAACTTTTTCACTCTCCACTTTCACTTTCATCAAGAGGCTTTTGAGTTCCTCTTCACTTTCTGCCATAAGGGTGGTGTCATCTGCATATCTGAGGTTATTGATATTTCTCCCAGCAATCTTGATTCCAGCTTGTGTTTCTTCCAGTCCAGCATTTCTCATGATGTACTCTGCATATAAGTTAAATAAACACGGTGACAATATACAGCCTTGACGAACTCCTTTTCCTATTTGGAAACAGTCTGTTGTTCCATGTCCAGTTCTAACTGTTGCTTCCTGACCTGCATACAGATTTCTCAAGAGGCAGGTCAGGTGGTCTGGTATTCCCATTTCTTGAAGAATTTTCCACAGTTTATTGTGATCCACACAGTCAAAGGCTTTGGCATAGTCAATAAAGCAGATTTTGAAATAGATGTTTTTCTGGAACTCTCTTGCTTTTTCCATGATCCAGCAGATGTTGGCAATTTGATCTCTGGTTCCTCTTCCTTTTCTAAAACCAGCTTGAACATCAGGAAGTTCACGGTTCACATATTGCTGAAGCCTGGCTTGGAGAATTTTGAGCATTACGTTACTAGCGTGTGAGATGAGTGCAACTGTGCGGTAGTTTGAGCATTCTGTGGCATTGCCTTTCTTTGGGATTGGAATGAAAACTGACCTTTTCCAGTCCTGTGGCCACTGCTGAGTTTTCCAAATTTGCTGGCATATTGAGTGCAGCACTTTCGCAGCATCATCTTCCCAGGATTTGAAATAGCTCAACTGGAATTCCATCACCTCCACTAGCTTTGTTCGTAGTGATGCTTTCTAAGGCCCACTTGACTTCACATTCCAGGATGTCTGGCTCTAGGTGAGTGATCACAGCATCGTGATGATCTGGGTCGTGAAGATCTTTTTTGTACAGTTCTTCTGTGTATTCTTGCCACCTCTTCTTAATATCTTCTGCTTCTGTTAGGTCCATACAATTTCTGTCCTTTATCGAGCCCATCTTTGCATGAAATGTTCCTTTGGTATCTCTGATATTCTTGAAGAGATCTCTAGTCTTTCCCGTTCTGTTGTTTTCCTCTATTTCTTTGCATTGATCGCTGAAGAAGGCTTTCTTATCTCTTCTTGCTATTCTTTGGAACTCTGCCTTCAGATGTTTATATCTTTCCTTTTCTCCTTCGCTTTTCACTTCTCTTCTTTTCACAGCTATTTGTAAGGCCTCCCCAGACAGCCATTTTGCTTTTTTGCATTTCTTTTCCATGGGAATGGTCTTGATCCCTGTCTCCTGTACAATGTCACAAACCTCATTCCATAGTTCATCAGGCACTCTATCTATCAGATCTAGGCTCTTAAATCTATTTCTCACTTCCACTGTATAATCATAAGGGATTTGATTTAGGTCATACCTGAATGGTCTAGTGGTTTTCCCTACTTTCTTCAATTTAAGTCTGAATTTGGCAATAAGGAGTTCATGGTCTGAGCCACAGTCAGCTCCTGGTCTTGTTTTTGCTGACTGTATAGAGCTTCTCCATCTTTGGTTGCAAAGAATATAATCAATCTGATTTCGGTGTTGACCATCTGGTGATGTCCATGTGTAGAGTCTTCTCTTATGTTGTTGGAAGAGGGTGTTTGTTATGACCAGTGCATTTTCTTGGCAAAACTCTATTAGTCTTTGCCCTGCTTCATTCTGTATTCCAAGGCCAAATTTGCCTGTTACTCCAGGTGTTTCTTGACTTCCTACTTTTGCATTCCAGTCCCCTATAATGAAAAGGACATCTTTTTTGGGTGTTAGTTCTAAAAGGTCTTGTAGGTCTTCATAGAACCGTTCAACTTCAGCTTCTTCAGCGTTACTGGTTGGGGCATAGACTTGGATTACTGTGATATTGAATGGTTTGCCTTGGAAACGAACAGAGATCATTCTGTCGTTTTTGAGACTGCATCCAAGTACTGCATTTTGGACTCTTTTGTTAACCATGATGGCCACTCCATTTCTTCTGAGGGATTCCTGCCCGCAGTAGTAGATATAATGGTCATCTGAGTTAAATTCACCCATTCCAGACCATTTCAGTTTGCTGATTCCTAGAATGTTGACATTCACTCTTGCCATCTCCTGTTTGACCACTTCCAATTTGCCTTGATTCATGGACCTGACATTCCAGGTTCCTATGCAATATTGCTCTTTACAGCATCGGACCTTGCTTCTATCACCAGTCACATCCACAGCTGGGTATTGTTTTTGCTTTGGCTCCATCCCTTTATTCTTTCTGGAGTTATTTCTCCACTGATCTCCAGTAGCATATTGGGCACCTACTGACCTGGGGAGTTCCTCTTTCAGTATCCTATCATTTTGCCTTTTCATACTGTTCATGGGGTTCTCAAGGCAAGAATACCGAAGTAGTTTGCCATTCCCTTCTCCAGTGGACCACATTCTATCCGATCTCTCCACCATGACATGCCCATCTTGGGTTGCCCCACAGGCATGGCTTAGTTTCATTGAGTTAGACAAGGCTGTGGTCTTAGTGTGATTAAATTGACTAGTTTTCTGTGAGTATGGTTTCAGTGTGTCTGCCCTCGGATGCCCTCTTGCAACACCTACCGTCCACTTGGGTTTTTCTTACCGTGGGCGTGGGGTATCTCTTCACGGCTGCTCCAGCAAAGTGCAGCCGCTGCTCCTTACCTTGGACGAGGGGTATCTCCTCACCGCCGTCCTTCCTGACCTTCAACGTGGGATAGCTCCTCTAGGCCCTCCTGCACACGCGCAGGCGCCTTGAACGTGGGGTTGCTCCTCTGGCCCCCGCCCCTGGCCTCGGACGCGGGTAACTCCTCTCGTCGCCACCCCTGACCTCCGACGCGGGGCAGCTCTTCTCGGCCGTTCCTGCGCCGTGGCAGTCTGGCAGTCTCGGCTGCTGCCCCTGACCTCGGACGTGGGGTAACTCCTCTTGGCCGCCACCCTTCAGGCATGGGGTCCTCCCGGCTTCTGCCCCTGACCTCGGACGTGGGGTAGCTCCTCTCGGCCGCGCTTGGCGCGCCGGTCGCAGCCGCCTGCACTTGGCGCGCCGGTCGCAGCCCCGCCGTGGCTCTGTGCTGCGTCCAGTGAGCACCTGCTGAAGGTACCTGCCCTGGCCCTGAACTGCCCAGCATCAGTTACAGGAAAAGGCCTTGCTTTTCCTAAAGACCACAACTAGGATAGAAAGAATCAAGAGGAAATGTTGAGGATTAAAAAGGATAGCGAGGGTGGTGTTCCCAGAAAAGTTCTTTGTTGTATTGGGTGGAAAGCTGGGTTAGAGCCGCTTCTCTAAACCCTTTCTCTCCTTCGGTCTTGGTGTCTGTCTCATCTCTTGCGCCAGATTCTGTAAAGAGAAGTTTCTATAAAGAAAGGAGAGAACTAACATTTTTTAAAAACGTGTATTTTTAATTGGAAGATAATTGCTTTGCCGTGGTTTTGGTTTCTGCTGTACAGCAGTGTGAATCAGCTGTAAGTTTACATGTAACCCCTCCCTCTTGAGCTTCCCTTCTACCTTCCAAGAACTAACATTTATTGAGGTCCTACTGTGGCCCAGATCCTGGGCCTGGCACTTGACATGCTTTATTGCATCTGATTTTATAACAGCTATTTGAGGCAGCCAGTATTCCCATTTGAGTGAAGAGAAAACTGAGGCTCAGCGGATGGGAGGACTTGCCCAGTTCTTCTGGCAGCAGAACTGGGGCTGATTTCCTCTGGAGCTCGCTCCACGTTGCCGTGCAGTAAACATATATGTTTTCTGGCTTTCTATTATTATATTTCTCAGTTACAATAAGGGAGCATTAAGAGCAAAAGCAGACATATTGTCAAGAGTAAATTTTATCTCTGTGGCTTTAAAACACAAACAAAAATAATAATTCCATTAGTAGGGGAAAATTGCACCATACTGCTGAGTATAAATTTTATTGCTACAGTAACTGTAAAATACAAAGATGATAAATGAAAAGTTGGAACATTTATTTTTGGGAATACATTTTAGTGGCATAACTAAAATGCACCCGAATTGAATAATGCCAGTACTTGTTAAAAATTGTAGTCAGCCTCTTGACCATGTGTATGATGCAGACTGCAAAACACAGACGTTTGATCCTGGCTGGTATTTGCACTTGCTGGCTGTGGGGGGAGGTGGCGCGGGGTGGAGGGGAGGATGGTGGAGCCAGTGGTTTTCTACAGAAGTTCCTGTAAAACCGAAGGGGTAAAACATTTGTGGTAGTCAGTGGAAGTTTGGGACTGGAAAAATCCTGTGTTCAAGGCTCAGGAGGGGAAAGCTTTTAAAACAGAAATCTTTCAGCCGTGTATAATGCCTCTTGAGGAGTGAATCCCAGACAGTCCTGATCAGGAAATGGTGGAGGGGATTGGGCGGGACCTGAGGACATCTCATGGCATTAATTGGCAGGTGGCCATGGTGGCCTTAGTCCCAGCCCGCGAGGATCTGTTCTTAGCTCAGACACCCGCCGAGGCGGGCAGCGAGGCTGCTCAGCGCCGCTCAGCAGGGGCCAGCACCGCTGTCCTCAGGGACACGGGCTAGCAGGCAGCACTCAGATCAGAGGAGCGACACGCGTGTTAGCATGTTAGTTCTAAGAGGTAATCATCTCATTTGTCAAATGAGGAAACCGAGGTGTAAGAGGTAGTTTAGCCAGAGTCACACTGAGGACATAATAGAGTCAAAATTTGGAAGCAGGTCTGTTCAGCCCCAGACCCCCTGCTCGCTCTTTGCAGTCGTTCACATTGAATTCCATTAAAATAATATCATGATACGGGGTGGGAGGCTTCCGAAGGCCTGTTGGTACCAGGGAACAAGATAGGAATGGAGTCTGTATTTGCAGAGACTCGTGTCTGAGATGTGGATGGCAAGCATGGCCCTCTTGACTCTCCATTGTTCTCAGTCAGAAACGCACGTGGCCTGTGCATGAGAGTGTCTGCTCACGTGGCTCCTGGTTGGAAAAATGTTATATACCCTTAAGTAGGGCACGGGAAGCTGGCGATGAATAGATTTATCCTTTTGCCGTTTTTCTGAAAAACGAGCTTTAGGTGGAGCCGTTCCTTTATTATTCTGCCTTCCGGAAATCCGCAGCCACTTTGGAAATCCGATGAGAACTGCTCTGAGTCTGTGTCTCAGAAATTCACATCTGACCCTGTTTTTCTCTTTCGAGAACCAAAAGGAAAGGCCATCAGTGGTGGTGGCCCCGTGTCCGGTCCTGGAGCGCCAGCCCCACCACCGCTGGTCAGGTGGAGCGGGCACCCCGTGATGCCCAGCGGCATGAGCTCTGGGTTTTGTGTTGGGGGTGGGGGGGCGAGGAGCGGGTGACCCCCTCCCCTTGGGCCCGCAGTCGCCGCTGGTGCTTACAGAACGGTCGTGCTGGGTTTGAGACGCTTTCCCTCCAGTGGCCGACCTTTGCCCTCAGGTTTGTTTTCTTTGCTTCCTGACCCCTTTTCTTTCTTTTCTCTGTGGCTGCACCAGGCGGCACGTTCGGTCCCTGACCAGGGTTTGAGTCTGTGCCCCCTGCAGTGGCCGTGCAGTGTCTTAACCACTGGGCGGCCGCGGGAGTCCCCTGCACCCTGCTCCTTGCACGCTGGTTCGTCACACCTGCTCTCCACCTTTCCTGCCAGTGGCGGAGGTGTGCTTTATCGGAAGCTTTGTGGTGGGGAATTTGGCAGTAGCTGTCAGATGTCTTGAAAATGTGCTTATCCTTTAACTTAGTAATTCCGTGTTTAGGAATTGACCCTAAGGAAATCACTGGATAGTATACAAACCACATATAAACACATACACAGATATCACATCTGCGTGTTTTAATTGAAATATACTTGGCATATAACATTGTGTAGGTTGAAGGTGTACTGCATGATTGATTTAATACATTTATATATTACATTATTTCTGCTTGTGAATTACAAATATTAAAAAAAAAAAAGCGCAGCACAGGTCTGTGGGAGAAGGGACCAGCAGATATGCTTTGTCTCTTTGGAGCCCCTGGAGTCACCATGTGACTGTCACTCTTGTGCATTTCACGCCTCTGCTTCTTTTCACAGCAAAGCAGTTGAGAGCCTCGCTGGAGGGGGCGGCTCTGAAGTTCAGCGGGTGAAGGAAGATGCTCAGAAGAAGGTCCGCCAGGTCGAAGATGTCCTGACCAAGAGGATACACCTCTTAGAAGAGGCGAGTCTGCGAGCCCTGAGGAGACTGTTCGTCACAGTGGGTTCATAACAGAGGGGGCAGAATCTTGTTCCTTTTCCTCTTCTCTGTAACCTGTCAGGGTGTCAGCAGAAGCAAGAGCCCTCCTGAGTGCCTCCTGGCTGCAGCCCTGCTCTGGGCGCTGTGCGTGTGGAATCCGTACCTGCGCACCCTGCACGCCGCCCTTGACCGTCTGTGTCCTGCAGATGAGGGCACGGAGGGACAGAGAGAAACACGAGTCCAGCCTTAATCCCCGGTTGGACGTTCTTGTTGTTGAGTCTCTAAGTGGTGTCCGTCTCTTTGTGACCCCATAGACTGTAGCCCGCCAGGCTCCTCGGTCCATGGGATTTCCCAGGTAAGAAGACTGGAGCAGGTTGCCATTTTTTCCCACTCCATGGGATCTTCCCGACCCAGGAATCAAACCCGGCTCTCTTGTGTCTCCTGCATTGGCAGATGGATTCTTGACCACTGAGCCACCAGGGAAGCCCATTTAAACTTACAGCTGCTGGTTCTAAAGCCTGTATTTCGGCTGCCACACCACCCTTCTTCTCATCTAGTTCAGTCTCTTTGCAGAAGGGGAAGCTGAGGCCCAGCGAGGGGAGGGCCCACCTAACACAGCTCAGCCTGGAGCCGGGCTTCCTGACTCGCGTGGCCGCGCGGCCCCGGCCCCAGAGCACAGCCTCCGGCCCCCACCCTGCCCATGCTCCCTGACCGCTCTTCTTGGGGAGCCGCTCGTGTGGCCCCTTCTCCCACCGACTCTCAGCCAGGTGCTGCCTGTGACTGGTGGGAGGCAGGAAGCTTCTTGGCCAAAATATATTGTCTCCTAGGTGTTAGAAAGTTTTCTTCCATGTTAAGCTAGTACTGAGGAATAATAGCAGTTCCTTCATTCTTGGTCTTTGAAGTCTTCGTTTCATCTCACTTTCTCTACCTGTAACCTTGATTCTTCTGAGCAGGTAAGAGGGGCGATGACACCTGGATGGAAACAGCAGATCCGCTTGTTCTGTGCTTTGCGGTTGATAACGGTCTTTTCCGTTCTTCCTGTTCACAGCAGCCCCAGGGGGGTGTGTAGGTCCAAAATACAGATGAGGAGACTGGCTCAGAAGGGCGGGGAACCTAGTCTGGATCGTAAGCAGCTGAGCTGAAAGCAAAAGGAGAGTCTTTTGAGCACGAATTCTGAAGTTAAAACGTAATTCTGAGACTTCGGGAAACTTCACCTCTTGGCTCAGTCGTCTTGGGTTTCCCGGTTTCGTGCTCCCCGCGTTTTAGGGAAACAGCGTGCCTGGCGTGCGGGGTTGAATTCCTGCTCAGTCACCGGTTTGTCACTGTGGAGAAGACACGTGCCCCTTGAGGCTCAGCTGCCTCGTCTGTGAAATGAGGCTGAAGGCACCTGCCCTGCAGTGATTGTAATAACCTGCAGTGAACCAGCGATTTATGGGGCTTACCATGTCTGAGACACCACGTGTCGCGCACCTAAGAACGGTTTCTTAGCCTTTTCATACACGGGTTTCGTTCATCCCTTCAGTAGATGTACGAGGTAACTGTCCGTCTTTGAGAACGAACCCCGGGGCTGCGGGTGCCGGGTGGGTGCCGGGCGCTCTGGCTGCAGTGCTTCCGGCTGAGCTGCCCCAGCCTGTCTCTCAGGCTGTAATTCCTGGAGTTGAGTGAGGATCACAGATGACATAAATGAAGCTCCTTGCTCAAAGCCCGGCATCAGCAGGCACTCAGCAAATAATAGGTTCTGCTGTTTTTTGTCTCAGGACATTGGTAAGTTTTCCCCAGCTGCCATCGAGATCTTCAGGCTCTCGCCCTCTTGGGAAGGCGGTGGTGGAGGACATGCTGTGGCTGGGGCAGGGAGGGGAGCCAGCATTTGTGGAGTCTCCTGGGATGCAGCAGGCATGTGACAGAGTCTCCAGCAACTCTGGAGAGATGGTGCTCATTCGTTTTCTGTTTCTTGTTTATTTAATTGTTTATTTGGCTGCACCAGGCCCTAGCTGAGGCGCGTGGTGTCTTCAGTTGTGGGTGTGGGCTCTGGTTCCCTGCCCAGGGATCGAGCCCCGGCCCCCTGCACTGGGAGCCCTCAGTCTTAGTCCCTGGACCGCCAGCGAGGTTCCTATCCCTGTCTTACAGGTTGGGAGACGGGCTCAGGCAGGTTAGGGGCTACGCGAGGTCACCCAGCGAGTAAGTGGGAGAGCTGGGTTTTGAGCCCGGTTCGATCTGACTTCCCTCTGTGTGGCGCAGTCAGAGGCTGCTGGCCGAGGGCTCACAGATTGAGACCCACCGTCAGGCGACTTTCCTGAGCACCAGGACCTTTCCCCTCACACAGATGCTGCCCACGCCATCTAGACAGTTTCCCTCTGGCTTCTCTGAGCTCTCAGGAAGAACACAGAGTTTCTCACCACCTAAATCACCTTGGAGGTTTAGAAAATGTACTTTCGAGTCGTGTAGTCATTATCTTAAAAAAAAAATAGTGAGGGGCAGTGGGGTGTGGGATGAATGTGTATGGGAATGGTGGTGACTCTTAGGAATTTATGTATGTTTAGGTGTTGAGAAGCACATTTCTCTTCGTACTCATTGAAGCTGTAAATATTGATCCGATTTTTCAAAACCCCAAATACGGTTCTTGTAGAGTCTTTTCCACTGGAAATGCCTGTTACTCTTTAGGATATAAGAGGGGGAGAATGGTTGGTGAATGTATTTATTACTGATTCTCCCCATGTGTAGTACAATTCAGGGAGGGGAAATGTGCCGGAGAAAAAGTCATAAATATTTATGTTTTAATCCAATTTCCTTTCAAAATGTTCCCAATTGTATTGAAAAATTGCATCAAATGCATTTAATTTAACTCTAGGATGTGAAAGCCGCCCAAGCAGAAATGGAAAAGGCCTTTGCTGGGACAGAATCAGAGAAGGCTCTGCGACTAAGCTTGGAAAGCAAGCTTTCAGAGATGAAGAAGATGCGCGAGGGGGACCTGGAGATGGCTGTGGTCCTGGAAGGGAAGGACAGGTGGGCTCGCACCCCCGTGAGGCTCCGATGTCCGTTTGTCTGGCCGCGTGGTCCACTACAGGGCCTCCCAGCTGGCCCTAGTGGCAAAGAACCCACCTGCCAGGGCAGGAGACACGACACATGGGTTCCATCCCTGGGCTGGGAAGGTCCTCTGGAGAAGGAAATGGCAGCCCACTCCAGTATTCTTGCCTGGGGAATCCCATGGACGGAGGAGCCTGCTGCGCTGCAGTCCATAGGGTCACAAAGAGCCGGACATGACTGCAGTGTCTTAGCATAGCACGGCATGATAGGGTCACAAAGAGTCGGACATGACTGCAGTGTCTTAGCATAGCACGGCATGATAGGGTCACAAAGAGTCGGACGTGACTGCAGTGTCTTAGCATAGCACGGCATGATAGGGTCACAAAGAGTCGGACGTGACTGCAGTGTCTTAGCATAGCACGGCATGATAGGGTCACAAAGAGCCGGACATGACTGCAGTGTCTTAGCATAGCACGGCATGATAGGGTCACAAAGAGCCGGACATGACTGCAGTGTCTTAGCGTAGCACGGCATGATCCAAAACAAGGGAAGGGGTCACCCCCTTCCTATCCTTGTTCCCTTCTTTTTCTCCTTGGTCCCCACAGTGAGGAAACTAGGGATAAAATCAGGATGAAAGGAGAAGGAATAGGGTAGTGATCTGAGGACAGAGGTAGGGTTAGTAGACAGAAATTCATGCTGAAAAGTTCTGCTTATACTAAATTTAGCATCCAGGTTTTGGCCATAAGCTTCCTGGTAGCCAAAGGAAAAAGGGAAAAACAGTCTTGGAGGGCATAGACATATTGCTCACGAGATGGAACAAGCTAGTAACTCCGGAGACACATGTGCAGCTGTCTCTGGGGGGAGGGGCCGCTCTGATTTCTGCTGGCTCTGCTTCGGCCCTCCCTGTGGTGGGACTCGCCTGGGGCTAGAGCCAGTGTGTTCCCTCCCCTGAGGTGGGCCTGCCTAGGAAGCTAAGCTGAGGTCAGAGGTGAGTTCCAAAGCACAGAGCTGGATGAACAGGGCTCTGTGGTCCTGCCCTGGTGAAGTGGGTCCAGATCTGTCACGTAACCGGCCGCCACTGAGCAGAGCCCGCCCTGGGAGGACCTCGCTTGTGTCCTGGGCTCTCACCACCCTTCTCAAAGGTAGGTGATCTAGCCGCTTGATTTCCTTCAATCTGACCTTACGTCTAGTCTGTGTCTCTAGGTCAAATACGGCCCACAGACACTTATATTTGGCCTACACAGTATTTTGGTAACTTTCAATTTGTTGCTAACATTAGGAAGAAAAAATCTAATTTCATGTGAAAGTCTAGATTTCTAGTTTCTCTTAAAAACCTGCAAGGCATGGCAGCAAAACTTCGCACCTCTGAGCTCGACTTTACTCAAACCCAGCTAAAATCTAGTCTGGGATCTGAACCCACCCTCTTTCAATTAGAATCACTCACCTGGTGTCTGGACTTACTGAGGCTCAGGTTCTTTGTGTCTCAGCTCAGAAGGGGTTCAGCGAGAGGCAAAGTGATAGGCAAGAAGTAGATTTATTAATATAAGATGCTTGTGAGAGATGGAGGTGGTCAGGCAAGAGGGCTCTGTCCTGAGGAATAAGTGGGCTACAGTTTTATAATCAAAAGAGAGTTGGAGGCGGGGGAGGGGAAAGATCGCTTTCTTCCTCATTCTTCCGGTAAAGGTCAGGCTTACATCTCTAGCTCCTCCTTTGTTTTGGGGAGGAGAGTGTCTGACCCTGTGAGGTCAAACCAGGACTGTCAGCACTGATTATTCAAATCAGCAGAAGGGTGGTGACTTGTTTTTTCTCTCACTGGATGACCTGGGGCATATTTCGTGCTTTTATTTTGGTAGCAGGCCTGTGCTGCAGTAGCTTCCTTGAGCCGTTGTCAGCTGCAGTGGCCTCCGAAGGTTCCCTAGGCTTGCTCTGTCTATATTCCCTGGCGGCTCAGTCAGTGAAGAATTCGCCTGCAATGTGGGATGCCTGGGTTTGATCCTTGGGTTGGGAAGGTCCCTTAGAGGAGGACATGGCGACCCACTCTAGTATCCTTGCCTGGAGAATCCCACGGACAGGGGAGCCTGCGGGCTGCAGTCCATGGGGTCGAGTGGAGTGGACGCGACTGAGCGACTAAGCACAGCACAGCACATAACCCCCTACTGGGACTTCTACAGCTGCCTGTATAATCATCCTGTTCCGCCCCGAGCAGCAGGGCTGGGCCAGAATCTTGCTGGACCAAGGCTGCTCTCTTAGCGGGGCGGGGGCTCCGGGTTCGCCACAATCTGCTCCTTTTCCATCCCAGTCTAGAACTTGCTTTAAGGTAACTAGAAGGTGAAGTCGTATCCGACTCTTGGTGACTCCATGGACTGTAGCCTACCAGCCTCTTCTGTCCAGGGGCTTCTCCAGACAAGAATACTGGATTGGGTTGCCATTTCTTTCTCCAGGGGATCTTCCCAGTTCAGTTCAGTTCAGTTGCTCAGTCATGTCTGACTCTTTGCGACCCCGTGAATTGCAGCACACCAGGCTTCCCTGTCCATCACCAACTCCCGGAGTTCACCCAAACCCACGTCCATCGAGTTGGTGATGCCATCCAGCCATCTCATCCTCTGTCGTCCCCTTTTCCTCCTTGAGTGCAGCACTTTCACAGCATCATCTTCCAGGATTTGAAATAGTTCAACTGGAATTCCATCACCTCCACTAGCTTTGTTTGTAGTGATGCTTTCTAAGGCCCACTTGACTTCACATTCTAGGATGGCTGGCTCTAGGTGAGTGATCACAGCATCGTGATGATCTGGGTCGTGAAGATCTTTTTTGTACAGTTCTTTTGTGTATTCTTGCCACCTCTTCTTAATATCTTCTGCTTCTGTTAGGTCCATACCATTTCTGTCCTTTATCGAGCCCATCTTTGCATGAAATGTTCCCTTGGTATCTCTGATATTCTTGAAGAGATCTCTAGTCTTTCCCGTTCTGTTGTTTTCCTCTATTTCTTTGCATTGATCGCTGAAGAAGGCTTTCTTATCTCTTCTTGCTATTCTTTGGAACTCTGCATTCAGATGCTTATATCTTTCCTTTTCTCCTTTGCTTTTCGCTTCTCTTCTTTTCACAGCTATGGCCTCCTCAGACAGCCATTTTGCTTTTTTGCATTTCTTTCCCATGGGGATGGTCTTGATCCCTGTCTCCTGTACAATGTCACAAACCTCCGTCCATAGTTCATCAGGCACTCTATCAGATCTAGTCACTTAAATCTATTTCTCACTTCCACTGTATAATCATAAGGGATTTGATTTAGGTCATACCTGAATGGTCTAGTGGTTTTCCCTACTTTCTTCAATTTCAGTCTGAATTTGGCAATAAGGAGTTCATGATCTGAGCCACAGTCAGCTCCCAGTCTTGTTTTTGCTGACTGTATAGAGCTTCTCCATCTTTGGCTGCAAAGAATATAATCAATCTGATTTCGGTGTTGACCATCTGGTGATGTCCATGTGTAGAGTCTTCTCTTGTGTTGTTGGAAGAGGGTGTTTGCTATGACCAGTGCATTTTCTTGGCAAAACTCTATTAGTCTTTGCCCTGCTTCATTGCATATTCCAAGGCCAAATTTGCCTGTTACTCTAGGTGTTTCTTGACTTCCTACTTCTGCATTCCAGTCCCCTATAATGAAATCTTTTTTGGGTGTTAGCTCTAAAACGTCTTGTAGGTCTTCATAGAACCGTTCAACTTCAGCTTCTTCAGCATTATTGGTCGGGGTATAGACTTGGATTACTGTGATATTGAACGGTTTGCCTTGGAAACGAACAGTGATCATTCTGTCGTTTTTGAGATTGCATCCAAGTACTGCATTTCCGACTCTTTTGTGGACCATGATGGCCACTCCGTTTCTTCTGAGGGATTCCTGCCCGCAGGAGTCTTCCCAACCCAGGGATTAAACCCTGGTCCCCCACATTGCAGGCAGACGCTTTACTGTCTGAGCCGCCGGGGAAGTCACCTTAAGGCAACTAAAGCAGGTCGGTTTTATTGAAGTATAAGTTACATGCGGCACAACAAGTCCGTTTTAAGTGCAGTTTGATGACTTTTTGCCTCTCCAGTTGACTGTGTGATAATTTCAGGTTGGAACCCCTAGAGAGCAGTCTTACTCCTCTTTCCAAGTTTTGGGGGGCATTGCCCCCAAGCTGCCAGTTCCCGCTGTGCTCAATTATTTTAGTCCTTTCGGGGTGCCATAACAAAACATCACAGACTGGGCAGCTTACGAACGATAGAAGCTCACTTCTTACAGGTCTGGAGGCTGGGAGTCCGAGGGCCAGGTGCCAGCGTGGTTGGACCAGGGTCCTCGTCGGGGTCTCAGGCTTCTCGTTGTGTCCCCTCGCTTCCCGGCCTACGGGGTCTTTCTGCAGCTTCATTCATGTTGCCGCTCAGGAGGGTTCTAACATCACGACTTCAGCTCTTCCCAAAGGCCCCACCTCCTAATCCCATCACCTTTGGGGTTAGGATTTCGGTACAGGACTTGTATAGGTGGACGTGAATTTTCAGATGCTCCAATCCGCATTGCTAGGTGCTTCAGCTGCATTTACTCATGCCTCCCCTTTACCTCCGGCGCTCAGGAAGCTCTGAAACTTCCAAGCCGTTGCTCTTTTATCCTACCGAGGTGCTTCCTAGGCTTAGCTAGAAAGACTCTTCTGAGGGTCCGCCAACAAAATGCTAATTGCTGAATGTTTTTTTTTTAAAGTAATCATAGCCACTGCTATTTGTCGAGGTCTGCTGTGTGCCTGGGGTCATGGAGCATTTTAAATAGCTTATCTTTATTCCACAGAAGCGAGTGGTCCCCACTTTATAGCCGTGGGAATGCAGATTCAAAGGTTAAATAGCTTGGCTGAGGTCAGGGAGCAGTTCCTACAGGGTAAGGGATAATTCGGTGACCCAAAGAGGGATGTGCTCAGCTCTACCTGAGGGGGCCTGGCTGACCATGGGTGGTGAATGGGTGGGCGTCCATCAGGTGGGGGTGGGAGCAGAGTTGTGAGGGGGTTCCGGGTAGACGGAGGTCCCTGGAGAGGCCCTGGGGCAGAGAGGGTGGCCGTCAGCAGGGCCGCCAGCTGCCTTGGCCCTTAAGCCGGGGCCTTGAGTGCCTTGCTGAGGAGCTGGCCCTTTACCTTGGCAGCCAGTCTGTTACACGTTGCCCTGAGAAGCCTTGGAAGACGCACTCCTTGTTTTCATTATCACTGCAGCAGCTCAGCTCTGTCGGTCCTGTTTCTTTAGCCTCACTCCCAGATTTCCTTGGGAGAGAAGATTTCCCGCTCCACCCCCCGCCCCCCTGCCCGACCTGGCCCAAATTCATAATCCATGGCCGTCGCTAGTGGGGGCTGATGAAAGTCTTTGAGGAGGAGGGTGACTCGATCTGGCCATAGTCTGGCTGCTCAGGGGGTGGATTGGCCATGAGTGGGCTGGAGGCAAGGGGACAGCTGATGCCCCGTGAATTCTGGCCCTTAGTCTCCCACCTGCAAAATGCAACTCTTCAGTCCTCCCACATGTCTCCTTTGAAGGTGTCTGGCCCCATTTCCTACCTCCTGCTCCACTGAGCTGAGGGAACAGCTTAGAATTAATATTTAAATTGTGTTCTCTTTCAGACTGATTGAGGAGTTGAAGCTGTCTTTGAAGAGCAAAGATGCTTTAATTCAGTGCCTTAAAGAGGAGAAATCTCAGATGGCATCTCCTGATGAAACCGTGTCGTCGGGAGAACTCCAAGGACTTTCTGCTGCTCTAAGGGGAGACGGGGAGGGTGAGGCTGAGGTGAGGCATGGCGGGGGGTGGGGGCTTTAATTACCCGACCGGACCCCCCTGTGGGATGAGTGCATATTCAGTCCCCACAGTCACACACTCTGGCCTTCAAAATACCAGGTCCCTGTCGTGAGCTGAGGAATTAGCAGAAATCCTCCTTTGCCAGGGGCCCTGGCAGTTTTTTTCTTTCCCGTCTCGGGTGTTTGTAGAGTTGGTTAAAAATACAGTCCATACCCGAACGCCTCTGTTTTACCATGTGTTAATATGCTGTTGCCTGGGAAGTTTGCTTTCACCCATCGGGTTTTTTGAAGGGAAGTTTGCTTTCACCCATCGGGTTTTTTGAAGGGTGGTGTCATGGTATGTACCTGTTTTGTCGTCGGGGTCAGAGGCGGGCTTGAGGCGAGGTCTGGTCTGAAGCTTCAGAGGCGGTGGGGAACGGAAGTAACTTGCCTCGGGGCCTGGCTGTGCTTGGAGTGGGGGGGTCAGCGTTCCACCTTGGTTAATCTTGGCACCTTGCGAGGCGGAGCTCTTGTAGAGACACACTCAGAGAGTTGTTCTGTTCTCCCTGGCTCCAAGAGGTGGGTCGCTGGTACAGACCCTGTAGCCCCCGGGCCCCCTGCCCTATGCCTGGGGCTCCCACGGCCGCAGGTGGGCAGGCCCTGAGGTGCAGGCAGCCCCGGCGGAAATCTTCTGGTTCTGGTTGGACCCAGGGTGGCTGCGGGTCCGTTCATGCCCGGGGACACTTTGGAGTGCGTGGAGCGTCTCAGTCTTTCTGTGGAGCAGGCTCGTCTTTGTCCTGACCCAGCCGTGAGCTCTGTAGCCTCCCTGGCTGCCTTTGGCCGTGATGGGCCTGCGTCCGCCCCGCCCTCTGGCCCCTCTTGCTCCCTGCGTGCTGTGCAGTAGTGGCTTTTGCCGCTTCCTGCAGCTCCTTGGTTCGTGCTCCATGGGGCTGGTCGTCAGCCGGTGGGGGTACTTGTCTTTGCGTTCTTCCCTCGGGCAGACTTCAGGTGAGCTGTAAAGAGTGGATGCTTGGGCTCGTGAGAGCCTCAGCAGCGGAGACAGAACGTAAGTGGAGCGCTCACTCTCACTATTCTGGGGGAGCTCCTGGTTCGTGGGTTCCTTCCGGGCACCAATGAATGCCTTTTCTTAGGCTGCACAGACGGAGTGGGAACAGGAGAGAAATCGCTTTGAAGAGAGGATCCAGGTATGTTGATGCCGTTTCTGCAAGTGCCTTGAGGACGCCCTTCGGCTCTTTCCGGGGCACAGCAGGTAGTTCTGGGTGACGGCCGGCGGTGGGCACTGAGCGCCACTGCCTGCCAGCTACGCCGTAGGCACGTGAGAGAGGGTTTGGTAGCCTTGGCGATGACTTGGTGGAGCGGGCCTTCCCGTTTGCAGATGTGACCCAGGAGGCTCAGACAGGCGAGGTCCCGTCCCCAGGTGCGGCGAGGATTCAGACCCGCCGGCCCGACTGCAGAGCCGCTGCGCTGGGGTCCCCCGGTCCCAGCTGCCCGCGTCCGAGTCCTGCCTGCAGCGGAGAAAGCGCTTTCATGTCCATCATCTCATTTGATCCTCAGAACAGCCCGGGAGGGAGGCAGTGGTGATTAGAAATGAACTCAGACTCTAAATGCATATATTCAGTCTCCATCAAACCGAATTCTCTGCTAGCTTTTGAGGCATTAAGGAGTGAAATTAATGATCTGTTATTTCCCCCAAATAACCCGGTACGGTTTCCGAGGCTCTGCTGTGACTGAATTCAGGCTCCAGAAGACACTGGAGTCCTTCCCATGGGACTAGCTGTCACCATCCTAACTGATTTGATTCCCTTTCTCCACCCATCCCCGTCGCCGTGAGCGGCAACGCGGTAACCGGGAGCGACGCTCAGCGCTACTTGGAAGCATTAATCACAGGTTGACAGGAGGAGGATGGAACAGCTGCGTTTGAGTGTGCTTTTAGAGATGTATTTACAGCGCATTTTGGTTAGAACGCATCAACTTAGTGAATCTGTTTCTAATCTAATTTAGGCACTTCGGGAAGACCTGAGGGAGAAGGAAAGAGAAATTGCTACGGAAAAGAAAAATAGTTTAAAGAGGGATAAAGCCATTCAGGGTCTAACCATGGCATTAAAGGCGAAGGAAAAAGAGGTATGTCGGATACACCCGAAGTTAGATTTTTCTTTGTTAGCTTCTGTGACTGGCCTGTCTTACCCTAAATTTTTAGCTTTAGGTAAAAAGTTTATAAGAGAGCTGAGCTGAGTGTGGAAAGTAGGGGAAGGGTTGTATTGTCCGTTAGAAGTTCTTCTGTAGAGGCTAATCCAGGGATGTCCAGTATGAATATAATGTGAGTTACAGATGCAATTTAAAATTTTCTAGTAGCCACATTAAAGGTGGTAAAAAGAAACAAGTGAGGTTCGAATGTTATCCTTTCACCATGTAAGCCGGAAAACAAAAATAATGATGAGGTAGTTACCATTTTTAAACTCCGACTTTTGTCTTTGAAGTCCGAATAGGCTTAGCACATCTCAAGTCAGACAGACCACATTTCAAGTCTCCAAGAGCCCAAGTGGCTAGTGGCTACCATGTCGGAGAGTAGGTCCAATCCTCTGAAAGACAACAGAAAATTGAGATGACGGTGTTTGGGAGACAAGGCCGTGGCTGTGACGTCTCACCTGGATGGTTCACAGGCCCCTCCGCGTTGGTCCTTTCTAATCAGACTCAGCACCTCCCTCACCGCCCGTCATCCCACCGCGATGCTGCATTTTCTCTCGCTTTTGTCTGTGTTGTGGCACCACCGTATCCCCAGTCACACCACCTGGAAGTCTCCCTTGACTTTTGCTGCCTGGCTCGCTGCCCTGGGGATCCAAGGTGGTGCCTGGGGGTTCTTTGTGTTCTTCCTGTTGTGAGGATCGTGATCTCTTACGTCTCAGTCACTGCTGGGCACCGATAGTAGAGACAAAGTCTAGTGGAGACAAAAGGCAGCATGAGGGGTCGGGACTGAGGGGAGCGCAGGTGGCTGTGACGTGGAGGGAAGGGGGCCTGGTCCCGCTTAGAGTGGATGTGGGAGCTCCACCGCGGTCACCCTCAGTGACTTCTGGAGCTTCTGAGCAGCTCGGTGGAGTGCTTCCTCTGGGAGCAGGGGTCCGGGCTGAATCTTAGAGGGGGACCAAGAGTTAGCTGGGGGGCAGGTGGAGACGCGGAGCCGCCTCATGCAGGGAAGAGAACGCTGGCCAGAGCATTCAGTTAGGAAAGAGCTCCTTGTGTGTTTGCAGAAGCAAAACAGTTGAAGCCTGCCAGAGCGTCACGTACAGAGCTTAAGTGAGGCGAGAGAAGGAGCCAGCAAGGCTGCGTGGGGCGGTGGTGGTGGAAGTCAGTGAGTTTAGCTGCTCGGGTAGCGGGCTCTGGAGCAGGAGGCGTGTGACTGTACTCCCCTCCCCAGGGATGAGACTGTATCCAGACGGGGTGGCGGGAGGGAGAGGATGGCGGCAGGGAGGCCAGTGCTGAAGCGAGCCCCTAGCCCCCCATTCAGAAAGCCCGAGTCAGCAGTGATCACAGCAAGTAGGAGGGGAGGGGTGGGGCTTATTCAAGAAGTCAGATTGGAAATAATGAAAAATGAGAAGTAACTCTGGGGGATTTGGTGATGAGATGCAGGACTTGAGAGGAGGAGCAGCATGGGGCGGCTTCTAGCCGCACACCTGGGGCTGTGGTGCTCCCACCAGCCCCCTTACAAGCGCGGGTCGCGGAGGGCCACGGAGAGGCGGGGTGGCCCTGGAGGTGATGAGCCTGTCTGTGGTGGTGCAGTCACGAAGGCGTGTCTGCCTCTTTGCGACCCCGTGGACTGTAGCCTGCCAGGCTCCTGTGTCCATGGGATTTCCTAGGCAAGAATACCGTTTACAAGGTACCAACTCGGAGGAGCCCCTGGACTGTTCAGGTGAGAAGTCCAGGAGGCAGTCGACATGCCAGTCCCAAACTTGGAGAAGGCCCGGGCCTGAAGGTATGGATCTGGGAGTCAGTCTTCCACACGTGTGGGTGAAATTCTGAGAGCTGGTCTCCTTACCCAAGGAGAGCACAGGGTGGGCAGGAAGGCGGAGCCTTGGGCTGCAGGGGTGCACAGTTTCACAGATAAGGAGAGGAAGGTGGCCGCAGGGGCAGGACGCTAATAACCAGGAATCCGGGGTTGGGGAAGCCAAGGAGGCAGGAGTGTGAGTAGCCACTGGTGTCAGCTGCAGCGGAGGCTTGGTTCATAATCGCAGTCCGTGTCCATGTCGCGTGTTGGGAGCTCGGGACCCAGCTGAAGGCAGAGCTCGCTGCTGTGCAGGGCCCCAGGTGGTGGAGCAGGTGCCTTCTCGCAGAGGCCAGGGGCTGGCTGGGGAGTTTGTGGCTGAGTCTGGGCCATAGGAGAAGGTCACTGGAGGCGGTGGAGTTCTGGGAGGAGCCAGGCTGGGTGGTGTGGTGGGTCATCTCTGTGAACAGTACTATCGGGTTGACTAAAAAGTTCGTTTGGGTTTTCTGTAGGATGGTTAGAAAACCCGAAGGAACATTTTGGCTAACCCAATAGTAACCCTCAGCATGAGCGGGACATCAAGTTAGCACCTATACACATCACATTGTTGAAGCCTAACAGTGCTTCGGTGGGGTGAGTGTGGCATCCTCGTGTTACCACTGAGGGGGTGAAGTCTCAGAGAGGTGAAGTGCCTGTCCTAACGTCGTCCAGCTAGCGGCCAGTTGCACGAGAAGTCCCACTGTCCTGACTACAGAGCCCTCAGTGATAAGGGCTCCCAGTTTAGCAGGAGTGGCGTCTGGGCCATGCAGAGAGAGGAGATCCCAGTTGCACACTCGGCTACTCTTCCTTATTTTTACCCAGATTGAAGAACTTAACTCTGAAATCGAAGAGCTCAGTGCTGCCTTTGCTAAAGCCAGAGAAGCCCCCCAGAAAGCACAGACCCAGAAATTCCAGGTAAGTGTCGGCTTTGTTTGAAGTGGTCCTCCCTGTGATCCTTACCCCTGTGAGGTCAGGACCGTGCTGCTAGAAGGAGCCCAGGGAGCTCCGAGAGGTCGTGAGAACAGAGTTGGCTCAGCCAGTTAGAGGAGCTTCTCCCGCAGCTGTGGGCCGCTCGCCAGCCCCCTCGTCAGTCTGACATGAAGATGGTGACGGCTGCGCCCAGCGGTGCGAGTGCCGGGCGCAGGGCCGAGTGCCCTAGCTCAGGAGTTGGAGTAGACTGTGAGATGTGTGGATTATCTCATCTAACCTTCACAACCCGGTGGGGAAGCCAGTTTTCACCCCCCCACCCCGCTTGTATTTGAGGGTTTTTTGAAGTTTCAGCAAGGGTACGCAGCTGATTCACTGTCACACAGCCTTGTGAGGGCCAGGACTTACGTGCAGTACTTGCTGATCCTAACAGCTGGCCTCTGTCGAACATGCTCTATGTGCCAAGCGCTGCGCCCCGTGGATCAGCCCAGTGAGGCTGCCCAGCAGCCCCCTGAGGGAGGCACTGTTCCCATCCCTGTTCTCTGCTGAGGACATCCAGGTTCAGAGGATCGAGTAGCTTGCTCAGGGTCACCGTGGTGGAAGGAGCTAGGATGTGACCCCAGAGTCGGTCTCACGCCCCAGCCTGTGCTCTTCCCTGTCCCTCCCTACCTCCCCTCTGAGCCTGGCTGTTCCGGGCTTCCTGCTCCTGGGCAGATATCTGTTCCAAGCCTTGGTTAGTTGACCTGCCTGTTCTCTGTTTTCCCTCCAACATGGGCCTGCAAGGACTCGTGCTGGTCATCCCCTGGTCGCCCGTCTCTCTTGTTAAATATGCTTCTGTATTTGGAATTAGCATTTTCTTTCCATGTTATACAGTGTTTACCTGTTACTAATAACTGGTTAATCGATAAAGCTCCATCATCTGATGAAGCCCATACTACCTTAAAACTCTCCCCTCCCACGTCTCCCGCTTATGTTGTTTTTAGTTATAAAGTAGAAGTTAGGAGTTAAATCTAATTTAAGACTGCTTGGTTCCTAAGATTCATATCCCATGCCTTATCTTTTCAGAGCCTTGGTTCACAGTAAGAGTAACTGAAGTAATTTGGTTTCAATCCTGGTGTATTGCAAGGAGAGATACATTTCTGTTTTGGGACTTTCAGCCTTGCCTTCCCAACTATTTTGGTGGTGGTTAATGAAATGGAGCCAAGATTATACTTTGCACTGAGTTTTTCGTTTTTTTTTTTTTTTTACTTGCTTAGAAATTAACAAGCCTTAAAAGCTGAATTCTCAGGAAAACCATCCATATTACCCATTCCTTAGGGAAAAAAATATATGTTGGCAATTGATAAGCAAAGACCAGATATCCTTATAAGAGCTGTGATATTTTACTTGCTGTTGGCCCTTGATGGATAGAAAAGTCTTATCCACTCAAATGTTACCCTAACTTATTGTCTGTGTTCGTTAGTTTCATAACCCTCAGTCCTAAGGACTGTCAGAGTGATTTTTGAGGTCTTGTAGTTTGGCGTCGGCCAGGTTTCTCATCTTGAGAAGTGTGAAGAGCAGACACTGTTAAAACGCCTCAGGTTCTGCCTGGCTTGTTGGCTGTTCAGAGAGCATTCGTTTAATCCTTAGCCATGAAGGTAGAGCGTTCCCCTGTTTGACAGGTTGCTAGGACTTCAACTCGAGTCTGACTTCCAAATCTGTGCTCTTTCCACTCTGATCATGTGTGTGAATAAACGCATACCAGACCCCTGTATTGGCTCATTAATTACAAGGTGTATACAATGTGAATATTGGACAGACCCTTGAAAATGCATTGTCTTTGACATTTGAGGACCTTTTGGGGATGTTACGTGATTTGAACGAACTGTAGCGTCAGAGCCAGAGCTCACAAGGCTGGCGTTGAGCCTGACCGTGGAGCGGCGGTTAGCGGTGTTCAGACTCTCGGATTCTGGCCACAGCGCAGAGACGTGAGTCCTAATCATAGGGTGACTCTGAGGACTGCAGTGCGGCCTGGCTGTGCCGCCTCTGAAGCCATCTGAACAGCGTATTTTCAGATTGGAAGCAGTGTTATGCCTCCTCCACCCCCTGCATGGCTTTATAAAAGTAACATTGCACATCGCAAGAAATTCATAAAATATTTAAAATGGTGGAAAGAGGTTGATAAAAGTCACCAGTAAATTCACATCTGAAGATGTTCACTGTTAACACCTTAACTCTTTCAAAGCGCATATGTATATATGCATCACCTTTGAAAAATTAAATAGCATCATTATGTATTTTCTTCTATAATCTCTTGTTTTCATTTAACATTCTGGCCATAGCAGTATATATAGATCAACCAATCCTGATTTTTTTTTTTTTAGATCTAGCCGATCTTTAAAAAAAACCAATATTTTGAGATAATTGTAGATTCACATGCAGTAAATTTCTGCCTGCTCCTTAACCTAGTTCCCCCGCAGCGAGCGTCTTGTGTGACCGTAGGACTGTGTCATGACCAGGGTATTGGTGCTGTCTGCTGACCTCACTCAGATTTCAGCAGTTTGACACCACTCGTTTGTGAGTGTGTGTGTGTGTGTGTGTGTGTGTGCGCGCACATGCGCTTTTTATATAGTGTTTTTAAACAGCTGCATATAGTCCACTGTGTGTATCATCTTATTTTCATTGGGAAGAACCTGGGGTGGGACGTGGACGTGCGTCTGACTCTGCCTCGCCAGCTGGTCTCATCTTGGTGAACGAATTTGCACTCTCCAGTCTGCCTACACATCATAAAATCCAGACAGTCACACTTACGTCCCCTAATCCTTATCAGGGTTAAGTAGAGTGTGTATCTGGGCACAGGTAGTGACTCAGTAAACGTCAACTCATCCTTAAGTTGGGTGGTGTAGTTCTGGCATAAAAATACAGTAGTATTTATTTTGGTCTGTTTTCAGATTCTGTTAATGACATACACGTAGCTTTTAGCTTGAGGAAAGTCTCCTTATTATCTGTTGATTGAAAGATAGTAGAGTAAGTGATGGCAGAGGGGGCCTGGATTTATTTATCCCGCCCCAGCTGAAACAAGACTGTTTGTTATCATCTTCTACCTTTACAACAATCCTGTGAAATAGTGATCAGTCTCACAGTAAGATAACGAACTTTACAGAAATGAACTTCTCCCTGGTCACACAGTCTGAACTGGCCTTAGAACTCTGGCCAGTTCGCTCTTTTCAGCGAACTCATCATTTTTACACTGTGGAGAACAATTGGTTGATACTATTTGGGCTTTGGTTTCTGGCCATGTCCCCCTGGGCCCCATGTCGCCACCTGCTCAGTAGGCGCTTGAGTGATGAAATGGAATCCAGAAGCCAGGCTGTCCTGCAGGAGAACGTCAAGAAACAAAGGCAAAGAACAGCCTCTCCGGGGAAGCTCTCCCAGGGCCATCTCAGAGCAAAGTAGCATGGGAAGTGTTTTCATGGAGTGAATTGGCTGTGTGAATTTGATTTCTTTGAACTTAGATTTTTTAAAGAGGCTTTGTGTTGTTATTTACATGGTTTTCCCACAGGACTTTGATCACTTTATTAATATCTATTATTTAAATAACAACCATTGCTGCGCTATATTTAACAAACTCTGAACTGGTATTCTTGTCTCTAGCCTTCCCCCATTGAATTCAGTCTTCTTGTTTTAATTTTTTGTAGTTTATTGGTGTTAATTGGAAACTTCCATGGAATGGGTGAGGTGGAAAAGGCCCTGGAAAGAGCACAGGCTCTGGAGTCATTTGAATCCCAGGTTTAATCCCTTATGGTCTGAAGACAGGCCAGTCATTTATCAGTCTGAGCCTTAGTGACTTAAAGAGGGATGATAATGTGTATTTTGTAGGATTGGTGTGCTGCTGCTGCTAAGTCACTTCAGTAGTGTCCGACTCTGTGAGACCCCATAGATGGCAGCCCACCAGGCTCCCCCGTCCCTGGGATTCTCCAGGCAAGAACACTAGAGTGGGTTGCCATTTCCTTCTCCAGTGCATGAAAGTGAAAAGTGGAAGTGAAGTCGCTCAGTTGTGTCTGACTCTTTGCCACCCCATGGACTGTAGCCCACAAGGCTCCTCCGTCCATGGGATTTTCCAGGCAAGAGTACTGGAGTGGGGTGCCGTTGCTTTCTCCAGCGTTGGTGTGAGAGACAGAGATACAATGCTTGTAAAAGTGCCTGGTTTAGAGAGTCATGTATTATCAGTGCTTACTTAATAAGAGGTAACTATGAAAATTGTTCAAGGTGAGCATTTCCCCAAATCATTGTTCACCTTCTTTTTTGAGTTTATTTAGATAAGCATTGCCCCAGTTCCTTTTTGGGGTGAGGTGGAATGTGGCCTAGGTTTTCGCATTTCTCTCATTTATTTCAGTTTTAAAGGAAACGGAAAGCAAAAGCCTCTGTGAAGCCCACTCTGGAGTCTGACTGGTGCTCTTCCTCTGTGGCGCCGCGTCCTCGAGAATAGTTGGGGAAACGTGGGACCATGCGGCTCGGCTGTAGGGGCCCACGAACAGCAGAGCCCCTGCACCTCCAGAGTGACTGTGGCTGTAGCCCACCTCTGTGAACACCTGGGCTTTTCTGTCGACGGAGGCAGAACTAGATTTCTTGGGAGGCCCAGAAGCTGGGGCCAGTACCTTTGTGCTACATTCAGCGTTGAGACCTTGACAGCTCAAGTGTCCCTTGCTCTAAAATTTTTAATCTTGTCCTCAATCTAATTCAAAAGACACATTTTAGAAAGAAGTTTATTTTCTTCTATTACGAGTAGTATATAATTTTATTCCCGAAGATTAGAAAGAAGGAAAAAAGGGAAATCACGTAATCACCCAACCACTATTAATACTTTGATGATTCTCCTCCCTGGTTTTCTTCTGGCATAGCTTTTATTTTTTAGCTCGTTTGCAGTTTGATTTTGGGGTTGTCTTTTTTTATATAACATCCTGACTTAGAAATATTCACATAGTTCAGTTGCTCAGTCGTGTCTGACTCTTTGCGACCCCATGGACTGCAGCACGCCAGGCCTCCCTGTCCATCACCAGCTCCCAGAGCCTACTCAAACTCATGTCTGTCAAGTTGGTGATGCCATCCAACCATGTTATCCTCTGTCATGTAATCCTTTTCCTCCTGCCTTCAATCTTTCCCAGCATCAGGGTCTTTTCAAATGGGTCAGTTCTTGG
Source organism: Bos indicus (assembly GCF_029378745.1). Taxonomy (NCBI): domain Eukaryota; kingdom Metazoa; phylum Chordata; class Mammalia; order Artiodactyla; family Bovidae; genus Bos; species Bos indicus. The sequence continues at coordinate 109,871,164 of NC_091767.1, read as the reverse complement.
CATCAGGTGGCCAAAGGATTGGTGTTTCATCTTCAGCATCAGTCCTTCCAGTGAATTTTCAGGACTGATTGCCTTTAGGACAGACTGGTTGGATCTCTTTGCTGTCCAAGGGACCCTCAAGAGTCTTCTCCAACACCACAGTTCAAAAACATCAGTTCTTCAGCACTCAGCTTTCTTTATAGTCCAACTCTCACATCCATACATGACTACTGGAAAAACAATAGCTTTGACTAGACAGACCATTGTCGGCAAAGTAATGTCTCTGCTTTTTAATATGCTGTCTAGGTTGGTCATAGCTTTTCTTTCAAGGAGTGTCATTTAGTTTCATGGCTACAGTCACCATTTGCAGTGATTTTGGAGCCCAAGAAAATAAAGTCTGTTACTGTTTCCACTGTTTCTCCATCTGTTTGCCATGGATTGATGTGATTGATGCCATGATCTTCGTTTTTTGAATGTTGAGTTTTAAGGCAGCTTTTTCACTCTCCTTTTTCACTTTCATCAGGAGACTTATTAGTTCCTCTTTGCTTTCTGCTGTAAGGGTGGTGTCATCTGCATATCTGAGGTTATTGATATTTCTCCCGCCAATCTTGATTCCAGCTTGTGCTTCATCCAACCCAGCGTTTCTCATGATGTACTCTGCATATAAGTTAAATAAGCAGGGTGACAATATCCAGTCTTGATGTATTCCTTTCCCAGTTTGGAACCAGTGTATCTGCCAGTTCCATGTCCAGTTCTAACTGTTGCCTCACATATTATCAGCTCTTTGTAAATAATGGTTATAAGGTTTTATCATGTGGCTTTGTCATATTTTATTCATTTTTATATTTTGCACGCTTAGGTTGTTTCTTATTTTTTATTCTGTGTAATTCTGTGATGAATGACTGTATATAAAGCTTTCCCCCCGGTATATTTTGAATTCTTCTCCTGAGATTGAATCCTAGGAATGGAATTGTGGGGCTGGTTGTGAACCTCTTTGCACAGTGTGTTCACGCCTGATGTCTGGGACCTGTCCTCAGGGAGTCCTGTCAGTGTATCCTTGGCTTCTGGATGCTTGGCCAGTCTGGAGAGGTGAATGTTGATCGTATCGTTTCACAGTGAGCTCGCCAGCACTGGGTAGTCTCATTAAAACAATCTCCCTTGTTATGTGAAAGGTCGTTTTTAATTTGCTCTTTTTGATTATTGGTGAGTTATGACATTTTTTAGTATGCTTGATAGTCACATATGTATTTTCTCTGCTGAACTGTATTAATGAGATAAACCTGTTCTTGATGCGTATAGCCATCTGACTCTGCTGAAGTTAAAGCCTCCCATTCCCTTTTCTCTGGATGACTCTGGATTGGAGCCATCCTAACAGAGATGAACATTGCTCGTGCTTGACTCCATCTCTGCCTTTTAAATAAAATTCTTTATCGTCTATCTTTTAAAAATAACAATTTTTAAAGCTATTATAGAAATAACATGCTCAGTAACCCTATATTTGAAAATACAGAGAAGTAAAGAAAAAAATCATGTGTTCACATCCCACTTAATGTGGGATTTTTTTGTGCTTTTCTTTATCATCTTAAAAAAAAAAGTTCTTTTACACAATAACTGTAGTCTTCCCCCCCTTAATATCAGCATCGTATCATAAAGGATGCCCTGTGTTATCTAAAAACATTCATATAATTTTTCTTTGGGTCCTGAATGTTGTTTAGGTTTGTTTCCACGCCCCCCGCCCCCCACCCCAGCCCCGAGGGTGACCGAGGAGCACCTGTTTCTTGGTTTGTTCACTGAGCTGTGATAATCAACCCAGCTCCCCTCCCCTCTTCTTCTTCTAGGGCTCTGAAGATTACGAGGCTGCTCTGTTAGAAAAGGCAGCCCTTTTGGCTGAGCTGCACTCAGAAAACCTCAGCAAGAGCACAGAGAACCACAGACTACGAAGGAGCATTAAGAAGGTCACCCAGGAGCTGAGCAACCTGCAGCAGGAACGGGAGAGGCTGGAGAAGGCGCTGGAGGCAGCCCGCCAAGAGAGGAGCAAGGGAGACCACACCATCCACGTGAGTGCTGCCGCTGCCCTCTGGAATAGGCCCACAAGCCTGGGGGCTATGTGGCTGGTTTTGGTTTTAGGGAGATAGATATTCATTGCTGAAAACTTAGAAAAACACCCCAAATAGAAAATATTTCACTTGTCTTCTCATCACCTAGAAATGACCGGTCTCAACTGTTTGACGTTCTAGTCCTTTTATCTCTCTCTCTCACAGACACGGACACACACGTGCACATTATTAGTATCGAGCTGAAAATGCATTGTTAAAGTTTTTTGGCCATGCAGCAAAAAAAGTTAGTTCTCTGGCCAGGGATTGAGCGCGTGCCCCCTACATTGGAAGCACAGAGTCCTAACCGCGGGATCACCAGGAAAGTCCCTGAAAATGCATTTTTGTATTCTGTTTTGCTTTTTATTCTTTTATTTTGGTGTGTGGCCGTTAAGAGTTTTCTTGAGAAACTTTTTTTTTTTTAAATATGTGAACACAGTAGTTCATTGCTTGAATGCACTACAGCTTATTTAACTAGTCCTTACTGTAGGATGTATAGTTTTCATTTTGTAACAAGTCCTGTAAGAAACATCATTGTACATAAATACTTATCAACTGATTATGTACTGATAGAGGTATAATTACTCGGTCAAAGACTATGCATGTTTTTAATGCTGTTTTATAGATACATTCAAATTGTTCTCCAGAAAGATTATACCATGCTCCCTAGAGGAGAGTGATCTTTTTAAAAGACTGCTCTATTCAGCATTGAGTGTTAGTATTTTAAAAAATTCTCTCTGAATTTGGTAGACAAAAATTATCTCTTACAGTTTCTATTGTATTTATTTTTTTTGAGAGATGTACTCACCTGGTGTTATATAGCCGTGTTTTGTTTATTTTCACTGCTGTGTACTGCTCTAGTATGTGAGTTTATGGTTACTTATCCATTTACTGTAGTTGGAAATTTGGGCTGGACCTTGTCTTTGGCCATCGTAACTGACAGCCTGTTGAGGCAAACACGTGTGTTTTCTATTGTGATTTCTATTACATCTAAACTTCAGTATTCAGCATCCTTGGAGCAGGACATGGCAACCCACTCCAGTATTCTTGCCGGGAAAATTCCACGGACAGAGATGCCTAGCAGGGGACAGTCCATGGGGTCTCAGAGTCGCACACGATTGAGCACGCACACGTTGTATTTCCCATTCAGCATCCCGAGAGTCACATCCGGTTACAAAGCCTTGGTGCAGTCGGGTAGGATGGGGTCTGAGGCTGAGTGATCACTGACACTCAGGTTCAGTGAGTTCCCAGCACGGGGGCCTGGGAAGGTCGAGTCATGGGAGGGCTCCAGGGAGAGCCCACAGGTTCCAGGGTCCTCTGGTGGCTGCCCTTAGCCGGGATGGGACGTCAGGATCCATAGTTTGAAGTCCTAATGCTGACGCCAACAAGGGGAGTGAAATTCCAGCCTTGTCTATTTTAACAGAAATCCCAGGAGGGCAAGAGGGCAGTAATGGAAACCTGAAAGTGAAGTCGCTCAGTTGTGTCCGACTCTTTGCCACCCCATGGACTGCAGCCTATCAGGCTCCTCCGTCCATGGGATTTTCCAGGCAAGAGTGCTGGAGTGGATTGCCATTTCCTTCTCCAGCGGATCTTCCCGACCCAGGGATTGAACCCTGGTCTCCCACATTGCAGGCAGATGCTTTACCGTCTGAGCCACCAGGAAATGGAAACTTAGGAAAATAAAAAATCTCGCCTGAAGTTCCACAAGCCTCCTGGAGTGTCACCCTTCAGCCCTGCTGCATGGGGGCCCGGCTGGATCAGGCTGCATGTTGTTTGGTCACCTGCTTCGCCGTGAGCGTCTCCCCGTGCCTTTCTCTCTCATGGCCATCTCACCCTGGTGTTTAGGCTCCAGAGCCATCCTGCCGAAGGGTGCATGCGCTTCATGGAGTAGATTCCACATGACTTACTTGATGATTTCCTGCTCTCTCGGGCAGTTTGCCTGTCTCAGTAGTACCGCAGTGCCCGTCTTTGGGCTGTAAGGCATTGTTTTCTTGAAATGCCGAGGATCTGAGGAGTGAGATCACTGGGCCAGATGATACAAATATCTGACGCTAGTTAATCACGCTGCCAAGTTATTTGTTCAAAGGGCCGGATTAATCTATGCTTCACCAGCAGTACTGGAGTCTACCAGTTTATTGCATGTTAGTAAAAAAACCTTTTTCTCGTATTTATGCAGTGTTACTGAGCAGCAAATGTATCTGGGCTAGATGCTGATGGAAATATGTGGCACGACCTCTGAATGTTTTAATTTTTTCTTAAGGGAGATGAAAATGTTATACATGGCAAAATGCAAAGCAGTGGAGACCCAGCGCTAATTCATGGAGCTTATGTGTTCAGCACAGAAGATCCTTGTGGGAGAGAGCAGTCAGGAAAACTTCCTAGGACAGCGGTCCCCAAACTTTTTGGCCCCAGGGACCAATTTTCCTGGAAGACAGTTCTTCCATGGACTGGGGGTAGGGAGGATAGTTTGGGGATGATTCAAGCTCACTACATTTATTGTGGACTTTATTTTTATTATTATAACATCAGGTCCGCCTCAGGTCATCTGACATCAGATTGAAGGGGTTGGGGACCCGTGCTCTCGGAGGAGATGACACTCGAGTGAGCAGTGTGAGATTTGAGTCGTGTGGCTTTATAGATGAGTGAAGAAAAAACTGGCCAGAAAGGGTCCTTCTGTAGAGGTCAGTTTCCATAATCAGTTCTTAGATCCTTCACTGTCGGATAATTCTTTCCCCCTTAGTTTAGTTTATCCCCTCTGTTCCTCACTATCATTATAAAAATGTTTATTCAGTAGAAATTGGATTTGGGGGCTACATAGGCATGCATGTGTACGTGTGCACACACACACACACCCTTATAAAATACATAATTGTTTCTTTACCTTATAACTTACTCTTGGTAAACATTTGAAATGGCTGTATAACTTTATATCACGGTGGTACGCTGTAATTTATTCACCTATCCTTGTATTGTTAGACATTGTTGGTTCCATAATTCACTTATTCATGAAAACCCTAATGCTTCCTAAAGGAATTTTGGACTGCAGTTGATAAGAAGATTTCTAAGTAGTATGCATACATCTTCACAAGGAGGCACGGAATGCTTGGCAGGAAGTGGAAGGGGCATATGACGGGGAGAGGGAGGAATTGGATCAAAGTCTACTCTGGGTGGGAGGTTTTCTTTTTTTGCAGGGCTAGAAACTCCGTTCCTTAGGGAACTTAGGCAGAAAAAGGAATATGTTACTTTGGATAACTGAACACCTAGAAGGACAGGGCTGGCAGGAACTCTGCCAGGACCGAGCCTGTGTCTTGAGAGCTGCCTTCTGTTTCTGGAGTCCACTCGACTCCAGCTGCGGGTGGTGGACCCACCACTGCCAGGCCTGCTGGGACGGCCACTGCTCAGTTTATTGCAAGAGAGGAAGGAGGACTCGTGCACTCAGCCCTGGTCAGGAGGCCCGAGGGCTGAGCTGCCGAGAGGCTCAGCCCGGGCCACAGGCTCGTTCTTCGTCAGAAGCGCGTGCAGGTGTGAGCCCGTGTTCACAGGCGGCTCCCCCAGAACCCTGAGCTGGGAAGGGATCAGCGCTTCCCCAGAGAGAGTGCGGCTGTCCTTCAGGGCCCTGGGCTCCAGTGCTTCTGTGTTCACCTTCGATGCGCATGGCTGTGACGGAGCATCTTTGCGTCTCATCACGGCTGCTTTGCTACATTAAGTCGTGCTTGTCTCTTACAGGACAGTCTGGCCGTGTTTTTTTTTCTGTTGCATGTATCGCGTCACAACCGCATCTCCACTTAACTTCTGGCTTCATCCCGGGAATTTGCTGTGTCCGTCTCATCAGTGTGTTCTGTACCCGATCCTAGGGGCACTGGCTTGTTCAGGGTCTGGGAAAATGTGCTGGGCTGACTTTACCTTCTGGTGCAAAGATGCGCGCAGAGGTAGAGCGTGGCCACCAGCCTCGTGTGTCTTCTCAGCTGGTTCTGTTAACTAAGCTCTTCATTAACTAGAGCCTCCCACTCAGCAGCTGCTATTGCCGTTGCTTTTGGAGTGACGCAAATAAGCCCAGGCCTTTTCGTGGCCTCTGTGTCTGGCTTGGCAAAGGAGGAGTCCATTCGTGCGTCCAGCCACACTGAGCGCTTTGTGCAGGCTCTCTGCTTGGCCTGGGGACAGCTCCCGAAAGGAGACAGGAGCAGAGAAGCATGGGAGCACGGAGCAGGGTCAGAGAAGGTTCCCAGGGAAAGGGACCTTTGAACTAGCTCTGAAGTTTGAGTTGAAGGTTATGATGTAGGCAAGGAAGAGAAGGGCTTTGTACAGGAGACGACGGTACACCGGTGTGAGAGAGTGGTGTTTGGTGGAGGAAGAGTTTGGAGCGGTAGTGGATGGTGCTTTAACCTGGAGAGAGGTTGAATTGTAGAGGGCCATGTCACGGTTTGGGGGAGTGGACGTGACCTGTACAGAGTGTGGCCCCCATTGAGGGGGACTTAAGGAGAGGGTTGTTAGGATCAGGTGTGCAGTTTAGAGGGCCTTGTCTGGTGGGCGTCTGGAGAATGGATTGTCTGCAGAGAGCCCTGAGACAGGAAGATGAGAACAGGTGCGTGGCCTGAGAGACTGGCTCCGAGAAGCCAGGGCAGAAGGAGCCTGTTCCTCTGCAACGGGTGTGGCTTCTGGGCTGTCCGGTGCATATTCAAAGCTTTCCCCACCTGGACTCTTGAATATTCAGCAGGTACTTGAACTCGCCTGCCTCCCACAGGTGGAGCTGAAAAACACTGGTAAGAAGAGACGTTCCAAAGTAGACAGCCAGGGGGACCTGCTGTTATAGCACAGGGAGCTCAGCTCAGTGCTCTGTGATAACCCAGAGGGGTGGGGCGGGGGTGGGAGCGGGGCTCCAGAGGGAGGGGATATATGTGTACAGAGGGGCCTCCCTGGGGCTCAGCTGGTAAAGAGCCCCCCTGCAGTGCGGGAGACCTGGTTCGATCCCTGGGCTGGGAAGCTCCCTGGGAGAAGGGACCACTACCCACTCCAGTATTCTGGGCTGGAGAATCCCATGGACCACAGTTCACGGGGTCGCAAAGAGTCAGACACGACTGAGCGACCGCCACTTGGCTTTCACAGCTGATTCACTTTGTCGTGCGGCAGAAGCTAGCGCAGCAGTAAAGCAGCTGCGTGCTCAGCCGCGCAGTCGCACGCCGATGAAAAAGCACGAAAACGTGCTCCAAACATTGGTCTTTTTCTCGGTTCACATTCAGCTCTGTCTTCAGCATCCTTTTTGGTAGTGAAAATTGGTGTTGGAGTGGTAGAAATAAAGCAAATATGATCTCTTAGGTGTGGGTTTCTTTGGTGTGCTTTGCAGTTAATAAAAGGACCGCCTGTCTTTCCCTTGGCGCTCACAGCCCTGCGATTGGGCATACAACAGGTTATTCCCATTTTACAGATTAACCGGAGCCTCAGAATTTAAATGGCTTTTTAAAAAAAGAATTTAAATGGCTTGATCTTGGTCACGTAGAAGAGGATAAATAATGTGATGTGGATCCAGGACTGTGGACTTTTTAGTTTCAGGACTTTGCTAAGATACTATGCTGAGGCTATGCCAGACCGTCAGTATTTATGTTAAGAATACTGTGCTTTTGGCAAAAAGGAAGACTGATAATTTCAGCTTTTCAGTGGACCACAGTAATCTGTTTTCAAGACCACCTAACTTGTGTCTGGGTTATTTGAAGCTTTCAAACTTGTCATTGTTTCTATGTTTCAGAAACATTTTCAGAGATTTATGGACAGTCAAAATTAAATGCGTTAGGGTCACAGAAAAATGAGGATGACAAGTGAAATGGAAGCAGGTGAGGCAGGAGAGATGCCTGCTGTGATCGTGGTCGCAGTGCTAGAGACGGGACTTAACACCCGGCTGGTCGTTCCTGGCAGCGACAGTAAAAAGGGAAATGTAGTTACAAGGTCTCCAGTGTCTGTAAAGATGAAGACATTAAGATAAAGGGACAGCCTTTGCTGGCACTGAGGCCTAAGGGAAGTATTGCCTCTGGTGGGTTTCTATAAAGAGTTCTCTGAGCAGTATACAGAGCCCTCGACAATACCCCATTCAATAAAAGCAATTTTGCCCAGGGCCAGATCAATGTCATCCAAGTCGGGTAAGCCTGTAAGTATTTAGGCTTTCAGTCCCCGGGACTGTCTCGCTGTTTCCCAGTATTCTCGTTTCTTGGACAAGAATCACAAAGTCAGCGGGAAATAATCCTGCAGCTCTGTCTTGAGACGATCCCTCACTCGAAGCCTTGCAGTGGCCCCTGTCGAGCAGCACGGGTCGAGCCAGCCTCTCTTGGATGTGATCGAACCATCCTGTGCTCGTGCCAAAACCATGTAATGCCGCCTCATTGTTTCCCCTGCTAAGTATTTTGGAAGGAGACAGTGCCTGTCGAAGATGCGGCTTGGATCTGAGGCGTCTGAATTCACGGTGTCTGATGGTGCGTGAACACCGAGACGTTTGGCCGGGAGAGTCAGTTCACTGTCTGTAGCTTTGTTTTAATCGCCTGTGATTGCAGTGACCCACGCCAGGCTCCCCGGCCTGTGTCGTCATCTGCAGCTTGCTCGTTTGTTTGTTGAGGGGACCGTTGCTGAGCATTTGCAGTGTGCAGGCACTGTGGGTAGGCTCGCGTGAATCCAAGCTTCAGCCTCTACCTCGGGAGTGCTATTCACGAAAAAAAAAGAACAAGGTCAAAAAGTGAGGGTCTCACAGATAGATCCCCTTTATTGTATTATACCTCCTCACCAGCAGAGGGACCCAGAACTCTTTAAAGAAATTCAGGAGGCCTTTGCAAAAAACAATCAGACCCCCGCCCCCAGTATTCCTAAGTCGATGTTCTGACTGTGATGTTTAAAATGTCCTAGCTTCTGTGGTCTGGGGCTTCCCTGGTGGCTCAGATGGTAAAGAATCTGACTGCTGTGTGGGAGACCAGGGTCTGATCCCTGGGTCGGGAAGATCCTCTGGAGAAGGGCATGGCTACCCACTCCAGTGTTCTTGCCTGGAGGATCCCCCCATGGACAGAGGAGCGTGGTGGGCTGCAGTCCGTGGGGTCACGAGAGTCAGACACGACTGAGTGGCTTCACTGGGACTTTGTGCTCTAACAGGAGCTGCTTGGTTTCTTACAACCTTGCTCTCACATCTCTGGCTTTGACAACCTTGTTTGGCTCCAGAGACTCGAGGTGCTGCCGCGTGTGCGTGTGTGCGTGTGCGTATGTGTGGTGGAGTGCGTGTGCGTGTGTGTGTGTGTGTGTGTGTGTGTGCGTGTGTGCGTGTGTGCGTGTGTGTGGTGGAGGACAGCACAGGCACGTCTCGGTTTTGCGTTTGCTGCCTCTGGTTCAGGCGCTCTGTGCTGCTCCGGGTGAGCAGGGGGCGGAGAGGAGCAAGTCACAGGCTCTTCCTTCCCCTCTGAGGGCCCCGGTCCTTAGACGTTGATTTAGCCTGTTCCCCAGACTGTCTGCTAACGCTCTCGCCTGTTATGAGACCTGTCTCCTGCTACTCTGACAAGTGTGTGCTTCAGAACCTGGGCCCTCAGCTCTGCGGAGATGGGTTTTACCAGCTACAGCCCCCAAGTCTTGTTAAAGTTGTATCCGTCACCCAACTGGCTGATCCCGTGTGCTTTGACAGGGGTGGGTTTGATTCTGGGGCGGTTCAGCCTCAGCCTCTCTTGGCTCCTCGCGTGTTTGAGGCTGGGTGACCCCGGGTGGGGTTGCAGCAGCATTTAGGACATCTCTTGGTGAGCTGTCATTCAAAGCTGGCGCTTGGAGACGGTGTCTGTAGACTGCTTGGTTAGGGCTAAGACCACAGACCTGAGGTAGTGTGATTTGTTGTTGTTCAGTCGCTAAGTCCTGCCCAACTCTGCAACTGCAGCATGCCAGCCTTGTCTCTCCTCCACTATTTCCTGGAGTGATTTTTACCAAGGGTCAAAGCTCCTCTTCCCCCAACCCCTAGCCTTTGTTTTTAAGGTCAGGTGTGAAGAGTTTGAATCAGTGTCCTTGTCAGATGTGCAGTTTAAATGACCTGTGAGAGAAATTTAGTCTTTGCAAATCCCAGCTCCTCCTAAGAGAGGCAGAATGCAGAGACGTGGGAGTCAGGCCGGATTTGAACCCTGGCTCTGTCGCTTGCCAGCGGTGGGTCTGGGAGCCAGCTACTTTGCCGCTGCTGCTGCTAAGTTGCTTCAGTCATGTCCGACTCTGTGCGACCCCATAGACGGCAGCCCACCAGGCTCCCCCGTCCCTGGGATTCTCCAGGCAGGAACACTGGAGTGGGTTGCCATTTCCTTCTCCAATGCATGAAAGTGAAAAGTGAAAGGGAAGTCACTCAGTCATGTCTGACTCTTAGCGACCCCATGGACTGCAGCCTATCAGGCTCCTCTGTCCATGGGATTTTCCAGGCAAGAGGACTGGAGTGGGGTGCCACTGCCTTCTCCGTGATGTCCACCTCTTGTTAGAAAACCAGGCATTAGTTGTGAGGGTCCCATGAGAAAAGATAGAGCACTTAGCGTAACACCTGGCACATCACCAGTGATGAGAAAGTAGTAGCTGTTTTGTTGTTGATGGTCTTGGGTGCTAGAAATGCAGCAATTTAGTGGATATCTTTGGGACACGGGGAAATGGTGGCAAACTCAGGTTGGAATCTCAGCATCAGTAGGTGCTTAACTCTAAGCTTCTAAGCCAGTTACTTAGTTCTTCTCAACTTACATTTACTCCCCTAAAATGGGGTTGATGACGTCTAATTTGGAATTAAATAATGGATAATAAAGTTTAAGGCAGGAGAAAACACCTCCTGTGGTTCCCAGCACACATAGGGCGCTGATCAGCACCTCAGGTTCCTTCTCTTCCTTCGTCTTTCGTTGCCTTTTAATTGTGTGGCAGGTGCTGGCGCAGGGCTTGGGGTGACAAAGCGTGGCCCCGAGACTCTGCCAGACCCTGCTGGCTAGTAAGTGTGGTCTGCCCTTTCACCAGTCAAGGCAACAAAACCATACATTCCTTCTTTGATCAACAGTCACCTCTCCTCTGGAGAAAGCGCTTGTGCATTCCTTTCCAACCCGCTGATCGCTCTAGGAGGGGCATCAGAACCCTTTTCAGTGACAGACTCTGGGGTGTGAGTGGCTCACGTGGGGCTGCTGGCTTTGAAGGCCGTTTCCATCACTTCTCATCGGAAATCGCTATTGTCTTTCTGGGGTGTAAACAGACTTTCTTTTATCTCTGGCTTTTCCTGTATAATTTTTGTGCCAGGCCCTGTCCTGGGCACTGAGGAGACAGGACTGAATCAAGTCAGACGCAGTCTCTGAAGGAATCTAGTAGAGAAATACAGTGGAAACGCCGACAAGAGCTTCAGTCGAGCATGATGAACGCTCATGGAGGGCTGGCCCGAGTGCTTCGGGAGCACGGAGAACAAAATCGTGCTAAGAGGGGAGGGGAAGTGGGGGCTTCACAGAGGACGTGGGTGTGAGCTGAGACCCGAAGGATAAGCCCCTGTTTGAGGCCGGAGGTGGGGATGGGTTTCCGGTAGAGGGAAGGCCTGGGTCGAGGCTGGGGTGTCGTGAATGAGCCCGGCACGGGGCACAGGCTGCGGGGAGGGTGGGCATGCCCCATTGCATCGCTGGGGTGCCTCGCCTGGTGCCTGGTACCTCGAGGGGTGCGCCCCGACCCCTGCTCAGTTTGAACTTCCCCGCCTTTGTCCGTTTGTCCGCCCCTGGCTTCCTGGTGACACCCACACGGAGCTCCCTGCTCAGAATCACACTGCTCACGTGGTTACTGGTCTCTGTGGCGTGGACTGTCTCATTTCAGTGGTCTCCGTTTATTTTTTGAGCACATGAATTCTTTGTTCGTCTTCCCTGGAGGCTCAGACAGCAAAGCGTCTGCCTGCAATGCGGTAGACCTGGGTTCGATCCCTGGGTTGGGAAGATCCCCTGGAGAAGGAAATGGCAACCCATTCCAGTATTCTTGCCTGGAGAATCCCATGGACAGAGGAGCCTGTTGGGTTACAGTCCATGGGGTCGCAAAGAGTCGGACACGACTGAGCAACTTCACTTCACTCATTCTTTGTCCAAATAACTCTTCTGGAGAGAAAACACAGAGGCAGAGCTGCTCAGGGAGAGTCGCGGTAAGAAGCCGGGCGGCCCCTCTCTCCCCACCACGTCCGCCTCCTGCCTCAGTCCCCAGGAGCCACGAGGCTCTGCAGAGTGTTACTGGAGCACCAGTATCTCCTGCTCTTTCTGAAAGTTCTTACATCACTGAGTTTCTATACCTCATTAAGATTTTAGTGAAGTTTTCCTCTGTATGTTTAAAGGTAACCACTAACAAGCTTTCTCATAGTGAAGCCTCCTGATAAGATGGAAATTTGATGGATGAGAACCTTCTCATTCTCCACCTGGCTGGTGATAAAACAAACTAGCTGCCTGGAGAAGGAAGTGTGAGGGCCTGGCTTTTCATTTCTAATGTGATTCTAAGATTATAGGGATATTTTATTTTTCATATAATCCACTTAAAAAAAAAAACACATCTGCTGTAAGAGAGCCTCTGATATGCAAAGGCAGCGCTCAGCTCGGTGCTAGGAATCTTCAAGTCAAAGAGTGTGGCCCATGTGGGTGGAAATTGAGGCCGCTCTGTTGATGGCGTCATGAAGGCTTGCTGGGGCCACTCATCGTGAAGGGTGGTGGTCTGGTGTAGGGTAGGGGGTCTTCAGATTTTTTCCCCGCGTCTTTTTGTTTAGAAGCAGGTAAACAGATGTATCTGCAGATTCCTGCATTAAAACCCATTATGAACTTGCGTGCTTTCCTCCAGCCAACTGACTCAATTTCTGGAGGAAGGCCTGGGAACATGCGGTTACATGATGCAGACAGCCGGCCAGGCTTCCGCACTGCTCATCCGAGGGCTTTGTTTGCGAGCTCAGTTTGAAAAACCACTTGTTTAGTGAAAAGGACACAGTTAAACCTGGTTTTGAATCTGGATTCCACCACTTTTCTCCTTTGGTTAAATTGCTGGAGCTCTCTGAACTGCAGTTTCCTGGTTGGTGGAGTGGGTATTGTCAGAGCCTCTGCTTCGCAGCCAGGTTGCTGCGAGGATTGGAGGAGGTGCGATGGATGTGAGGTGCCCAGTACTCTCCAAAGTGCTGTGGAGGTTCGTAGGAAAAAGTGGGGGGTAGTATTTTGGGAGGACGATCGCAGAGGGTCAGAGGAATCAAGAAGGGCTTTGTGGAAGGCTTGGCCCTGGGATTGGCCCTTGTCAGATAAGCGTGCTGTCTCCAGGCAGAACTGGAGAGGTTTTTATTATTTTCTTTCCTGGGGGGGATGGATGGAGACAGGCGGGGGCCTGGGGGGCTGATGGAGCAGTTGGGTGAGATAAAGCAAGGAGGGAGCCCCCGCTGCCCCCCCCCGAAGTTAGCCGGGAGCGACTGCTTGTTAGGGCAGCTTCGTCCCGCAGTTCACTCGGAGCTGCTGAAGGTTCAGGGCAGAGATGCAAGGATCAGAGGAGGGCGTGTGTTCTGGTGGGTGAACCAGAGTCTGGAGGGCACTTAGCGGCTGCAGTTGAGCAGACGGGGGCCACAGCTGAAGCAGTATGCTGGGCTGGGGGACGAGGGGCTGAGCTGCGGGAGGAGTCGGGGGGTCGTTCTTCTCTTTCTGCCCTGAGTGCTTCGGCTTCATCCTGCCCCTTTTTAAGGCCTCCTCCAGGAAGGAGGAGGGATTCTTCCGGTTAATCAGAGACCAGGTTCTTCATGGGGCTGTGCTTTGCTCACGGGTGTGTTACTATACCCTAAGTTAAAAACCCAGGTTTCAGATCCTGTGGCTTTCCTGTTGCTGGCTTAGCTGGCCCTGGTCCTGGCTGGGTGGCCCGACGTCCTCACTTCTTCTTTTTCCACTTCTGCCACTACTTAAGTAAGAAGACCCAGGCAATGGTATTGGTACCGAGTCTGCAGTCCTCATCTCTCAAGGGCTCCGTGTGGAGGATGTGCTGGGCTTCAGGCCCAGGTTTCCTGTGGGGTGGGGAGGTGTGTGCGGGGGCGAGCGGGCAGAGCTGCACCTTGGATGGGATTCAGCTGGGCCCACACGAGGAAGCCTGGGAGGAGAGGTCAGCCTGGAGGGGCTGGTGCGGGGAGGTGACACAGTATCACTTCCTGGGCATCCGCTTCTGTGCTGGGCACCCACCTCTCCATTAAGGATGCTAGGAATCTATATGAATATCTCCATTTACTGGAAAGACAACACTCAACAAAGATTCATGTTCTGTATCTCTGGCCTCACAGCTAGTTAGCAGTAGAGCCAGGATTCAAGGCTAGGTCTGCCTGTCTTCACAGCCCAGGAATATTGAAGGAGGTTTGGGGAAGCCACCCAAGTTTATCAATTTTCAGTTCTGATTGTTTTGCTCAGGCGAGACATGCCGTCTCCATGCCTCCCCTAAACATTGATTATAACTCCGCTGGGGCCGAGCCCGCGAGCCCGTGGGCTGTCTCTCTGTTGCCATGGCAGCCGCTCCTCCTCAAGGCCACCTCGGCACACGTTTTCCCCTTCCCGCAGTGGTCGTTTGACTTCGAGCCTTCTCCGACTGCTCTTCATATGAGATCCAAGATCCTTGGTCCTGCCTCGTTCATTACCAGGGGGCAGGGGGCGGCCGTGTCTGAGGCTGGTTATTCCATCCACCCTGAGTCCTTGAGAAGCTATAATGCCAGCCCCAGGGGGTGGATTGCTGCCCAGGGCGGGCCCGTGTCACAGGGCAGTTTTCCGCTTTCTTTGGCTTCAGCAGTAGCGCGGTTGAGTTAGAAGAGCACAGAGTTTGGAGTCAAACCGACTTGGGTTTGAATTTCAGCCCCTGAACTTCCTTGTTATAAGCTCTGCGAAAATCTCTCAACCTCCACAAGCCCTAGTTTCGTCTTTGTAAACACAGGACTAATAATACTACCCTGTGGGCAGTCTTATGGGTTAGAGATGTTTTAATAAATGCCTTGGCCTTGGTAAATAGCAGTTCTGTTACCAGCGCTTATGAGAGAAATAGTTTGTGCTCATTGATGTTCTGACTCTCCTTGAGCTCCTGATACACGCTGAGGCTGCTGTACCCCCAAAACATTCCGATGCACACGTTTCTGTGACTCGGAACCCCCGATCTGGGGGCGTGACAGAACTCTGCGTCCTTTGTGGGAGCCTGGAACAGGTGGGCCATTTTCGTGTGGTCAGCTCCGTTGAGGGGAAAGGCAACAGCGTTAATTGGTAGCTTTTATCACTTAAAACAGGTAAGAAGTTGTTAACCTAGGGAGCTGAATTTAAAAAAGAATTAGAGAATGCAGTAAATGATGG
This sequence comes from Bos indicus, assembly GCF_029378745.1. Taxonomy (NCBI): domain Eukaryota; kingdom Metazoa; phylum Chordata; class Mammalia; order Artiodactyla; family Bovidae; genus Bos; species Bos indicus. The sequence goes on along the minus strand of NC_091767.1, from coordinate 109,855,785 downwards.
CCGAACACACACACAGAAGTGTGACCAGACATCCAAATACGGGTCTGAGAAGTGTTTTATGAGCAGGGAGCCGAATCTGGGAAACGGTGTAAGTGGGCCTGTGACTGCTATGTGCGTGAGCAGCGTGTCCTTTCTACCTGGCCGTAACACATACATATTTTAGAATGGAAAACCAGACAGGCTCTTTCTAGGATGGCAGGCAAGTTTGTTGTGAATTTAAAGATGCACCTACCTCAGTGGCTTAACAGCAGGATTTATGGTCCCTTTCTCAGTAATTTTCGGGGGGGGGTTTTTTTAAAAGCAAATGTCAGATGACCATTTGAGTGTGTTGGAATCATTGCTTTAGTGCTGATACCGAAGAAATCCAAACCCTCGTCCTTGTGTGGAAGTGAGCTGAGAGGCTTGGAGTCAGATAGCTGCTGTCCCTCGGTGACTGTGGCCTTGAGTGAATTGCTTTAATTATCTGGACCGGTCTGCTCATTAAATAAAATGGGAAGAATCCCATCTGCTTCATTCATTTATTTAGTCATCCAACAGATACTTATTGAGTGCTGTTTTGGTTATCTGTTGCTCCGTAACAAATTATCCCTAAACTTGGTGTCTTAAGAGATTATCATTTGATTATATTTCATGGTTTTGTGGGTTAAGGGTTTGGGCGGGGCTTAGCTGGGTGATTTCTGCTCTCTGCTCTCCACGGCCCAGGTCCCTCGTGGCATCCAGCTGGTGGATGGGCCGGCCTGGAGGGTCCCTAGCGCTTCGGTCACACCTCTGGTGCCATTTTGGAGGGCGGCCGGAAAGCTGACGCGGCTGGAATTGCCACCTGGAGCCCTTGTGTGTGGCCACGGCAGCGTTAAGGCAGTCACGCGTTTTCGATGGTGATTCATAATTCCGAGAGGCATGAGTTGGAAGCTGCCAGTTTCTTAAAGCCTGGACCCGGAAACTGGCTTAGTGTCACTTCTGCCATACTCCTTTGGCCGTGGTAGTCACCCCACGGCCCAGACTTAATAGGAGGCGACAGAGACTGCGCGTCTTTCGGGGGGAAGGTGTGGAGAAATCAGCTGACGGCACGGCACCAGCCAGCCTCCCCTGCCCCACTCCCTCCCGGCCCCTTGTGCTGTGTGAACAGCGGAGTTGCCGGCCTTGGTAGCACTGCGCCTGTGCCCACTTGGCCACGGGCCGCCTTTGTCCTGTCTTAGTATGTCCGTAGTCTTTGAAGACTCCTGGCTGCTGCCGCCTGGAGAGAATAAACATGCCTGCAGTCCCTGTGGCTCCTCGAGTCCTCCTCCAGCTTTCCCAGTCCTGCCTTATCTGCCCTGGGTTCAGTGAACTGTGCGAGCGGCAAGACAGAGGTCAGAGAACTCACGGCTATCTGAAATCGGCCACGAGTGCCGACTGTGCCCGCTGCCGTTCTAGGGGCTGGAGACAAACAGGAAACAGAATGTGCAGAAGCTCCTGCCCTCATGGAGCTTACGTTCTGCTGTGGAGACTGTAACCAAAACATACACATAATTAAACGCCGTGTTAGCAGATGCTACGGAGAAGGCAGTGGCACCCCACTGCAGTACTGCCTAGAAAATCCCATGGACGGAGGAGCCTGGTGGCTGCAGTCCATGGGGTCGCTGAGGGTCGGACACGACTGAGTGCCTTCACTTCACTTTTCACTTTCATGCATTGGAGAAGGAAATGGCAACCCACTCCAATGTTCTTGCCTGGAGAATCCCAGGGATGGGGGAGCCTGGTGGGCTGCCATCTATGGGGTCGCACAGAGTCGGACACGACTGAAGTGACTTAGCAGCAGCAGCAGCAGATGCTATGAGGAAGACTAGAGAAAGGAAGGGATTTGGGGAGTGAGGCTGTGGTGGGACTCCTGGGGGTTCTTTTAGGCAGGATGGGCTGGGAACACTGGATTAGAAGTGACATTTGAGCTCAGACTCGATGGAAGTGGGGAAGCAGCCTCGGGGGATTTTCCAGACAGAGGTGCAAGCAGATGAGTCTTGGGCTGGGAATTTAGGTGGTATGTAAGAGAGATGGCAAGAAAGCCGGGGTTGCCTGGACAGAAGAGTAAGGGGGGAGCAGGAGGAGGGGAGGCCAGAGAGGTAACGGGGATGCAGGTGGGACAGAGCGTGGGGGCCGCCGTGGGCTGTGCAGGTCACGTGGGATCCTGGGACTCGACGCACAGTAGCTTTTCTTACCAGTGGAACCAGGTGTGGCTGGGCCCAGATGTGGGCAGTTCCGGGGCCCCTTCATGCTCCTGCCCACCAGCCAGGGCCCCCCGCCACCCTGGTGCACGTTCTCACCCTGATTGGGACGGCTCGCTGAGCACTCAGGAAGGCAGGTGATCACGAAACATCATCAACTGCCTGTGGCCTGGTAGCAGCAGTAAGACGGATGGACTCTGTCCTGGTGGCCTTTCTGATGCCTGTGAGTGTGTGTGTGTGTGTGTGTGTGTGTGTGTGTGTGTGCGCACGCGCGCGTGCACACATGTGAGTGTGTAAGTGTGTGTGTGTGTGCACGCGCGTGTGTGTGTGCATGCATGTGTGTGCGTGCGCATGTGTGCTTGGGTATGCGCTCTGTGGGCGATTCTTGTTTTTTAGATTTTTAGTTGGAGGATGCCTGCTTTACGATGCTGTGTTGGTTTCTGCTGTACAGCGTGGATCAGCTATAAGTATATATATCCTCTCCCTCTTGAGCCTCCCTTCCACCCCCAGTGACCTCATCTTGCTTTTCCCCTGGATTCAGAGGCTGAGAGGTTGTAAGCTCAGGTGCCACATGCTGTGGACCTCACTCTTTTTTGTATTTTTTTAAAAAATATTCATAGGACATTATACTCTTAAACATTTAAATTTTTAAGAATTTTTTTTTTCTTCATGTTTCATCGTGTGCTCTTTGTAGGTTGTGGTGTAGTGGAATAAAGTACAATGGGGAAAAAAAGCCAAACCAAAATTAAAATTGTCTAAAAATTGTGACTCCAGAAATGTCTGCAGTGGGAAAATGGTTTAATTTGTTGGCACAACTCTAAGGTGGGAGAATGTTTTTATTCTTTAACTTTAGAATTCTGTTACTGTTGCTTTAGTAGTATTTGTGCATTAGAAATCTTCTTTCTCTAGAGTTGAATTTCTCTTTACATTGATAATTCATGATAGGTTCTTGGCCTGCTTGTTTTGTATTAAAGGTTCAGGACAACCTTATCATCTGTTTGCCTAAGAAAAAAAAATCAACATTTAATTTTTAAAGTGGTTTCTGTTTTTAAAAATGTTACTTTAAAAATGTTTATCCCCCATTATGAGTGTAGTCTATACTTAGTATAAAATATTTTAAAAATTGAGAAAAAAATAATTTAAAAAATCATCTATAATCATTCATTTTGGTATGTCTTTTGGATTTTTAATCATTGCTTTAAAAAAGGTACTTATTAAAGAAAAACTCAAATACACAGAAGAGGAGAGAGAATAGTGCACTGGCCCTCTGGCGCTTGTCACCCACCTCAGCACTCAGAGACTCTTAGCCAACCGTCCTTTATCTATGCCTTCCTCCCATCTCCCTCTCTTTCAATACTCAAGTATTTTAAGCAATTCCCAGGCAGATTATTTCATCAGATTTTCAGTATTTTTTTTTTTTAAAACAAAACCCAAAATATGTTCGTTTCAAAAAGGTTAATTCTTAATATTATCAAATAGCCAATTAATGTTCAGATTTCCCTAATTTAAAAATTGTTTTAAACAGTTTGTTCAAACATTGATTGATAAGTCTCCTTTTAAAAGGTTTTATTTTGGAATGATTTTAGATGCAGAGGACAGATGTGAAACAGTATTAATTGCAGAGCTCCTGTTTGTCCTGCTTCCCCGGTGTTCATGTCCTGCATGCCTGTGGGACGCTCCTCAGAAGCAGGAATAGGCACCGGTGCAGTCCCGATACGCGCGGCCTGCGTCTGACTGTTGCCAGGTCTCCCACTAGCGCCCCCTTCTGGCCCAGGCCCACGTTGCCCTTGACCGTCACGCCTCCCGCGCCTCGTCTGACCGAGGACGGTCGCTCGGCAACTGTCCTTTGTGCCTGTGACCCCTTTGCAAGATGATTGTTTTGTTACTGACCTTCCATTTGGGCTTGTCTCATATTTCTGTCATGAGTAGATCGGGGTTATGCATTTTTGGTAAGAACAGCACAGGCAAGCTGGGTGCATCATGTCAGCTTGTTCTGGTGAAGTTGGTGCTGATCCCTTGGTTAAGGCGGGGGTCTCCTGGATTCTCCACGATCAAGTTACTCTTCCCCATCTGTGATAGTGTTTTGGGGGAAATACTTTGAGACTACGTAAGGGTGTTGTTTTTCATCATACCTCTAAGACTCTCACTGATGGTTCGTGCCCACGGCAGTTCCTGCCCTGGAGCTTGCTTAGTGGCGGTGCCCGTCGTTCCTGCTGCACTTAGAGTTGTAATTCTCCTGTAAGGAAGGGCTGTCCCTTCTGCAGCTTTTTATTCTTCAGCCGTTTATACCCGTATGAACTCATGGATTTTTGTTTCATTCTATAGGTTGTTAAGCCATTATTACCATGATTTCTTTTCTTGTTCAGATTGACTCAGATTTGGCTTTGGGGAACTCCTCCAGACTGATTCCTGTGTCTTTAACATTTCTGAGCACTTCCACACTTGCTAGGGTCACAAGATGTCCTGGACTCTTGTATTTTCCCTCATCTGGTTCTGGAATCAACCATTTCTTTATGGATCCCTGGTCTCTTTTATTGGAGAATGGCATTTAGGAACCACGGTCTGAATGACGGGCGTCATCATCACTACCAGGCCTTGGCAGTAGGCAGTTTGAAATGTGTGTTTACATTTTTTTATATACGCATGCAGAATGTATACAGGCATATACTTACCTGTATTTACTTCTGTTCATACAAAAGTCCATGGGGTCACAGAGAGTTGGACATGACTGACGTGACTTAGCACTTACCCGTACAAAATATATACACACATATACACATATATACACCCAAGTCAACTATGGCCAACTCTGTGTGTGAGCAAGTGTGTCTGTGAATGAAGGAAGGAAAGTTCAAGTGAACTCAGAATTTGTAGAATCAATATGAATTTGTGAATTCATACTGGCCTTCCCTAACTTTCCTAATTATTATTTATTCTACAAGTTCTCTCTCCTTTATTTTTTTCTTTGTAATTTATTTGTTGACTAAGTTGGGTCATTTGTCCTTTATTTCCACATTTTAGATTTTGTTGATTGTATTTTTGTAATGTCATTCAACTTGTTTCTCTGCTGACTTTATTTCGAGTAAATTGCTAGTTAGATAAGGTGCATGATCAAATTCAGGTTTAACTTTTTGGCAAGATTACATCATAGGTGGTCTGACAGCAGGTATGTAGTGTTTGATAGTCCCTGTTTTTATGATTTACTCAGTCAGTTCAGTTGCTCAGTCGTGTCGACCCTTTGCGACCCCATGAATTGCAGCACGCCAGGCCTCCCTGTCCGTCACCAACTCCCAGAGTTCACTCAGACTCATGTCCATTGAGTTGGTGATACCATCCAGCCATCTCATCCTCTGTCGTCCCCTTCTCCTTCTGCCCCCAATCCCTCCCAGCATCAGGGTCTTTTCCAATGAGTCAACTCTTTGCATGAGGTGGCCAAAGTACTGGAGTTTCAGCTTTAGCATCAGTCCTACCAGTGAACACCTAGGACTGATCTCCTTTAGGATGGACTGGTTGGATCTCCTTGCAGTCCAGGGGACTCTCAAGAGTCTTCTCCAACACCACAGTTCAAAAGCATCAATTCTTCAGTGCTCAGCTTTCCTCGCAGTCCAACTCTCACATCCATACATGACCACAGGAAAAACCATAGCCTTGACTAGACGGACCTTTGTTGGCAAAGTAATGTCTCTGCTTTTTAATATGCTACTAGCCATTGATAATTGCAAAATGATGATAATTTAATTTCATCAATCCTTTTATATAATAGCTATATACTTCTATTAAGGAAAACTTGTTTTTCATATCTATACAGTTACTCTGGGATGTAGTTCTTACAGAAAAGACAAAATAAGAGTCCCCTGAAATCTTCCAAAGGTGACTGTATTAGTTTCTTTCTGCTGCTGTAACAAATCACCACAACTTGGCTGCTTAGCAGCACAAACTTAGCCTGTGGTTCTGGAAGTCAGAAGTTTGAAGTGGGGCTTACCATGGCAGGGCTGTATTCTTCCTGAGGGCTTTAGGAGAAAATCCGTTTCCTTGTCTTCTCCAGCTTCTAGAGGCTGTCTGCATTTCTCGAGCTGTGACTCCCACCATCTTCAGTTCCAGAGCTGGCTGATGGGGTCTTTTCTGTGCTCCCCTCTCTCACTTTTAAGGATCTTTGTGATTATGTTGGGGGCACCTGAGTAATCTGTCTGTTTCAAGGTCAGCTGATTAGCAACCTCACTTCCATTGGCAACTTTTTGCCATGTAATCAGCCTAGTCAGAGATTCTGGGGATTAGGGTGTGAACATCTTTGGGGGGCCATTATTCTGTCTACCATAGTGACCAAAGGGTTTTTGTTTTTTTTCAGTCATTATGAACTCATGGATTTAAAAAAAAAAACATTTTTGACATATATTAATTCATTGTCATTATCTTTGATATCCTAATTGTCTTATCTTCTGACAATGAAAAATCTTATTCAAGTTGATTCTTGAGTTCTTTGGACGTGAACATGGAGTCTTTGATAGAGTCTTTCCTTCTGACATGATGAGATGTCTGAGCTCATATTATGTATTCCTGCCCAAGGTCTGGACTCATCCCTTCGTATAAAGCACTCTCTACTGTGATTTGGAGTCACCTGGAGGGCTTATTAAGGGCTTCCCAGGTGGCTCAGTGGTAAAGAGTCTGCCTGCCAATGCAGGAGACACAGGAGATGTGGGTTCAATCCCTGGGTTGGGAAGATCCCCTGGAGAAGGAAATGGCAACCCACTCCAGTATTCTTGCCTGCAGAATCCCCATGGACTGAGGAGCCGGTGGGCTACAGCCCATGGGGTCGCAAAGAGTCAGATGCGACTTGGCAACTGAACACGCATGCACGGAGGGCTTATGGAGACAGATTGATGGGTGCGCCCTCTTTCTAGAGTTTCTGATGTAACAGGTGTGGGTGGGGGCCCAGTGATTGGTGGTGCTGATAACGCTGTTCTAGGGCCTACACTTTGAGAACCACTGTTTTAAAGGATAATGGAAGTTTTTTTGTTTTTGTTTTCTGTGAGCGATGGTATTTAGCGACTGTAGCCTGCATGCTAGGGAGGGTATTGATTCTAGGTTTTTTTAGTGAAAGGAAAGAAATAATTGAATGTAAGTTCCTATTCATGTTTCCAATTCAAATTTAGAATTACAGGTTTTAACTTTTTTATATTTGTGTTTTCTGAGGCTTGGTTCTTATGGTCGTAGTAATTAGTTACTTAATAAGTATGCATGTACTTATACACACACAGTTTGAGAATAACAATACAAGTGTTATTTCCTGCAGCACGATTACTGAAAGCAGCTGAGGGCTTCGGCAGCAGCTCCTTTGTCGTCGGAGAAAGATCCCACTAGGGGTGTAGAGATGACTCGACTTTTTCGTTATTGAAATCGTTCCTCTCTGTTTGGTTAGCCAGTCAGCTTGATGCACAGTTAAATTCTTTTCCCGTGTCTTGTGCTTTTAGTTTTAGGAGACTCTCATTTAATTTTAAAATACTTATCTGAACATTCAAATGCTTTCACCGTCACATCTGTAAAATGAATCTGCTCTTTCCTCTGTCTTGCTCTCTCCTTTTCCTTGTCGGCAGCCATTCCTGGTGATTGATTAAGTGGCAGGGTGCTGTGCATCCTTTTTCCTCTTGGGGTCCACACCGCCCTCCACCCCGCACCGCCTCCTGAGCAGTATATTTGAAGGATTCCTTGAGGGCGGGATATTGATGCAGTCCTCATTCCTGTTCCTTTATGGCTTCTGAGCGCTCCGCCGCGAGGAGGCACACGCGTGGATCCCTCTGCTACGGACATTTGCTATTTCCAGCCTCTTGCTATTAGGAATAGTGGTTCCGTATTACAAATAGTGCACATTTTGAGATAGTTAAAATTCACACTGTGTACTGTTTGATTTCTGTGTTTTTCCTTAACATTATAACTTGAGCATTTTCCATGTATTGTAAATGTCATTTAAGACAGTTTATTTTTATGATTGTGAAAGTAATACAGACTTAGAGCTTTTAAGAAGCTCAGGAAGATCAATATCAATACAAAGTCACCCGTAATCCTTCTACTTAGGGATACTGTATTATTTTGATGTGTTTCCTCCGAGCCTTAAAACTATTTTATGTGAGCAGTTAGAAGACCGTCAGCATCGTGTCACACAGTCTCCTGCTTTGTTTTTCTCTTAACTGTGATGTTTTATACTATATGCTTTTTCTAAAAAATACTTTTAATTGGAGGATAGTTACTTTACAGTATTGTGATGGTTTCTGTCACACATCAGCATGAATCAGCCATAGCTAGGCGTATATCCTCTCCCTCTTGAACCGCCCTCCCATCTGCCTCCCCGTCCCACCCGACTAGGTGGTCACAGAGCACCAGCTCTGGGTTCCCTGCACGTATAGCAGATTCCCACTGGCTGTCTCTTTCACATATGTCATGTTTATGTTTCCATACTGCCGTATGCTTTTTATAATTCTGTGTTGTTAGACGTTTAGTTTCCTTCCGGTTGTTTCAGTATTGCAAATAATTTTGTGATAAATGTGTGCACCTGAAGCTTTCCCCAAAATTTCAGATTATTTTTAAAGTTGGTTTTCCCAAGACCTTAAAGAAGGAGGAAGCTCATGTTTGTCAGTTATATCTGTTTGGCTTGCTTTCTTAAGCAATAAGGTAAAAACAGGTGAAAGGTTGTTACCTCGAGACTTGTCAAGCAACTTCTGTTTTTTCTTTTGCTTCTGGTAGGACCTTAGAAATGAAGTTGAGAAATTACGCAATGAAGTGAATGAGAGAGAGAAAGCAGTGGAGAGTTGTTACAAGAGTCTGTTGAGTGAAAGCAATAAAAAATTGCAGAGTCAAGAGCAAGTGATCAGGAGCCTCAGAGAAAGCGCCGCTCAGAAGGCCTCGTTGCCTCAGGTACCACGTGTCCCTCCTGTGTTTACACGTTCTTACTTCAGCGTAGCTTTTCTTTGTTGTTGTTATTGTGCTTAAAAACTCTTTTCTAAGGATGCTCAGAAAAAGGTGAGTCTGGCAAAAAAAGAGGGTGGTCTTCACTGCTGTCTGTCAGCACTTTGGAGCTTTCTTTGCGCCGTTTGGACCCCAGCCACCATGGAGGTGAGTTTGGAAGAGAGAGAAGGTCCAAGAAGAGAGGGGCCTGTCTTGGGTCACATGACTAGTATTAACAATTCATTTGGGTTTCCGTAAGTTCCTGTGGGCAGACGTGGCTGAGCTTTTCGGCCAGTCCAGTGCGCGGCGAGGCCTGCCTCACCGTCCTTGTCGACACCCGGCTGAGTGCTGCTCTCACGGTTGTAACAGTGCATGAATGCGTTTGTAATTGCCTGATACTGGTGGCTGATGGAAACTATTTAGAGGATATCTGGGTATTGTGAAAAAAGTAAATCTTCCGTTAAAGAGCTTGGGACCATGTCTTAGTGTTTTTTTTCTCGATGAAAACTCATATGATTCGTTTGTCTCCTTAGAAATTCAATGAAAGAGATCTGGAAGCGGCACAGCGGAACTGTGGCTCAGTGCCGGCGGAGGAGCCCGAGTTCAGGAGTGAAGACTTGGTAACAGAAAAGTGCTCTTCTCAGTCACCAGGCGGCAAAAGCATCTTCTCAGAGGTGAGCTCGACTGAAACTGGACACTCACGTGCAAATTCGTATTCTTTCCTGACACATACGTGTCGGCTCCTCTGATCTGAAGATCCTCCCAGGCCTCCTTGCTGATAATTGAGCTGACAACAGGCAGGAGGAGGGCTTCTGTGTCTTGCCTCCTTACAGACGGGTATCCTTCAGCCACGTGTTAGTATTTGTGCTGTGCAGGAAACCTAGAAACCACAGCTCGTTAAAAGACAAGCCTCATATCTGCCTCCTAGGGTCCACCTGTCGAGAACTGTGTAATCTTGAGGTAAGACCATTTTCCAGCTGACGTGAACACGAGCAGTGGCTCAGCAGGCCCTTCCCGATCGGGCCCCAGGCTAGCTTTCCGGTCTCCTTTTCTTCCGTCCCCCGTCATCTCTGACACCTCCCGCAGATGTGCGGAGGCACCGTGTCTGCACCGCTCCGTGCCCTGTGTGTGCTGCCTCGTCAGCCTGGGATGCCTTGTCCTTCCCCGCTGACCTGGCGGCTCCTGCACTCTCGGGCTGCCGCTGAGCGTTGCGGCTCTGGGGCTCCTCCCCTCCCTGGAGACCCAAGCACCCCGGCAGGCCCCCCAGGGGAAGGGAACGGCATCCGTGTCTGAATCGCAACGCCTGCCCTGTGCCTGGCCCAGGATGTTTCTTGAGTGAATGACTGATGGTACAGGTTTGTGGAGATGCATACAGAGCGTTCTGACCCAAAGCTTGCCTGTAATGCAATGAGGGAGCCAGAAATGGCACAGGAAAGGAGTTTATTGTAGGCCAGCTTTTTTTTTTAAGCTTGCCTTTGATTAAGTTCGGGCATTCAGAAAACAGGGAGTTCTTACACAAACTCGTTGTCTGGTGAATGACTCAGATCATGACTTGTGGTTTTTGGAAAGTATGATTCTTAGAATAACAGCTGGTGTAGCCGGGGCACGCCATCAGAACAGACTCGGGCGCTCGGGCTGGAGTGGGCTGCTAGAGGCCTGCTCTTGTGCAGGCACCAACCCCATGGCTGCTGGTCTTGGGGAGGGGCTGGGGTGGTTGGGTGCACGCAGCAGGGGCTGTTCTGTAGCTGGTGGAGAAGTGGTTTCAGTGTGTTGGCTCCAGTCCTGGCCGTGGCACTGCGCGTCCACTCTGTCAGCCCTGGTCTTGGAGGGCGCCGTTGCCGAGCCCTGGGAGCTCTTTCTTCGCTCTGAGCACTCCTGAATCTGCCATTGCTTGAATAAGAGTGTCAGTGTGGACTTGGCCTTTGTACGGGGCTAGGCATCTGGAGGCCTGGGTTCCTCTCTTTGCTCTGTGTCTTCCCGTGAGTGGCCATGTCCAGGCACGGTAACTGGATTTCAGGGGCCTAATGTGTGATTCTGAGTGGCTTACCGTTCCTCGACATTGACCAAATTTAATGGGATATTAAGATGCACAGTAACCCATAATCAGGCACAGTCTGTTTTTTTTAAACTTTTAAAAATGTTAAAGTGCAGTTAATTCACCCTCGTTGTGCTAGCTCCAGGTGTCCGCAAAGTGATGCAGCTCTGCATGTGCGTGCGTGTGTGCGTGCGTGTGTGCGGGGGCCCCTCATCGCAGTGGCTTCTCTCATCCCCGCTGGCGGGCTCTGGAGCGCAGGCTCGGCAGTGGTGGCCCTCGGGCTTAGTAGCTCTGAGCCGCGTGGGATCTTCACAGACCAGGAGTTGAACCCATTACCCCACATTGGCAGGCGGATGCTTAACCGCTGAGCCACTACGTAACTCCCTATATACTTTCTTCTTGATATTCTTTATCAACATAGGTTATTACAAGATACGAAACCTAGTTCCTTGTGTATACAGCTGCTGCTGCTGCTAAGTCGCTTCAGTCGTGTCCGACTCTGTGCGACCCCATAGACGGCAGCCCACCAGGCTCCCCCGTCCCTGGGATTCTCCAGGCAAGAACACTGGAGTGGGTTGCCATTTCCTTCTCCAATGCATGAAAGTGAAAAGTCAAAGTGAAGTCACTCAGTCGTGTCCGACTCTTAGCGACCCCATGGCCTGCAGCCTCCAGGCTCCTCCGTCCATGGGGTTCTCCAGGCGAGAGTCCTGGAGTGGGCGCCACTGCCTTCTCCGGTGTATACAGCAGGTCCTCGTTTGTTTTGTATATAGTGTGTATGTGTCTGTCCATCCCAGATCCCAGCTTCTCTTCTCTCCTCTGCCCCTTTGGTAGCCACAGCTTTGTTGTTCTGTCTGTGAGTCTTCCTGTTTCTTAGATAAGTTCATCTGCATCATTTTTTTTAGGTCCTACACATGCGGGTTATCATATGATGTTTGTCTCTGACCTCACTCAGTACGACAATGTCTAGGCCCATCCGTGTCGCTGCAGATGGCGTTACTTCATTCTTTTTATGGCCAGGTGATACTCTATTACATATACATACGCATCAGTCAGTTCACTTCAGTCGCCCAGTCACGTCCGATTCTTTGCAGCCCCATGAATCGCAGCACGCCAGGCCTCCCTGTCCATCACCAACTCCCGGAGTTCACTGAGACTCATGTCCATCGAGTCCGTGATGCCATCCAGCCATCTCATCCTCTGTCGTCCCCTTCTCCTCCTGCCCCCAAGCCCTCCCAGCATCAGAGTCTTTTCCAATGAGTCAACTCTTCACATTAGGTGGCCAAAGTATTGGAATTTCAGCTTCAGCATCAGTCCTTCCAACGAATACCCAGGGCTGATCTCCTTCAGAATGGACTGGTTGGATCTCCTTGCAGTCCAGGGGACTCTCAAGAGTCTTCTCCAATACCACAGTTCAAAAGCATCAATTCTTCAGTGCTCAGCTTTCCTCACAGTGCAACTCTCACATCCATACATGACTACTGGAAAAACCATAGCCTTGACTAGACGGACCTTTGCTGGCAAAGTAATGTCTCTGCTTTTGAATATGCTGTCTAGGTTGGTCATAACTTTCCTTCCAAGGAGTAAGCATCTTTTAATTTCATGGCTGCAATCACCATCTGCAGTGATTTTGGAGCCCAAAAAAATAAAGTCTGACACTGTTTCCACTGCTTCCCCATCTATTTGCCGTGAAGTGATGGGACCAGATGCCATGATCTTCGTTTTCTGAATGTTGAGCTATAAGCCAACTTTTTCACTCTCCTCTTGCACTTTGATCAACAGGCTTTTCAGTTCTTCTTCACTTTCTGCCATAAGGGTGCTGTCATCTGCATATCTGAGGTTATTGATATTTCTCCTGGCAATCTTGATTCCAGCTTGTGCTTCTTCCAGCCCAGCATTTCTCATGATGTACTCTGCATTTAAGTTAAATAAGCAGGGTGACAATATACAGCCTTGACATACTCCTTTTCCTATTTGGAACCAGTTTGTTGTTCCATGTCCAGTTCTAATTGTTGCTTCCTGACCTGCATATAGGTTTCTCAAGAGGCAAGTCAGGTGCTCTGGTATTCCCATCTCTTTCAGAATTTTCCACAGTTTATTGTGATCCACACAGTCGAAGGCTTTGGCATAGTCAATAAAGCAGAAGGAGATGTTTTTCTGGAAGCTACACACACACACACACACGTATGTATATGGGGTGCATGTGTCCTTTCAGGTTAGAATTTTCTCTGGACCTTTGTCCAGGAGTGGGAGTGCTGGATCGCATGGCAGCTCTGTTTTTGGTTTTTAAGGTGTCTCCATACCTTTCTCTTACTCCTTGGAAGAAAAGTTATGACCAACCTAGATAGCATATTGAAAAGCAGAGACATTACTTTGCCAACAAAGGTCTGTCTAGTCAAGGCTATGGTTTTTCCAGTGGTCATGTATGGATGTGAGAGTTGGACTGTGAAGAAGGCTGAGCGCTGAAGAATTGATGCTTTTGAACTGTGGTGTTGGAGAAGACTCTTGAGAGTCCCCTGGACTGCAAGGAGATCCAACCAGTCCATTCTGAAGGAGATCAGCCCTGGGATTTCTTTGGAGGGAATGATGCTGAAGCTGAAACTCCAGTGCTTTGGCCACCTCATGCGAAGAGTTGACTCATTGGAAAAGACTCTGATGCTGGGAGGGCTTGGGGGCAGGAGGAGAAGGGGACGACAGAGGATGAGATGGCTGGATGGCATCACTGACTCGATGGACGTGAGTCTGGGTGAACTCCGGGAGTTGGTGATGGACAGGGAGGCCTGGCGTGCTGCGGTTCATGGGGTCCCAAAGAGTCGGACACGACTGAGCAACTGAACTGAACTGATACCTTTCTCCCCAGTGCCTGCACCAATTTTATACCCCCGATAACAATGTAGGAGGGTTTTTTTTTTTTCCTCCACACTCTCTCCAGCATTTATTATCTGTAGACTTTGTAATGGTGGCCATTCTGGTTGGTTTGAGGTCATACCTTATTGTAGTTTTGATTTGCATTTTTCTAATAGTGATATTGAGCATCTTTTCAGGAGGCACAGTTTGTTTTGAAATAAGATAGCAGCCCATCAGGTTTTTTAAAATTTTTTTTAAATTTATTTTTTAAAAATTTATTTTAATCTTTCTATGTAGAGGATCATGTCATCTGCAAATAGTGAGAGTTTTACTTCTTCTTTTCCAATTTGGATTCCTTTTATTTCTTTTTCTGCTTTGATTGCTGTGGCCAAAACTTCCAAAACTATGTTGAATAGTAATGGTGAAAGTGGGCACCCTTGTCTTGTTCCTGACTTTAGAGGAAATGCTTTCAATTTTTCACCATTGAGGATAATGTTTGCTGTGGGTTTGTCATATATAGCTTTTATTATGTTGAGGTATGTTCCTTCTATTCCTGCTTTCTGGAGAGTTTTTATCATAAATGGGTGTTGAATTTTGTCAAAGGCTTTCTCTGCATCTATTGAGATAATCATATGGTTTTTGTTTTTCAATTTGTTAATGTGGTGTATTACATTGATTGATTTGCGGATATTGAAGAATCCTTGCATCCCTGGGATAAAGCCCACTTGATCATGGTGTATGATCTTTTTAATGTGTTGTTGGATTCTGATTGCTAGAATTTTGTTTAGGATTTTTGCATCTATGTTCATCAGTGATATTGGCCTGTAGTTTTCTTTTTTTGTGGGATCTTTGTCAGGTTTTGGTATTAGGGTGATGGTGGCCTCATAGAATGAGTTTGGAAGTTTACCTTCCTCTGCAATTTTCTGGAAGAGTTTGAGCAGGATAGGTGTTAGCTCTTTTCTAAATTTTTGGTAGAATTCAGCTGTGAAGCCGTCTGGACCTGGGCTTTTGTTTGCTGGAAGATTTTTGATTACAGTTTCAATTTCCGTGCTTGTGATGGGTCTGTTAAGGTTTTCCATTTCTTCCTGGTCGAGTTTTGGCAAGTTGTACTTTTCTAAGAATTTGTCCATTTCTTCCTCGTTGTCCATTTTATTGGCATATAATTGTTGATAATAGTCTCTTATGATCCTTTGTATTTCTGTGTTGTCTGTTGTGATCTCTCCATTTTCATTTCTAATTTTATTGATTTGATTAATTAAATTAAAATTAAATTAAAAAATTAAAGTTAATTTTTAACTTTACAATATTGCATCAGGTTTCAGATGGACAGATCGTCACTAATTTGAGTATATTTAGTTAAACTTTACTATTTTGAATCATATTTTAGACATGTAAAAAATGGTGTAAATGTTGAACAAAATATTTCTAAATTTATTGGACAGTTGAGTGATTTAAAATTTCATGTCTGTAGTCTGATTGTCGGTATCACCGTGTTTTCAGTCTTTCAGGCTAATGTTTTCTATACTTCTTAGAACCACAAGTATAAAGTCATCCTGTGGGCATTTCCATTATATTTTAGAACCTGGTGATGTTTAAATGACTGCAAAAATACTTAGGTATTTTAGCAAAGGTTCTAATTCTGTTCTGCAAGAGTAATTGCAAATTGAGGATAAAAGATTATAAATGATCTTTTAGAAATTGGAAATTTCTAGGTGTCAGTTTAAGAAATCCCAGCTGTTGCAGTCTACAGTATTTTTCCTCCTGAGAAAGGTGTTTTTTTCAGATTGTAGTTCTTTCTTTGTAGAAAACACGAATTTTTTTTTTTCCCGTGCTCTGCCCTTGGCTGTTTTGTGTTGATTTTAGAGTTTATTCTCTACCCATTTCTATGAAGAACTTGAGGCTGTCATGATGTCTCCACTGACTCTGGGCAGTCTGTTTTCCTTCTAATCGTGTGTGATCCTGAGAATTAATGCTGGATGGTCAGGGAATTGAAGGACAGGGAGTAAAACACAATGACCATGTTTAACTTGCTGCAGCCGGAGATTTATAGGTTGGCTGCTGACGTGGTTGGGACATCACTGCTCAATTTCCCGAGTAGTAAAATAAATGTCTGTGTTGCAGAGCTGTGACATAGCTCTTGAAATCGACCAGCCTCTATCTACCAGGCTACTGAATTGCCCTGATTACCAAGAAGTGAGCCATTAAGCTTGCTCTTCACGTGTCTGCGCCTCTCCAGATTGAGGTCTGGGCATTGCACGTGTTTCCTTCCGGTCTCTGAGGAAACTGGTGGGGCAGACGGTGCCTTGGCTTTGGTGTCGGCGTGTCAGTTCTACTGCTTGTTAACTCTGTGACCTTGGGCAAGTCACCTTCTCTCTGAACTCATCTTCCTAATCTGTAATATGGGGAGTTACATGCCTACCTCTTGAGATGATTAGAAATAACGTACAGGTATCAGTTAAACTTCTTTTGACGGCAGGCCGTAGGATCCAAGGGTGAAGAGTTTGAGCAAAACAGCAGTGAAAGGGAGTGTGTATTGGGAACGTCCTGGAGACTCATAGGTGCCAAGGGGTGTGGACTCCAGGGCTCTGCCTGGTGTGGAGGGGCAGGGTGGAGGGTGGGGGGCAGGGGCTCCTCGTGATCTCCCTCGGGCCACCTGGCCCTCTGCTTCTGTGCTGAGGAGATCCAGGGGTTTTCAGCTCTGCCCAGGGAGCCAGATGACTTCTCTGTAATCGGGCATGATTCAACGCCGAGGAATAGGTGATGGATGAAATGGGACCCAGACGGCTCCAAAGAGTTCATTTGTTTAACGTGGGTGAGCGATTTGCTTCTAGGAAGACACTGACTCACTCTGACTCCATTGTGCAAAGTACCCACAGGGGTCTCTCCTCTTAAGACTCATACCGGTCCCTGTATTCCCCTTGTACCTTCGTAATCAGCATTTCAGCATCTGCGGCGGCATTTGACCTGTGCCAAGCAGTGTGCCTGGCTCGGGATGACCCCTTGCCCCCGAGGGGTCTGCAGGCCTGTGAACTTGCAGTTGGTCCACAGGCTCTGGGTGAAGGGGAAGGTGAATCGGGCGCCTCGGGGCTGGGGGAGGGTCTCTCTCTGTAAGGTGTGAGGAGGGTATCCCTGGAGGGGGCTGCCTGCTGGAGTGTGGTCTCCAAGGAGGAGGGGCTGTTCCCCCTGGGGAGCCCAGGTGGAGGGGTTTCCTGACTCCTTTGGGACGGAGCGCAGGTGTGGCCAGCTGGCAGGTGGAGGGTGGGGGCCGAGGCGAGCAGTGGCCTGGGAAACCCGGGGGAGGCTCGCAGTGGCTGCTGGAAGGAGGGGAAGGGACCCAGCCAGGCCCCCAGGCCCCACACCGCAGTGGGCGGTCTTCTGGGGCTTCTACCCCGGCTCAGGGCGATCCAGGTAAGGCCCCCAGGGTCGGGATTCTTTCCCTGGGTGTGTCTGTCCTACAGCTGGAATCTACACCATCCACCCACCCAAGGTCCATATTTACTCATCTTTCTTCCTAGTCCTTCTTGGTTAATTATGTACCTAAGCACACATTCTGACTGCAGCTTAATAGCTGAGTGGACTCAAAGACGTGACCTGTCCTCTCGGAGAATCAGTTAATTCATCTGCACAGTGGGAAGGCTGATACACCTGCTGGGGTGGTTGTCGCTGTTAGAGATGACCTGTGTGATGGGCCCGGCCTAGGACATAGGCGTGGGGAGAGACGACCTGTGTGATGGGCCTGGCCTAGGACATAGGAATGGTGAGAGATGACCTGTGTGATGGGCCCGGCCTAGGACATAGGAATGGTGAGAGATGACCTGTGTGATGGACCTGGCCTAGGACATAGGAATGGTGAGAGACGACCTGTGTGATGGGCCTGGCCTAGGACATAGGAATGGTGAGAGATGACCTGTGTGATGGGCCCGGCCTAGGACATAGGTGTGGGGAGAGATGACCTGTGTGATGGGCCCGGCCTAGGATATAGGAATGGTGACAGATGACCTGTGTGATGGGCCCGGCCTAGGACATAGGAGTGGTGACTGTGGCTGACGCACATCAAGTGTTTACTCCATGCTGGGCATCAGCGCGAGAATGTTGTGTGGATTAGCTCAGCTCCTCTCTTTCACAGCCCCGTGAAGTAGGCAGAATTATTAGCTCTGTTATAGGTGAGGATATTGAAGTGCAGAGAAGTTGAGTGACTCGTTCAAGTTCACACAGCTAATAAGGAAGGTCACATGCTCTTAACCGTCCCTGCCTCCCATGGTAGACGCTCAAGGTGTAGTAGGTTTTCTAATTTTCCTTGTCAGTGTTGGCTGACCTTTAATGCGGCTGACAGTGACTGTGTCCCCAGGCTCCCAGGGCTTTGCATCCATCGTGGGTCATTCATGGGTGGATTGAGGAGCTCAGGCCCTGGATCCTGGCCGCCTGGGTCCACACTCTGCCTCCGTACCGTGACTCCATGCTCCGGTTCCCTCATCACCAAAATGGGGCGAGTGGTAAGGCCTGAGCCCACTGGCTTGTGAGGATTACATGAGAAAATGCTAGAGTGCACTTGGCACCATGGCTGATGGCCTCTTCGTCTGGATACTGTGGCACGTTCCTCCAGGCGCTGCCCCGGGGTCCTCTGTCTGCACGCGCGGTGTGTGTGCGTGGGAGCTGGCGCTGGGGACTGTGTACGGAGGCAGCCGGGCGCACCTTGAGCCACTGACCTGTGACATGAATTACAAGAGGGCCTGACGTTTCTAGCGCTGTGGGTGGCTGACTTCTCACGACCAAACAAGCGGGTTAGCGTGGAAACCTTTCGTTGGCAGGGTTGCCTTGACCTGTGGTAGCAGCGTTCTTCCAGGTAACGGGCTCCTAACCTTTTTGCCCTCTGTATCCCTTTGGTAATCTGCGGGAGCCAAGGCCTTCCCTGGAAAAGTATTTATATGCAGAAAATATGTGCACAGGTTTATAAAGGAAACCAGTTATTTTGAAGTTTGATTGTCAAAATATAAAAAGTTGGCTGTAAATATAAAAAACTGGTGTTGCTTTGGAGTGGTGAGCAGCGACTGCCGTAGTTTTGAAGTAGTGATAAGAATAGATATTTTGAGATACCTGCTGCGTGCACCTAGTACCTATGCTTCCTCTGCTGACCAAATCTCGGGGAAACACTCTACTGAACTGCTGGGGTTTGTGGCCGTAGCAGCGTTCCTTCAGCTCCTAAATGAAGAAAATGCTAAACTTCAGGTAGAGGTTAGTGGGAATGAAGATGTAGCTTTTCCCCCTCCTGTGTGTTTGAGTGTCCATCGGGGTCGGAAGCGCTGTCTCAGGACGCTACCTGAGCTTTAGGGGCCAGGCTGAGGCCACGTGAAATGTGAGGACCGTTTGCAGCCCCTCTCTGCACAGACCAGGTGTCTTCCTGGCATTCAGGACCACCTAGTCTGTGCCAGGGGTTGTGCACACGTTAACTTTCCTTCTTTATTTTTACTTTTTCTTATTTTGAAATAATTTCAGATTTATAAGCAGATTACAAGAATAAAGGGTTTTGCTTGTCCTGAGCCGTCTGAGAGTCAGTTGCTCGTGTGGAGCCTGTCGCCCCAAGTACTGGACTCCTGTGTGTGCACACTCCCCGAGTGTGCACTCCTGTAGAGGGGACGCGGTCCCGTGTGACGCTGCACGGCCGTCACACCAGGGGCCGGCAGGGACCCGCACCACCGCCGACCCTCAGGCTCATTCGCATCTCACCCGCTGGCCCGCTAACGCCCTTCCTCACCGCAGGAGCCAGTTCAGGGTCACGTGTCGCATTTCACAATCTTTAGCCTTCCGTCTTTTTGACGTTCTTGGCCCTGAGACTTCCGAAGTGTCCAGGCCAGGCCTCTTGTGGCGCCTCCTTCAGGTGGGTCTGTGCGACACTTCCTGGTGACAGGATTCAGCCGAGGCCTCTCTGGCAGGGTGTCCCGGGAGAGAGGCTGAGTTCTCAGCGTGTCCTCTCCGGCAGCACGTGGCTTAGATTTGTCCCATTCCCGGCCCTGCTGACTTGGGTAACTCTGTGAGGGTGGCGTCTGCCTGGTCTCGACTATGCCGTCGCTCTCTCTCCCTTTGTAATTAGTATTTGAGGGGAGGTGTTCTGAGTTAGGTACACACTCCGGTCTTCAGACTTTTGCCCATCAGTTTTAGTCTCCTTTTATGGAGGCTGAACTATTTATTACCATGATGGTTGGCAAATGGTGATTCTTCTAACTGTATTATTCCTTCTACATTTATTAGTTGTTTTGCTGTAAAGAAAAGCCTGCTCTTCTTCCCGTGTATTAACTTACTCGTGGCCTTGTGGTCATGAACTTCGGTTTTCCTCAGTGGGTTGTATCTGTTACTGCCGTTATTTTGATGCTCAGATTGTCCCAGGTTTGGCCTTTTCAAACTGGCTCCTGTGTCCTTTTGACAGTGCTCCATTATTTAAGCACTTCCTTGTTTTCCGACATGGCAGAGTGCTGTAGACATGGGTTGTTTCTGACTTTCTTGGCCTTTTCCCCTGGGATCCTTGGTTCCTCTAGCACACAGTTGAACTTTTATCTGCTTGTAGCCCTATAAAGTGGTGACGCTTTCCCCCATTTTTCAGGTGGCTCTAGTCAGTAGCTTCTTGTGGCCCCAGAACTGGTAAGTACCAGAGCCAAGATCTGAGCTGTAAATAAAGCTTCACATTTGTGGAATTCACAGAATTACATACGCCTTCATAAACGAGGAGCCTGCATCTCAAAGAGGTGTGCTGAGCTGGCTAGCTGAGGTCACGTAGCCAGCAAGTGGCAGAGGCCCCTCAGGTCTCTCTGTCACCAGTCCGCTCACAGAGCCTGGGAAGCACGCGTCACCTGACCTATTAAGTCCCTTGTCCCTAATGTTGTCGGGTTTTGTTTGAGGAATGTCTTTTCCTGGGAGGAAGAACACATGTGGAAAGGCCACCTTCGTAGTCTGTGAAAATGACGGCCTGCAGCTCTGAGGGGGTGCGGTCTCACAGAGGGCAGCCGGGCAGCAAGGTGCCCCTTCCGCAGCAGCTGGGTAACGTGTCCACTGTGGGAGAGCCCTGCACGCCGCCTCCGCTGCCGTGGGCGGTAGTTCCCCACTCCGCCTGCAGGTGGCGCTCTCCGACCGCGGCCTGGCCCAGAGCCTGGCACGGGGCATCACCTTTGGATTTACACACCAAAGCGTCCACGTCTGTTTGCATAGTGTAAGGATGCGCTCCTTCGGAATTCTTCTCTTAATGTCAGATGCCCCTTGTCATTTTCAGGAAAAGCAACAATTAAGCTATGAAGAGCTGATTCAGGTCATAAAGAAAGAACGGGACATCTATACACGCCTGGTAAAATCTCTACAGGACTCAGACAGGTAAGGGCTTCTGTTGGACTGACACATAAACAGAACACGCGTGTGTTTTGAATAAATGCTGCTGCTTTCTGAGGCAGCAAAGACTTCCCACTTTGCTTAGGAAGCTTAAGATACTTGGACAGCGATTGCCTTTTTAAATCAGGTATTCCTACTTCCTTAGCAAGAGTGGTTGGAGAAGGCAATGGCACCCCACTCTAGTACTCTTGCCTGGAAAATCCCATGGATGGAGGAGCCTGGTGGGCCGCAGTCCATGGGGTCGCGAAGAGTCGGACACGACTGAGCGACTTCACTTTCACTTTTCACTTTCACGCATTGGAGAAGGAAATGGCAACCCACTCCAGTGTTCTTGCCTGGAGAGTCCCAGGGACGGGGGAGCCTGGTTGGCTGCTGTCTATGGGGTCGCACGGAGTCGGACACGACTGAAGCGACTTAGCAGCAGCAGCAGCAGCAGCAGCAAGAGTGGTATGATTGTTTTGGCAGCAAATACAGGATAAGGGCTCCCCAGGTGGTGCTAGTGGTAGGGAACTCACCTGGCACTGCAGGAGATGTACGGGTTTGACCGCTGGGTCGGGAGGATCCCCTGGGCTAGTGGTAGGGAACTCACCTGGCACTGCAGGAGATGTACGGGTTTGATCGCTGGGTCGGGAGGATCCCCTGGGCTAGTGGTAGGGAACTCACCTGGCACTGCAGGAGATGTACGGGTTTGACCGCTGGGTCGGGAGGATCCCCTGGAGAAGGAAATGGCAATCCGCTCTAGTATTCCTGCCCGGAGAATCCCAGGGACAGAGGAAGCTGGTGGGCTACAGTTCAGAGGGTTGCACAGAGTCGGACACGACTGAAACGACATAGCACGTACATTGGATAAAAACATCACTAATACTAATTACTCAGGCTTTTACCAGACCTTATTACAGATACAGAAAGTGCCTCCACGTGTGCCACCTCTCCTAGCCCCCACGGCCGCTCTGAGCGGTAAATGTCATTACTGGCCCTGTTTTCCGTAAACAAGGCCATGGAAACTTGGAGAGGTGAGATGACCGTCTAAAGTCTCGCAGGTGGTGAGTGACGGCGGTGTGTCCCTGTCCTGGCGTGGCCTGTGTCCTCACAGCACTGCCGCTGTGGGGTGGTGCCAAGAGGCATGGCGAGAACGCTGATGGTCGGCTGGTGGCCTGGCTCCCACCCTGGCCGGGTCCAGGCAGCTGACACCCCTGGGTCCCTCTGGGCCCAGCCCCGGGCTGGCCTCAGTGATTCTCCTGTGCAGAGGTCACCTCTGTGCGTGGTGGGATGGTGACAGGTGGAAGGGTATCAACCTCTGGGCTTCGTTTCACGGCTGCACAGAAGCGGACGGGGTGGGCGGGCACGCCGACAGAGGACAGTCGGCCGCGGCCCCCGGCTCTCAGGGCAGGCTGCGGTGGGTGGGGGCTCATGATGTCAGCTTGTCTTCATCTGTTTATGTCTAAAGTTTCCCGTCATAAAAGGTTGAGGAAACTCACCCTTCACCGCTCCTTGTCTTCGGCCACAAAGGAAGCCCAAGAATACTGGAGTGGGCAGCCTATGCCTTCTCCAGCGGATCTTCCCAACCCAGGAATCGAACCAGGGTCTCCTGCAGTGCAGGTGGATTCCTTACCAGCTGAGCTGTCATACGTAGAGTCCTCGTTGTCCCTGGGGCCGGGTTCCCTGCCTCTGCCTTCAGTGGGCTTCTGCACTCTGCTCTGCCCCCAACTCATCCTTGAGCATTCAAGGAACCCCCTTGTCGGGAGGCCTGCATGAGTCCCCAGGACAGGCGCCCCTCTGCTGTTCTGCCCTCGCGACGGCCCTCCCCTCCCTCAGTCACCGCCCTGCAGTGGCTGGCCACCTCTCCTGGCCATCAGCGCCTTGTGGGCTGGCGTCCTGTCTGGCGTCCGCGTGTCCCAGTGCTTGTCACAGGGGCTGGCATGCAGTAGGCCCTCGGGAGATACTCAGTGGATGAATTCCCTCTTTAAAGTCCGCCCCTCGCCCGCCCCCAACCCTTTTACGTTGAGATAATGTTCAGGATTTTTAGTCTGAAGTGAGTTTTAAGGAAAATGAAAGCATGCTGATGAAGTTCTGGAGTCGGTTTCACTATGAAAGGAAGCTTCTTTAAGAAGCCTCTGGGGCTCGTCGTTTTCACCTGGGGTGGGTTGAGTAGTCTGGGGACCTCAGATGGGGAGTGGGCGCAGTGGGCTTGACCATGGCGCTAACCCTGACTGGGCGCCCAGAGGCTCTGTGGGCAGAAGTGACCACTGTCACCCTCCTCTGCCTCACGGGTGGTGGCTCTGAGTCCTGCAGGCTCTTCCTTAATGAATCAAAGCGTGCATGGCACGAGGGCAGGCCAGACCGCGTCTAACGGATGCTTAAAAGGTCTCCTGTCCATGTTCAGAGTCAAAATGCATTCAGCAGCTCTCAGCTCCTGGATAAGTCACTTTTCACCCTGAGCCTCAAGATACATGTCAGTATTTGTGCATTGAGCTTGCCCTGCCCACAGACCTACCTGTTCACCTACCTCCCTACCTGCCTTAGAGGGTTGTTTAAAACGTGATGCTAATATGTGAAGTCCTGATGCCTGGCACAAAGGAAATACTCAATAAATGTAACACTTGTTAAGACTAACAGCGATGTGAGAAGTCTCATATGCCTCAGTATCCCATTGTCCGCACACTCAGCTTGCAGGGGGCTTTGAGCCCTCAGACCTTGCTGTAGCCAGAGGGCGGAGCCATGGGCTCGGGTGGGCTCAACCACCCTCCAGGGCTGCTCACCCCCTGCAAACTGGCAGCGAAAGGTGGGTGACTGGAGATGGGTGACGTACTTGTAACTAAAGTTGGTAAGAGCAGGTGGGGAGAGAGCAGCTGGCCACGGACAGCTTTATGATTCATTCCTCACAGCGACACTTCAGCCCCGTGTCACAGAAATGGACATCTGCTCTCAGGGATGTTAAGGGTATTTCTAAGCTCCTGCACTTAGGATTCTCAGAGCTCAGAGCTCCCTGGCTCTGGGGCCTGGGCCCTTACTGCACAGCTGTCACCTTGAAGACAGGGGACAGTTTGTGTTTGCCTGTGACTCAGACTTTCTCATTCTCAGCACTGTTGGGATTTGGGGCTAGATAAATTTTTGTCAAGGGCTTCCCAGGTGACTCAGTGGTAAAAGAATCCACCTGCAATGCAGGAGACGCGGGTTTGATCCCTGGGATGGAGAGTCCCATGGAGAAGGAAATGGCAGCCCACTCCAGTGTTCTTGCCTGGGAAAACCCATGGACAGAGGAGCCTGGTGGGCTGTAGTTCACGGGGTCGCAAAAGGATCAGATACAACTTAGTGACTACAGAACAACAACAACTTTTTGCCTTGAGAGGCCGTCCTGTCCATCGTAGAACGTTTAATGGCGTCTCTGGCTTTTGCCACCACGTGGCAATGACACCCTCCCCTGCCCCGATTGTGACAACCAGCGCTGTCTCCAGATGCGGCCACATGTGCCCTGGGGGGTTTAAATCCTCTCCAGATGAAGATCATGGCTGTGACTCACGAGTCGCAGAAGGTTGGGCTTGTAAGCACCTGCTGTTTGGGAGTCGTTAACTTACATGGAAGGAAGGAGCTGATGTTTATCGAGACCTTGTGTGTGTCAGGCACTGTGCTGCACTCTTTCCCTTATAACATCTCACTGACTTCTCGAAACACCTGAAGGAAAGGCACTGTCCCCGCTTTATAGAGGAGGGCAGCAGGGCAGGCCGGTGAGCTGACCGCTGAGGTCCTGGAGCCGATGAGTGCTGGCGCCCTGGGGGCAGGCAGGCCCAGCTCCTGCCCGACTCCTCCCTGGAAGGAGGAAGGCGCAGGGCTGTCCTTTCTCTCTGAGAGAAGCTCCTTTTGTTCCCCCGACTCCTCACGCTGTGCAGGGATCCTGGGGCTGGGGAAACAGGGATGACCGACGCAGGAGCTGCAGCTGTGTACTTTTCTCCCTGCCAGAGAGTGGAGAAGGAGTGAAGCAGTCAGCTCTCCCCAGCTCTCATCGCAGAAGCTTCGCTGGAGCAGTCTTTCTTTTTTTTCCCCCTGGTTAAATGTGTCTGCAGCACGACCGCATCCGAGCGAGTGCTGTGCTATGACACCTCTGTGAGGTTTTCCATCAGCCTTACAAATTGATCATTATGATTGTCTTGAAATGGAACTAGGTACAAGTTGCTGGGAAGGCCCCTTCCCTGGCAAGGAGGCTGCCTCACAATGAACCATCTTCAAAGCAGCGAGCATAGAAGATTAGACATGATGGTTTATTTTCCTTCCAATAGATGTTGATTTCTTCGTGCAGTTCGATGGACGGAGCTGGAGGGAGTCGCTGGAGGAGAAGAGGGACTTGAGTCTGTGGCGCTCGTATCTTAGAGCGACGTCTCCTTAGCATGTGGGGCTGTGGACCCCTCTAGAACAACCCGATGAAAGCTGATGGGCCCGCTCCCTAAAAAAAAAAAACCCACACATTGATAAACTCTTTCCTACATTTTCTAAGTGTTGATGGGCCTTCTCGGGGAAAAAAGGTCACGTGCGAGACAGAGTGACGCATTTCTTGGTATTTAAGACGAGCTTTCTGACTCGCTAAGGCGTTTCAGGAGTTGCAAAGCGTGTTCGTTTGCTTTGACCCAGTCGTCGTGCTGCAGGGAATCTGTCTCCAGAAGCTAACCTGGGTGAGAAGCAAGCCTCTCGGCGCAGGGCTTTGAGGGGACAGTGTGTGTGTCGCTCAGGTGTCTGCTGGAGTCCGTGTCCCTGCAGGAGCCTGTGGAGTCGGTTCAGACCCCTGCCGCGTGCTCACCCACGGAGCCCCGCCTGGAAGCACGTGCAGTCCGGCAGCCGCTGGCCGTGTGACCGCACACGTTTCAGTTACCACACCGGGCATTCGGTGCCTCGGAGTGTAGCCCCTTTCAGACGCCCAGCAGGCGCGACCCACCGGTGGCTGTGCCGTGCTCATCGGTGTGGATACAAGGCGTTCCCATCACTGGAGAGAGCTCTGGGGGACGGCCCTCCCCCGTCAGGGTGGATTCTGGGAGGTGGGCTTTCTCAGGGCCGCCCCGAGTTCATCAAGCCCTCCGCGCAGGTCAGCACCGTATTGTTACATCGTCCCACCCCTCAAACAAAAGTTCATTTGGCTCTTCATCTGTGAGTGGCTAACCCACCGCTTTAGTCTTTTGTTGAACCTTAGATCGGTGCTTCAGTCCCTCCTGCCTTCAGCTCTCACGCTTCTCTTCTTTTTCTTGTCCCTCTTGCCCCTCGCCCTTAACCTCCAGCGCCACCTCTTTTTGGGGTGACACAGCAGACCCTCTAGAGCCTTCCTTCCATACCCAAGCCTGTGCAAGACAGTATTCCAAACAGAGAAACATTCCGAAGAATTAAATGATATCTACCTAGCTACATTTGGAGCAGAAACTTGGGAAAGGACCCAAATGTTCACTGATAGGGGAGGATTTAAAGTAAACGCTGGGTCGTTTACCCAGCTTAATATTACATAATCATTAAAAGTGATGCTTGTAAATTATTTCTGAAAATGGAGGGAGATATTTAAACGAGCAATGCACAATGTAGTTTTTTATGTCCAGTATGATTTCAACCTTATAACAATACTCAGGGAGAAAGATTAGAGGGAATACAGTCTGCCATATGTTCTTTGATGTTGGGGTTATAGTAATTTTTGCTTTTTTCATACTTATATTTAAAAATATTTTTTTCACTTTTATATTTTAAATGTTCTATGAACTTGTATTTACTTTTATAGCCAGAAAAAGAAAAAAAGACAAACATCTCACAAATAACATAAAAATCAAAGGAAGGCTGGCTGGGTTTTTTTTACAGCACAAGTAGATCTTTTATAAATTATGGTATCTTGTTTTACCAGTGTCAGTGCCCTGCAGGCTGAGTTGAGCAGTGTCTTTGCCCTGCGGAAGCGGCTGGAGTGGGACGTGCTCTCGTACCAGCACCTGCGGAGGGCCCTGGAGGAGCAGATCAGCGAGATCCGGCGGCGGGAAGGTACTCGCTCCCTTGCATGCGTTTGCACGTGGAGGGCCGTGCGGAGCTTGGCAGGAGTCCTCAGGCTTCAGTAGGAGACGCAGCACCTTGGGGCTTTCGTCTGGGGAGCCTCTTTTGCAGGGACAGTGTTTTTGCTGCTCTTCTGGCCTGGACTCGGGTGGCTGCGGCCGGTGGCGGCCGGGGCCCAGCACGTTGCGTTGGCTCCCTGAGGGCCAGCTGCAGGGCCGCTTGCTCGCTGCCGCCGCTCTGTTCTGCATCATTTGACTTCTAGCTCCAGATAACCTCAGGGCCTCGTCATCCCCTTTCTCGGATCAACAGCACTCATTGCCCCAAACATCTGGGTCTGGCCTCCCCAGGCACCCAGTGCGTAGACGCATGGGGGTGAAACTGCTGTTTGCTGCTGGAATACTGCTTTTCGAACTGTCATGACCACAAGGGGCTATGATTAGGGAGGGTCCCATGATGCCTGTTTTTCGAATTGCCCTGGGAGGTCCCATGGTACCTTCCCTGCTGTGCTCAGGACAGCAGCATTTGGCCCCCTCGCTGCCTAGAACCTAAGGCTTCCCTGGCGGCTCAGACGATAAAGAGTTCACCTGCAGTGCAGAAGACCCAGGTTTGATCCCTGGGTTGGGAAGATCTCCTGGAGAAGGGGAATGACAACCGACTCCAGTATTCTTTCTTGGAGAATCCCGTGGACAAAGGGGCTGGGCGGGCTACTGTCCGTAGGGTCGCAAAGAGTCAGGCACAACTGAAGTGACTAGGCCTGCATGCACTGGCTAGAACCTGAGTCCTGTAGACTCCGGATTGGTATCTTCATCCTTTCCGTGTCTCTAGCCTGGTGTTGGCATGTATGCTTAAAGTCAGTCATCGCAGTGATAGGTTTGACAGGTCTTGAGCACCTGCTGTGTACAGGGCATAGTGGGAGGCCCTTAACATCTCACCCCGATCCTGGCCGTCGACCCATTGGGTAGAGTAGGCACTGACATCACATCACAGATGAAGACACCCAGATTTGAGCCAGGACACCTTCCGTTGAAGTCCAGCTCTTTACAGCATGCTAAGCATATCAGCTCTTCCCCACGTGTGCTAAGCGAGATCCTGCTTCACTCACTGCCTAGCCTGGCCCCTCTCTGCCCCCGCGCCCTCTGCATAGCCTGGCCCCTCTCCACCCTCACGTTCCTAGCCTGGCCCTGCTCTGCCCTCGCGCTCCTAGCCTGGCCCCTCTCTGCCCCCGCGCCCTCTGCATAGCCTGGCCTCTCTCCACCCTCGCGCTCCTAGCCTGGCCCCGCTCTGCCCCCGCGTTCCTAGCCTGGCCCCGCTCTGCCCTCGCGCTCCTAGCCAGGCCCTTCTCTGCCCCCACTCTCCTAGCCAGGCCCCTCTCTGCCCTCACGCTCCTAGCCTGGCCCGTCTCTGCCCCCGTGCCCTCTGCATAGCCTGGCCCCTCTCCACCCTCGCGTTCCTAGCCTGGCCCCTCTCCACCCTCGCGCTCCTAGCCAGGCCCCTCTCTGCCCTCATGCTCCTAGCCTGGCCCCTCTCTGCCCTCGTGCTCCCTGTGAGAGTGTGAGCTTTGCTGCAGAGAAAGCAGACCCTTCATGGGTGACCCAGGACTCCCCATCATAGATCTCACAGGCAGTTTCTCCTCTCAGTGTGGACTCGCTGCCACGGTGGACTCTGGAGCTGGAAAAAAAAACACATCAGGCACTTTTTATTTCCCTTGAGTTCTACCCCTGAGGGTCACATCTGATTTTTCTAAACAGAATCACTCCCTTATTTAAACTGAAAAATCACCACTTATTTGTGCCGCTCAGAATGGTCTGCAGACAACACTGGATACGCAAATTATAATTCAGAATTGGCCGCAGGGAAAGCCTGCGGCCCACGATGAACCCCTGCATTGAGTAGCAGCCTGTAGAGACCCAGGAAAATTGGCTCCCGCCCCAGAGGAGGGGCCCTGAACTCCCTAGGAGTGCTCACGCCCCTCCCACCCCTCCTGCAGCTCAGGTGCATTAGGTGGACCGCACTGGGGTGGGTCTGGGCAGGATCTCCTTCTGACGTTCTGTTGCTCTTCTCCTTTTTTTCTTTCTTTTTTTTTTTCTTGGTGCAGAAGAAACATTTTCATTTTATAGTGATCAGACATCCTACCTGAGCATTTGCCTTGAAGAACACAATCGGCTGCACGTGGAACATTTTTCTCAAGAAGAGCTTAAGAAAAAGGTATTGACTTTATTAACTTTCAGTGCTTTGTTAGTTATTTGTTGTCTCTTGGGTTCCTGATTAGAGGTGTGAGGTTCCAAAAGCCCTTCTCCCTGCCTCTGCTGCCTCTCTCCCTGCCCGTCTCTCCACGGACATTCCATGGAGACCGCCCCCCCACCCCCCGTGTCTGATGCACTCTTTCTCAGGCTTGAGGACCCCCACCCAGGCCCCATCTCCTCTAGGAAGCACCCCATCCCCCCTGGAATTAGCCCTCTTTCCCTCTGGTCTTCTTCCTCTCTTCTTGTACCTGATTTCATTGATGTCCTTGCTATACTGGTCTATAATTATCTGATTATTCTTCTATATCCCCAGTAGGCCACTCACCTTAAAGTGAGTGTATCTTATTTATTTCTGATTTCCCAGTGCCTGCCTGGCACATATAGTGGGAGTTAATAGATGGTTTTTGAAAGAATAAAGGTTCAGGTTTGGTCAATAAATCTTTTCTAAAACTTGGAAAGGTCTTCCCATCTGTTATCATTGGTGTGGTTAGGGTGGTTGAGTATTTCAAGGCTCTAAGAGCCATTGATAAGAGGAGGAAGTGTGAACTCAGAGGACACTGTGGTTTATTGTAAAATGATCATCTGTGTGTGACAGGTTCAGATTCTGTCTTGGAATAAGTCGCATCCTGGTAGAGCAGATGGATGTGTGTCCGAGCCGTGTTACTGCAGAGTGCACAGAGGGCTGTGCCAGGCAGAGATGCGAGGTGCAGGCGCAGCAGAGAAAGAGAGGTTGTCTGTCTGGTGGGGGTAGGGGGTGGGGGAGGCCCTTCCCAGATCAGAGGAAGCGTCTCAACAGAAATGAGACCTGAGGTGGGTTTTGGACAATGAGTAGGAGCTTATCTAACTAGAAAACTTTCTCGGCAGAGAGGGAGAGGAAAAAAGGTACAGAAAAGATAAAAAGCAGGAGTGTAGAAGTTTAGTTATGTTCAGAGGAATGCAGCAGGAAGCACTGAGGCATCTGTCCGTGTTCTGAGGGTGAGGAAGCTGAGGTGGTAGGAGCCACGGCTGGTCCCTACTGTGGCTGTGTGTCGGGCGGGAGCTAGTCCCCTTGGCTGGCACTCCATGGCTGTTTGCAGGGTCAGACTGTCTCGTTCTTCCCTCTGTAACCTTTAGGGTTGGGTCTGATTGGTGTTACGTTTGGGTGCAGGGGACACCTGCTCTCTGTGCTGAGGTGGGATTTCCCGCTTATTTCAGGGGCGAATGATTACCCCTTGAAGAAGGGTTTGGAAAGTCACTGACCACTGGAATTTGAAGTTTGCAGGAAATAAAGGTGGTGTCTGATCAGCTGCTTATGCACCTGTCCTTGTGAGACCTGTGCCTTAAGGAGGGGCCTTGGACCGGGAGTCCAGGCCTGACTCTGCTTTGTGCGGGCAGCTGCCCTTGCCCGCTTGACCTGGCACTCTGGCCAGTGTTGTACATCACTGAATTCTCCAGGAACCCCAGCTCTGGGGCCTCGGGCAGTGAGCTGCTTTATACCTCGGGCTTTTCCTTGTCAAATGGGGACAGTCACACCGGCCTGTGCACCTCCGTGGGATTTTTGTAAGGAGTGATTGACTAAAGCTCAAGGGAGTGTTTCAGTTGCCATGAATTGCTTTGGAACTGAAGACTGTTGTTATTCTGGACAGTGGTAGATAGGCATAGAGAGAGGAAGGCGGAGGCCATAGAACAAGCCTCCGACACAGCCTCAGAAGTGTCAGTCCGGGGGATTTTCCTCCGGAGGCTCTCAAGTGCAAGACAGAGGTGCTGTACGCTGTCATGGATGGGGTACTTAGACTGCGCGGGGGGCATTGGTGCACCGTGGCCGTGGTCACCTGCCGTTCTCGTGGTAGCCCATTCTACAGAAGCGGAAACGGAGGCTTAGACCAGGCAGCTTGCCCAGGATCTCTGGGGCTACAACAGAGAGATGCTGGTGTTTTTCTCACTGTACCTGGGGGGAGCCTGAAGCCTGGAGTCAGGCCGCCTGGCTCTCCATGACTGTGATGCTGGGAGGTCTGCTCAGTAACCATGGCCCCAAGAGGCAGAAGTGTGCCTGTGGGTAGCCGGGTCTCTCCTGCTCTGATCTCCCAGGTCGGCGACCTTATCCAGCTGGTCAAGGAGCTGTACGCGGACAACCAGCACCTAAAGAAAACCATTTTTGATCTTTCCTGCGTGGGTTTCCCAGGAGACAACAAGCCTGAGTCAGTAGATCAAACAGAGGTAAGAAGGAATGCTCTTATCATCACGAGCTCATCACAAAGAATAACAGCCCCACACACGTGTCAAGGCTGCATCTGTTCTGGGGGTCTCTGTGGAAATTACCTTTGCTGTGGACGGGCTTTGGAGGCCTTCTTAGGTCAACAGGTCTGCCTGTAGGTTTCCGCAAGTTTGGGTCGTTTCTGGGAGGATGCACTTGATGTTTTGTGATGCCCGCACTCCAGGCCTGGCCCTGGGATCTGGGCTGCAGGTCACGGGCATCTGGGCACGTCTGGAGGACTGGTAAGGTCCCAGGAGTCGGAGAGTTGTCCCGTCACCAGTCACTCCGGTAGTATAGATGGAACCTTAACAAACCCGTTACCTTGGAAAAACAAACGAGTAAACACTCTTTCCATCTCCTTCCTGAGTTAACCCTCTAAACGCGCCTTCTCACTGCCATGCATCTTCCCCTGGCTTTGGCCGGATGCATGTTCTTTCTTCCCGCACTTACCCGGGACCCCCTGTGCCCTGCCCCCACGGCGGACCCGATAAGGAACAGACAGTTGGTGTCCCCGGGCCCACATGTCCAGCTTCCTGCCTCTGGAAGTTCTCGCGTGGCGGCATTTGAGAGTCTGAAAGGGCCAGGGAAGGTTAAGTCCTGGCGTCTGCGCTGCAGAGTGTGTGGTTCCTGGGCGTGCGGGTCGCTCTGGCAGCCCGCCCCGGGGGCAGCAGAGGAGCCCTCTTGGCCCGTTGAGTCTGGCTCTCTCCTCGTCTTTGTGCTTTCCTCAGTCAGTGGCCTGACCACACACAGTGGGGGGAGGCGGGTCCTGCTGTGACTCAGGAGGAGCTTATTTCCTGAGTCCCTGCCTGGGCCTGACACTCCCCTAGGGGTGCCTCGCTCCAGGCCGGTGTTGGGCTAGTTAGTTTCAGAACTCTGGACCTGTGCTTGCCATGAGATGCACCCGGGCCCCTTGCACTTGGGTCCCCCACACTCTCCCTGGTTGGCCTTGTCTTGAACCCAGCCTTGTGTGCCACGTAAAGGGAGAGCCCGTTGCTACACCATTTCTAGGGAAAGATCTGTCAGCCTGAGTGGTCTCCTCCCTCCTTCAAAGTGGGAGGCTCTCACAGGTGTTTATTCCTCCCACCTTCAAAGTGGGAGGCTCTCTCAGGTGTTTATTCCTCCCACCTTCAAAGTGGGAGGCTCTCTCAGGTGTTTATTCCTCCCGCCTTCAAAGTGGGAGGCTCTCTCGGGTGTTTATTCCTCCCGCCTTCAAAGTGGGAGGCTCTCACAGGTGTTTATTCCTCCCGCCTTCAAAGTGGGAGGCTCTCTCAGGTGTTTATTCCTCCCGCCTTCAAAGTGGGAGGCTCTCACAGGTGTTTATTCCTCCCGCCTTCAAAGTGGGAGGCTCTCACAGGTGTTTATTCTTCCCGCCTTCAAAGTGGGAGGCTCTCTCAGGTGTTTATTCCTCCCGCCTTCAAAGTGGGAGGCTCTCTCAGGTGTTTATTCCTCCCGCCTTCAAAGTGGGAGGCTCTCACAGGTGTTTATTCCTCCCGCCTTCAAAGTGGGAGGCTCTCACAGGTGTTTATTCCTCCCGCCTTCAAAGTGGGAGGCTCTCACAGGTGTTTATTCCTCCCGCCTTCAAAGTGGGAGGCTCTCTCAGGTGTTTGTGCTGTGCTCTGGCCATCTGCTCCCTTGGAGAGACAGAATACTATTGATCTTAGTCTCGGGGCCCCAGATAATTTTGAGAAGCAAGAACACGTGCGGCCCATTTAGGGAGAAACAAGGCTCTTGGTTTGTTTTCTCCAAGGCGGCGTTTTTAATAAGCCACCCATTCTTCATCTGCTTCATCTGAGTCGCAAATGGCGAGAGTGTGTGTGTTCGTTTGCTCTTTGAAAGAAATCTGTTAAATGTCCTCTCATGTCCTCTGGAGGACAGAGAGTTTTTCCTCTTTCCACTCTGAGGTCCTAATAGCAGCCAGTTCAGACCTGAATCGTTGGTCAGGTTGCACGGCAATTTTATGATCCCTATGAATAGCCGTGTCCTTTGCTGCCCCAGCCCCCGTCTTCCCCCGGAATGCAATGGGAAGATGCGCGCGGCAAGGGCGGCCTTCCCACAGGCATCCTGAGCTGGGAGAGGAAGGAGAGGTTGCGAGGGCCGAGGGGAGGCTGCTGTTCCCTGGGAGGGCGTGTGGCTCTCTCCTTTGATGAGCAACACGGCAGAGACAAACGGGGAATGCCTGCGTGGGCCACAGCCTCGTCGGGGCAGCGGCTTGTGAAGCAGGGATGGGCCCCGCTCCAGCTCTCTGGGAGCCTACGAGTCAGAAAAGGAAAAAAAAAGACAGCAAATATATTGTGTATTTTTAAGTATACTCAGTCTTTTTTTCCTCCAGTATTTAATTAACCCACAGCATTGCCTAAATTTGGAAAATTCAGAAATGACCCCTGACCTGGCACTTCCCAGAGCCTCTCCCCCTCCTCGTGTGCAGTGCGTGTACACGTGCTCGTGCGGCCCCGTTTCCCGTGTGCCCCAGTGGCTGCCGCGTTAGCACGTCTTACTCCGTCTTGGGGGTGCCCTGGCTTTAACTCACTGCCTCGCGACTGTCGGGCATGGAGGTTGTTTCTAGGGGTTCACTATCTTAAATTACCTGATGAATGTCTGGACACAAATCATTTTCTGGGCTTACACTTCTTTTTTTTCCCCTTAGACTGTGTTCCTGGATGAGTAATTACTAGGTCAAAAGTACACATACAGATATGTATATGTGTATGTGTATATATAATAAGCATATAATTTATTTTCTTTTTATGCCCCTGCACACACACGGCTTTTAACTTGATAAAGGCTACGAAGAGCAGGAGGCCCTGATGCAGTTTGCCAGGTGTGTCCTTAGAACAGAGGCCCTGGGCTGGAGTCCCCCTGAGCTGGGCACACAGTGCTTCTTCCCTGCATGTGGGCAGGTCACAGAAGAACCAGCCAAATCAGCAGAAAGCCAAGAACAGGCATCCTTGTGTTTTAAAGCATATTAAAAAAAAAAAAAAGTCTCTCATGGGCTTGCTCTGATTTCCCTGTATTTTTTTGTGGACTATAGTTTATGTATTCTGGGAGATGTGGTTGAGGATGGACGTGCGGGAGTGATTTGAACGGCCCGCGGTCAGGGAGGTGAGCATGGCCAGCCTCGGGTGTGTGGCACGCAGCTGTCACCTCTGGGGGCCAGATCACGCGTGCGAGCACCCAGGAAAGGCTGCTCGCTATCATTATTTACTCAACGTTGTCATTTTTTTAGGGATGGTTAGAAAACTAAGGGTTTTTTTTTTTGGCATGGAGAGGAAACATGGATTAGGGGGCATAATTTAATCGAACTCATGTGTAGGGCTGTCATCTTGAATAAGAAACAGACCTAGTGTGACTTCAGAGGACAGAAGTGGAGCTCAGAAGTACAAGCTCGTTAGCATCTGGTATTAGCAACAGACTAGAATTTGGTTTGTCAGAAGCAGATTGAATTTCATCGAAAGGAGGATGCGTCTAACAACTTGACTTCGTAAGTTGTTACGAGTTGTAGCCAACTTGTGAAGCCCTTGGCATGGTGCCTGGCCTGTAGTGGGCAGTCACTATGTAACACAGCTACTTCAGTGTTGCTTTTTAGTGAAGTGTGCGAGCTGCGACTCCAGCCCTTTTCTGACTCTGTTCAGTGTCATTTCGGGGCCCTTGTTAACGGGAGGATTCTGGTCCATTGAGCCTGGCACGGGGCCTGCGAGTCTGCGTTTCTCACGCGCTTCCGTGGCTCCAAAGAACACACTTGAGCAGCAAGATCAGAAGCAATGGTTCCAGCTCTTTGTTTTGGGGGAAAAAAAAAATTTGGGAAAAAAAATTGTCCTTTTAGCAGTGTTTCCTGAGCACTGGGCACTGGTGTTAAAACTGAGCCAGACATGGTCCCTGCCCCCTGGCGAACGTGATGCGGAGAAGCAGAGCTGGGACAGGGCCTGGGGGCCCTGGGACGGTCCCGCCTCCTCTTCTGAGGTCAAGAGCTTCTCTGTGGAAGGACAAGGGGCATCTGCAGAGGTCCGAGAAGGAATAGCCCAAGAGGTGGCGGCAGATCCAGGCCACGCATTTGTTCAGGAGAGACGTCTAGGGAGGGCCCTGCTGATTTGTGTCAGACACTCGAGCAGACAAGAGAAAAAGACAGCGGGGAAGTCGCTGGGGACCGAGCAGTGGAGCAGTGAGGGGAACAGAGGCTGCGTGGCAGTGGGTGGAGAGGCAGCGAGGGGAAGAGGCGAAGGGCGAGCGGGGCCCGTGCGGGTGTGTAGGGCTCCTCTCCTGCGGGTGGTGGCGCCAGAAACACCCGCCTGCCGCGACGCGCTGGTCTCTATTGCCTTTGCCTTTGAAAACCGATCAGTCACATATGGCATGGGTGACATTTCTCTGTGTCACGGTATTTAATTTCTTGATCAGTGCTAGAGATTGAGATCTGACTTAATTTTAACCAAGTCAGCAGAGGTAAAGGGAAACGAAAGCAAGTTTTTATTTCAGAGTACTTAGTAATGGTGTGGTTGTGGTTCTGGAAATGAAGAATAGCTTGCAAGCTTTTGTGATGTCATTTTGGAATGACACATGTTAACAATACTTTTTGCTCAGCTATACCTGCGGGAAGACCCTTCTCCTGATCCTCAGGGTGGGGGGCAGCGCCTCTCGGCCTCCTTCCTGTTCCCAGGAGGGTTCGTGCTCCTGCCATAGAAGGTCTTGGGGTCCTTTCCTAAGGAGTTTCTGGAGGGTGTTGGCAGCAAAAGCCACGTTGCAGAAGGTGAGGGTGCACAGTCCTTTCAGGAAGCCTGGAGAGAGGCAGGCAGCGCTCGTGACCAGAGCTGTCGGTGGACCGGAGAGGAGAACGCCATTACTTGGCTTTTTTTTTTTTAAGACGAGAGAGGCTCCCCCCTCCCCACCCCCCCCCCCCGCCCCAGCGTTTTATTGTGAAAAAACTCAAATATAGCAAAGGGAAAAGAACTTCAGAGTGGACACCCATATACTCACCCCCTAGATTCTATTATTCATCTTTTCCACCAGCTATCATCCTTCCACCTTATCTTTTTGATAAATTTTCATGTAAATCACAACCAGTATGTTGTTACAGTCAGTCGTGTCTGACTCTGCAGCCCCATGGATTGTAGCCCACCAGGCTCCTGTCCATGGGATTCTCCAGGCAAGAATACTAAAGTGGGTTGCCATTCCTTTCTCCAGGGGATTTTCCTGACCAAGGGATCAAACCCGGGTCCCCTGCCTTGCAGGCGGATTCTTAACCATCTGAGCCACACATGTAAGATTCTGACCCTGGGAAGTTTTCTGTAAAAGACTTTCCGAAGTCACTTTGCTTTATTTTTTTCTTCCAAAACAAGGGTTTCTTTTAGAAAGAAGATCAGGAAAGTTTGAGTTGGGCTGGGAAAATTATGGGGTGAGGGACTCAGTGTAAGAATTCCTGAAATCACAGCACGGAGACAGAACCTCGGATGTGTCGTATGTACGGCACGGCAGCCGGTGGCGGAGGCTCAGCTCGTGGTTTTAATGCCATGGTGCAAAGCTCACTCCTCCATGGGTGAGGTGAGCTTTAGTCCAGTTTTTGAAATGGCATTGGTCACCTCCCCTCTCACTTTTTCTCTGGATGATCTGAGTGTCTCACGCTAGAGTTTTTGCTCTTCCAGAGACCTGGGATCTGGCCCTGTTGACAACTGCTGTCCCTTCTGTAGAATACAGACTGCAGAAGCTTTGGGATTTACACTGCTTTAGCGCATTAGGGATTTAGGCCATCTTTCTAAATAACTCTCCTTCATTTTCAAAAGCAGAAAGTTATTGTCAGGCAGGCTTGATACTCTGTTCATTAGCCATGAGGACTTTTTCATCAGCGAAATGACTATGCGGTTGAGACCGTCCATTGCAGATGCATGACCGTCCAGAAAGAGGTTCAGCCCCTGTGCTAAACAGGGGCAGGTTTGCAGAAACTGGGCCCACCATAACTTTCATTTCCTGCTTTCTTGCTGTTTGATATTTTCAATCCCATCAATAGCTATTTTCCAAAATCTGGTTACTTTTCTATAATCTGAAAGCGAATTCAGCAACGGCAGAAATGGGAACAGCACATTGGACGGCATACTCAGCTTCCAGTCGGTCAGGAAGGCTGTGCGAGGGCAGAGGGAGATGGCTGTCCTTATTTCTCGGGGAATTTGTCCTTAAATTTTGCCTGATTCCAGGCAGCTGTGTGTGATTTGCCAGCACTAGCAACTCTGACTTTGGCTAATTTTTATTTCTTGGCTTTGGCATTTGTCTCTGCCTCTTTTTTCGGTTTTTGGTTTTTTTTTTTTTGTTCGTTCTGCATCTTTTAAAAAAAGACATCACCGATTTCTTCATACATATTCATGCTGCACACATTTTTGGGTTGCGTTTTCACACCATGCCATGCTCCATGTAGCTTCTGGCTAGCAAGGAGGACGAGGACTCAACCAGAACTGGAGAGGAGGACGAGAGTAATTTGCTGAGTGACGAGTGTCTGGAGCAGCGTCACAAGGTAGGAACACGCCCCTGTCTGTGCCCAAGCCCGTCTCCCGTCTAGAACGAGTCCGACGGGTTACTGTTCCCTCCGCCTGTGTCGAGTGCCTGCCGTGTGCCCGTGGGGAGCAAAGAGAGGAGCTCTCTCCCTTTGCAGAGGCTACAGGTGTGGTGGTAGAGCCACTCAGGAGACAGGAGAGCAGACATATAGTTGTAAATAAAAAATGTGGCTCTTATAGAAGAGTATTAAAATAGGTCTTGGACATTGGGCCTACACAGCTCTTTAGAACTCTGACCCAACCCATTCATTTTATGCATTGGAATCAGAGGCCTGGGAGAGGAGATGGTTCGTCTGGGGCTCAGAGTAGGTCAGTGACACAGTCGGGACCCGTGCCCTTGTCTCGGGGACAACTGTGGACCCCCAGATCGTTTGCTTGCTGTGTAAGGAGCCACCGATAGAGCCACCCTTTCCTTCCCTGGGCCCGTCTGCAAGCTCCTGATCTGAGACCCGGATTAGTGCCGCCCCGGGGCTGTGAAGAGCTTCGCTCCAGGCGCATGGAGACTGAACGCTTGGAGCAAATGTTCTCCAAGTTGAAAGAACTGTAGACCAGTGTGTGGTGGGAGCTAGGAGGCTGCAGATTTGACGTTTGTGGCTTTCAAGGTGTTCAGGTTCATGGAGTCATGAAGGCGAGGTCATCTTGTGAGAGTTTTGGAGAACGAATTAGTTAAAAGTCGGGGCTCTGGAATCAGATGTGATTTTGAGTCTTGGTCACTATCTCTGTGACTTTGGTTACTCCTTGCTTAACCCCTAAGCCTGTGTTTCCCCATCAATGAAGAGAATAATACTCCCTTGTTAGAACTGTTGTGATATTTAAATAGAAGATATGTACTAATTGCTCAGTGAATGGCAGCAACCTTTCTTTTTATTATTATATTCTAGACTTTTCCTTCTGTGGAGCTTGCTTATTTAGATGGATTTAATAACTAGATCGGTGGCAAACAAGACCCTATAAATAACAGCTCATATGTTTGGGTCTTGTCTTCTGTTTAAAAACCTCAAGCATTTTACATGTGTGGAGAGAGGGGTGTGGTGGCCAGTGTGTATGTTACCAGCTGTAATGAAGCCAAGGGGAGTTATTTATAGACAGGTGGAAGAAATTTACAGCTCTGGAAATGGGGAGGAAGAATGCTAATTGCAGCACCTCAGGACATGCCCGGCACAGGCTTTAACTAGGTGTTTCCTTGGCACCACTCCTCTGGGACCCTCAGTGACCCAAGAAGGCGGTTCCATAAACATCTCATCTCCATGGGAATTAGGAGCTCTCCATGGTCCTGATGAGACAAATCAAAGTCACGATAATTAGGATGTGTCTGTAAGGAGGCTGGCTTTCTGATATATAATGAGGAAGATACATTGCAAGAGGTGTATAATAAATGTCTGCAGCATTGTGGGTAGCAATTAACAATGTTCTGGATTCTTCTTAGAAGGGAAATGTAGAAAGTAGGCCGTGGGGTAGGGGAACACAGCTAGAGCGGGTAAGACACCGTGGCACGAACTGAAGTGGGCCCGCCATCCCGTTTTGTTCTCGTCACTGCCTTGGCAGGTGGCGTTACTGTGCCCGTTTACAGATGAGGAAACTGAGGCTGTGGAGAAGTAAGCATCTCTGCATCGTGGGCAGAGTGAGCGCGTGTGGACCGCAGGCCTGCGCCCCGCCCTTCGTTTTCTCTCGGGTGTTTGTACTTGCTCATCACCGCCTGTCTCCATCCTTTCTCTGCCCACCCCCTGACCCCTCCCCTGTGTCCATTATCTGACCAGATACTTTTGATTTGCAGACTATGGAGGACAGTTCCAAAGGGGGCTGCAGAAATGGATATTTAAGGCACGCAGATTCCAGTATCTTAGACTACGGTGGAGCGCACACGTCCGGCGGCCCTGGAGACCAGGGTCTGGAAGAAGGCGAGCTCGTGAGCCTGCTCACCCCGCTCTTCGGCGAGAAGGCTGTGTGGTTCCTGGAATCCAGGTAGACACGGGGCCCAGGCGGTGCTCTGTCTGCAGTTAGAGGGGAGGACAAGCTCATTGTGTTAAATGGCTTTCGATGGTGGTGCTCTGCAGTTTACCTGAGAGAGCTCCTGAAATGGCTTGGAAGGAACCTTGCCAGTCGTGCAATTAAGTAATTAGGCTGCGTGCTCGTGGCTGCAAGGGGACTGCATTCAGCAGAGCCACGCGCACGCCCAGCACAAAGAGCTGAGAAAGACCCTTCAGAGTCGCTCCTGGGAGCTGGGGAAGGCCTGCCCGGCTGTGCGCGTGAGGGCTCGCCCTCCCGAAACCCCTCCCAGTGTCTCCAGCAGCATCACCACTTCCGTTGTAGCTGCGACTCTGCTGTCTTACGTGGAGCTTGAACCACAATCCCCTTCTCATTATATCTGCTGGCAGTCGTTCCTCTACGAGGAAACACTCCAGAGTGTTTTCCTGAAAACAAAAAAGAAGTCTTCAGTACACATGTATTATCAAAACTAGTCTTTTAGGAGCAGATTTCTCCTCTTGCCCATTCTTTTCACTCCACCGTAGCAGCTGCTCTGGGCTTGGGAGCCAGAGGGAGCTGCACCTTCCTCTCTCACTTCCTCCATCTCTCCGACCACTTCTCGGGGTCGCCACTAGGAGCGGGAAAACGCTGTTCAAGGAGAATGGCTGGCGTGTGCCGGGTGTTGAATGAAAGCTTTGTCCGTCTCCAGCACAGATGGACAGATGGAGCTGGTGCCACGCCGGGCGCTGCTGGCACGACCAGGAGCCTGGCAGTGCTCGTGTCCTTGCTGGGCTCAGCCTTGTGGGCGCTGCTTCAGTTGAAAGATGGCAGTGTTCTCTGAGCTCAGAGAGCGGCCTCCCCAGCCCCTGGCATCTGCTGAGCATTTTCTAGCTGAGTCCTCTAGGGCAGCGGGCCCCCCCTTTCTGGCCTCAAGGACCGGTTTCTTGGAAGACCGTTTTTCCCCGGATCGGGGTGGGGCGTGGTTTGGGCGTGGTTTGGGATGATTCAAGTGCACTACATTTATTGTGCACTTTATTTCCATTATTGTTATGTCACCCCACCTCAGATCACCGGGCGGTAGATTGTGGAGCTTGGGGACCCCATTCTGGTATATTATCACAGGGAGTTAGGTGTCCATAAGTGAGAAACGGGTTTCCTCAGCGTCAGCTGCTCCTGTGTTAAGAGTTAGAAGATGCACCGAGCTCTCTCTGAGGACCACCTGGGGCACTTGGGTGACGTGAGCTGGGGAAAGAACGGCAGATGGTGGGGTGCAGGGACTCAGGGCCTGGGTGCTCCCTCCTGGCAGGTCGGAGCTCTTCAGCCCCAAATCCCTGCTGTCATGAAAGCACGTGGACTCAGAGCTTCCATCAGTAAAAACCCAAAATTTGTATTCCCAATCTCCTCATGTTTGAAAATTTAAACTTCATTTTTAAAGAAAGCGCTTTATGGAC
This sequence comes from Bos indicus, assembly GCF_029378745.1. Lineage (NCBI taxonomy): Eukaryota > Metazoa > Chordata > Mammalia > Artiodactyla > Bovidae > Bos > Bos indicus. Next base: position 109,813,973 of record NC_091767.1, on the reverse strand, counting down.
TGACTCGTTAAAAACTTACATGCGATTATGTTTTTTCTATGCTTAAACCCTCTCGTGGGTTCCTGTCGCCTTTGGAGTGAGCTTCGCGCCTCTTGGCCCGGCTTCAGCCTGTCTCTCTGTCTTCTCAGCGCCCACTCTTGCTCACACGGGTCTTTCTGTCCTCGGTCATCCCGGCTTGTCCCCCCCCCGAGGTCATCCCGGCTTGTCCCCCCCCCGAGGTCATCCCGGCTTGTCCTCAGGGCCTTGGCACTGCTGTTCCCTCCTCCTGCAGCGCTCTTTTCGAGGACGAGGTGGTGTCTCAGCTCCGCAGAGAGGCCTCTCCCGCCCACTCTTAACGAGAATCCCTGCGTCTCACTCCATCTGGGGACTGGTGCCCTCTGCCCCTCTTACCGGCCCTTCTTCCTGGTACTTCTCCTTGCTGTGCGTTGTCTTATTTAGACATCAGTGTCTGTATGACTGTCTGTCTCTGTGGTGAAGCGTCAGCGTCATGATTCTCCTTTTCAGCTAATCTGCCGTCGGCTGCGCTGGGTCTTCGCGCGTGGGCTTTCTGCATTGCAGTGAGCCGGGCCCCCTCTCCTGTTGTGCTGTGCAGGCTTCCCGCCGCGGGGCCTCTCTCACTGCAGAGCGTGGGCTCGCGGGTGTGTGGGCTGCACTGGTTGTGGCTCACAGGCTTAGCTGCCCCGTGGCATGTGGTATCTTCGTTCCTGGACCGGGGCTTGAACCCGTGTCCCCTGCATTGGCAAGTTGACTCTTAACCGCCGGACCACCAGGGAAGACCCAGCGCCAGGATTCTTTCACACCGTGCATTTCACGGCTTTACGCGACAGGTGGGAGGGGCTCGGTGAATATTTGAGTGAATATACTGGCAGCTAGAAGCTCAGCATCAAAGCAGAAGGTTTACGTTTAGAGGAGAAAGAGCACGGTGCCTCTCTCGAGTCAGAGAGGCCTGTGCTCTGCAGCCTCTGGCTGCCACTTTTGCTGGGAGATCTTGAATCCGCATCTGTAAGATGGGCCAGTAGCCCATCGTAGTCTCCCTGTGAGGACGGAAGGTGCTGAGTGTAACGGATCTGGCGCCGTAGGTGCTAGTGAGTGTCCGGGCCTTTGCCCGCGTGCCTTCCGCGTGGCAGAGATGCTCAGGGTGAATAAACAGCGTTTGGGCCTCTGACAAGACCCTCGAACTGAACCATTAGAAAGGTCCTGATTGTGGCGACAGCTTAATGAATCTGCTGTTCAGATTTCTAGCAGAGCAACACTTGAAATGCTTTATGTAACAGCACTCCCACTTTAGTGTATTCTAATGGCCTCTTTCACCACCTTTTACTCCCCATTTGTAAGTCTTTCTTTCCTGGATTTTATTGTATGTTGTTTAGTTGTGAGTAATGGTCCTCCTCTGGCTAGCTCAGTAGCAATTGTCATTATTTTTAATCTAAATTAAGGGAAGGAGAGGAAAGGAAAATTTAGTTTAACGTGCTTGAAATCCCAGAAATATTTTTGAAGTCTGAGTTTACTGAATTTTAAGATGGTTGGTGTTGTCTAGATGACTCCATATTAGAAGTGAAAAATGTACCACCCATTTTAATTCTGTTTTCCATACTTTTAGTTTCTGCCATATTTCCGCGTGTTGTGACTGCCCCAGAGCTGGGTGTTAGGAATCCAGATATGAGTCAGCTGTCGGTTCTGCCCTTACAGGGCCCAGTGGGAAGGTAGCACCAGGGTGCCTGTCACTTCCAGTGGCAGCAAAGGCCCAGAGGACGGGGAGGCTGGAGTGCGCTGAAGGACTTGGTAGCTCCGGTCTGTCTGGCCAGGTGTTTTGAAGTGAGGAGACACCGCAGCAGCGGGAAGGGTCTGGTCCGGATGAGGCCTCTCCTGCTCTCCTGACCACACCGTGCCCCGTCCTGACCGCATCTTCCTTTTCCAGCTGGCCCCCTCCCTCATTGCTTCCCCCTCTTCCTATCCTTCTTATTTTCTTCATAATTTTCTGCCCCCGTTGCATAAGTTCCTTTCATTTTTATGAATCTCTTTTCCTCCCTTTATTTTTCAGATGATGGAGACATGCTTCTTTAAGTCTTCTTCAGGCCACTTTGGCTTCTCTGTCTCCTTGAGCGTGGACGCTGCTTTGCAGCTTGCCGGCGGTCGTTAGTAACGGTGGAGCCTGTCTGCAGGAGCGGCTTGTCTGTGTCCGCGGCCCTGCTCTGCCCTTCTCCCCACCCTGGCTCCTCCCTGTGCGGTGGTTTTGAAGTTGCCTTGACTTGTCTCTCTGGGTCTCACTTTCGGGGCGTGACGTTTGCCTGACTCTTCTTTCCGCTGTGGGAGTTGAATGCCTTCCATGGGTGCCCCCGCTCTGGGTCTCCCGTCTCTGTCCTGTGGACGTGTCTAACTGGATTTTGAGTCCTGTGGTGCGCCTTGGACACTTTTGTCTTTCTGCTTTGCTGTCATTTACATATCTTTAGTCGCTCAGTCGTGCCCGACTCTTGGGCTCCCGTGTACTATAGCCCACCAGACTGCGCTGTCTGTGGAATTCTCCAGGCAAGAATACTGGAGTGGTTTGCCCTGATTGCTCAGATGGTAGAGAATCTGCCTATAATGCGAAAGACCCGTTTTCGATCCCTGGGTTGGGAAGATCGCCTAGAGAAGGGAATGGCTACCCACTCCAGTATTCTTGCCTGGAGAATCCCATGGACAGAGGAGCCTGGCGGGCTACAGTCGACGGGGTTGCAAAGAGTCGGACATGACTGAGCGGCTAACACTGACCTCACTTTCACACGTGTCTAGGGCAGAACGGAAGGGCTTTGCGTGCAGTCACCCCGTACTCACAGCTGATGGAGTCTCCGTTCGTTCTCTGTGCACAGCCAGTCCCTCCCTGAGCAGGCGTGCCCCGTGTCACACAGGCCGCGTATGGCTCCCCCACCCGTGAGAGGGCTTGTCCTCCCCGCCTAACTCCCCAGCCTCCTCTGCCTGTTCTTCACGGTGTGTCTTGACTCCGTTCATGTTGTTTTGTCTGCTTAGAAGAAGGTTCCACTTCCTTTCCCTCAGCTAACCTCTCGTCAACTCTGGAGGCCCCTTCCTGGTGCTCTTCCTGCCACCCCGAGTGTAGACGCTCTGGGCTGCTTGCTCGTAAGCCTGCTGGCCTCCCACAGAGCCCGAGTCTCACTGTGCAACCTGTGGAGTGGTGACTGGTGTGCATATCTGCCCCGAGCACGTCCTGCAGGCAGCTCTGCAGCCCCAGCGCCTAGCACAGCGTCTGGCTCACAAAACAACTCACGAGCGAGTCTTCTGGAACTGCTCCAGAGTCTTTTACACGCTGAACTGGTTTGATTCCTGGGAGAGCAACGTCTTGAGATATGGACCTGGGTACAAGGGATTGATTTAGGATGTGACTGCAGGCAGCAGGAAGGAGGGATGCAGAGAGTGAGGGAGGGAGGCAGAGGCGGGAGGGCTGCAGTATGGTCTGGTTCCTGCCATGGGGAGCCAGGCTGCTGTCCTGCCAGCTTTGCAGGGACGGTGTCAACCCGTGTCAGGGCTAATCCTCTGAAGCTCGGGGGGACTGGGATATTCACCCGAAGGCTGTTTTCCTCCCCTAGTCGAGAGTGTCCCCTGGAGCCGTGAATGAGCTCAGAGGGCCCTGGGAAAGGGCCCAGGGCCGCAGGGAGACGCCGGGGGCACTGGAGGAGGGATATTTGTCCACAGGAGCTATCCCCGCAGTTGCAGCTGAAACCCCAGGGAGGCCCGGGCTGTGCGGCAGGGGACGAGAGAGGCACCTGCTGTCCATGCATGCTTTGGTTCAATCCTTGCAGCGTGTGTGGAGGGAGACTCGGCTTTTGTTGTGTTTCTGTGTCGTGTTCAGTCTCTACCATTATTCAGTCCCTGTGGCTGTTCAGTTGGACTCGTGTCCAGCTCCTTGCGATTCCACGGACTGCAGCCCGCCAGGCTTTCCTGTCCTTCACTGTCTCCTGGGGTTTGCTCAAATTCATGTCCATTGAGTCAGTGATGCCATCTAACCATCTCATCTTCTGTCGCCCCCTTCTCCTCCCGCCTTCAATCTGTCCCAGCATCAATGTCTTTTCCAATGAGTTGGCTCTCTGTATCAGGTGGTCAGAGACTCGCTGCACTTCCCTAGAATTGCAGTTAGAACTTGAAGCCATCTTTTCTGACTTCAGAGCCACGGCTGTTTCTGTCCGCAGTGGTTCCCAGCACCCCTTCATCCAGCAGGTTTACTGAGCGCCGATCATGCACCCAGGCGGACCAGGTCACTCATGGACCCACCAGGTTGGCCATGTTCATGCAAAGCCGTCCTTTCCCCTGGACGCAGGAACGGCGGATCTTGCAGTTGTCATGAACACTTGATCCCGTTTGGTTGTCCTACGCCCGGCCTGCATCCAGGTGGTCGTGCGGCCCCTCGCGTGCTGGGCACCTGTGTCAAAGCAGCTCTCTTCTCATCCGTGAAGCAGACGTGAGGTGCCTCCTGGTGTGGCTGTTTGGAGGTGACCGGATAGCCTCCTTGGCGCGGGTCCTGGCACGTGGCTGGAGCTCATGGTGTTTAGATTCAGCAGAATCCGGGCCAGAATCAAGGGGGAAACTTGGGAAACTGGGTAGGGGCCAAGGCCATAGAAGAAAACTGAGTCCTCCCATTTCCTTTCCCTTTTGGAAAAACAGGCCAGACCTTCTGAAAATGCTCCGTGAACTGCTTCTGGAGCAGATGCGCTTGACGGAGCAGGAGGCTACAGAAGAACACCTTGATGGTAAAACGGAGAGGATGCTGAGGCAGGTGGCCGTTCAGCTAAGAGGTGAATTCGGACATTTCATCCAAGCCAGCTCGTCTCCCATGCCACCTGATGAGCTGCAGTGGCCTTGGGGAGCCCAGCTGGCACAGGGGGCTGAGGCGTCCAAAGCTGAGCAGAAAGATGCCTCCGTGCAGACCTCGGCCGTGGAGGGCGACACGCTCAGATGCGGACACGAGGGCCCGAGAGAGGCTTGGGAGGAGCAACCGGCAGACGCTGCGTTCAGTGCTGGACGTCGGCCGGAAGAGCCGTGCAGGACGCTGGGGCGGCAGGCCCCCGCCCCCACCTTCCCCAGGAGGACCGAGAGAGTAAGCCCTCCCACCCGCTCCTTACTTAGCTACCTACTGCATACAGACAGAACACTTACACATGATCTCCGATCCTACTACCTTAGAATATTTATATAGTCTGGTGTCTCCCTCTGCCTGTACTTATCTTGACCTCCACGTAGAGGTGTGTGTCCTTGCTCACCTTCCCCAAAGTGTTGCTGACATCTCTTCCCTCCCTCCCTCTCTCCCCCCATCCCAGCCCTCTCATTTATCTGTGTGCCATGATATGTATAGGGCTTCCCTGGTGGCTCAGATGGTAAGGAATCCACCTGCAATGCAGGAGACCCAGGTTCAATCCCTGGATAGGGAGTATCCCCTAGAGAAGGAAATTGGCTATCCACTCCAGTATTCTTGTCTGGAGAATTCTATGGACAGAGAAGCCTGGCGGGCCATAGTCAGTGGGGTCCCAAAGAGTTGGACACAACTGAGTGGCTAATATACTTTCATGGTATGTTTATGTTTTCATTGTAAAAAGCAGAGTCACATTTATACATCTGCCTGTAGGTCTCTCATGTTACGTATCAGGAACTTCTTTCCTTGTAATGGCTGATAAGATTCCATTGTGGGACATATGCCAAAATTTACATGATTTTCCCCCGTTGATGGACTTACTTTGCAGGTTGCAGTAAAACTGATAACCTGACTTGACCTGCAGTAAAATAATAAAATTTTAACCTGCAGTAAAACTGTAATAACCTGACTTGAGCGACAGGGACGAGAACCTAGGTTTTCCTTTGTACAGACTTCGTGTCTCAGAGGCAGCGTTCTGTGGGCACCGTCTCTGTGCTCTTATGCTTACAGCACCCGTTGGAGCTGAGGAAGCCAGGTTGCAAGTGCCCATGGTCAAGGTCAGCCGTTAGGGGGCTGAGCTGGGCCCCTCACTGCCTGGCTGCACAGCTGATCACTTCCCCTGGGTCACCCTCCTCGCCAGCCCACGCTGGCCTGAGTGGGAGGGTCGGGTGTTGGTGGCCGAATGTTTGCAGTTTGCTTCACTCGAGATGCTTTCTCTAAGCATCTTCTCTCACACCGTCAAATATGCCCGATTATTAAAAGCCAGGCTCTCCTGGCAGTGTTTGAAATCCTTGTAAGGAGGACGGGTTGGGGCTGAGGACCCCACAGCAGGGAGACGGGAGTGGCCTGGGAGAGGAGGAGCGAGGTCGTGCTTGTGCCGGGGCTCCAGCGACGGCGGCTGGTCCCCTGGTTTCTGAGGGGTGTTTTGAATCTGAAAAATAACTGTATACTCTGCTTCATAGCATCAGAATGGAGAATTAAGTTTATTTTCTGACCGCTAAATTACTGCTTTTGTGCCTACCAAAGAGAGTTAGATATATCATTAGCAAAATTGCTTTTGATTGTTTTAAATTATGCACCAAAACTGTAATTTCTGGAGAAGGGTTTTCTAAAGATATCAGTAGAGACCAAAAAAAGAGACGTTGCCATTATATTAACAGTACTCGAGATGCAAATGTGTGCAGTTTGGCTGGAATAGAAATGCTCTCATCTGCCCCAGCTACTTTAGTGTGTACCTGCATGTTAGGAAAACGAGGTTTCGTGTGTGCGTGCCTGAGTTTTTCCCCACTATTTGCGTGGGAGATAGCATCTTCCATTCAGGAAAATTGGATAATCAAATGAACTTAATTTCCCCAAATATATTGAAAAAATTTTCCATTTGGAATTATCTTCTCGTTGGTGTCTTCAGAAGGAAGTCTGCTGTGTTTGTGTTTTTGCATCTGCTATATATGCCTGCAGCGCCAGATTTCTATCCCTGTAGCATCACGTTTAATCTTCTCACCAAGCACATGAGTGAGGTAGGCATCACCTCCATTTTGCATAGGAAGAAATGCAAGCTCTGGAAGGCTCAGAAAATTGTCCTGAGTGACTCAGCTGTTGAGAGGAGCAGCAGGCGTGCCCCATAGAGTCTGGCTTTAGAGGCAGACAGGGATGTGATAACCCCACCTTTCTCAGGAACGGGGGAGCCTCATATCAGCAGTGTGGCTTCCCATCTGTGCAAAGTAGAAGAAAATTTAATGGTTTTCTTTGTGGCTTGTGGTTAGTCAAGGAGTCAGTAATCCTCAAACTGAAGCTGGAGCTCTGGCACCCTGTTAAGAAGAACATCTTTGCAGCCCAGGGGCGAAACAGAGAAACGAGACCTACTTCTGGTTCAGTGACAGAGGCAAGATGCTGTACAGATACACCAGCGATTCCTTTGGGCCTGGCTGTTCACCTGCTTTGAGTCCTTGCGGCAGTCACCTGACTCTCAGGGGCTCCAAGGGGATCCTGTGACCTGGCGCCCGGGGCTGGCGTGCTGGGTCAGAGAGGCAGTATGTGGTCAGTACCTTGTGCCGTGTCCGTGGCAGGAGCTCAGGGTTTGTGTGTCCCCGTCCCCGTTCCCTCCCCAAGTGAGAGATCCAGGATGACACCGTTAATAAGGTGGTAGGTGGGACTCTGTTCGGCGTCCATAAGGTAGCATTTCGGGCGGCGTTATTTTGGAGGCGGCGTTAGGGTGACTGCCGGCTGCCTCCTAGCCTGAAATTGACTTTGGCGTTCGTGCACTTGGAGCGTCTTCTCTGCTGCCACACGACACACAGATTCAGATCCAGGAATATCGATCGGTGGAGATGGAGGGCCAAACAAATGGTTGTCGTTTCCCAGTCCTCTTGGATGAGGCGCCCACCCCTCCCACATGTCCCCGTCACCACCGCAGACTGTTCTTGTCCTTGAACCTCTTGTCTCCTCTGGCCTGGAATGTCGGGGTAGAAAGGGTCTCACTTTCTTTAACCGGGCAGTAATGTCTGAAGAGCTTGTTTGAGGTTCAGCTCTGCAGCCGCCTTCTTGTTCGATACTGGTCTGGTTGGTTGATGTCTCAGTTCTCTGTCCAGAAAATAGGCATAATAACTTCTCTTACCCTGTGAGCTCCAGAAATGCAGACTTGAGCTGAGGATTACGGGAGAAAACCCTGGAGAGCATTGGACGTCCTAGAGCGTGCAGGAAGAGCTCTGTCTTCTTTCCTTCCTGAGAGGCTTGGCTGGTTTCCTCCTTCCCGAGTTTCCCAACCTTCAGCAGTCACAGTCAGGTTAAGACCATGTCTTTCTCCCAGGCGGAAGCCCTGAACCCCTTAGCAGTCACTTCCTGTTTTCTCTACCTGTGCACTCCTAGCTGTAGGCAACCACCAAGCTTTATTCTGTCTCTATAAATTTGTCTGTTCTGGATGTTTCGTGTAAATGGAATCACGTGGTCTGCGATCTTTGGTGACGGGCTTCTTCCACTTAGCATAACTTTTTCAAGAGTCGTTCATGTTGTAGGAGGTGTCAGTGGTTCATGTCTCTTTATGGCCTAATGATAGTCCTGTGTGGATATACCACGGCTTATTCATTCGATCATTAGTTGATGGACATTTAGACATTATGGTTGATGTTGCTGTGGACATTCATGTACGAGTTTTTGGGTATACATGTGTTTTTTATTTTTCTGGAGTATCTATCTAGGAGTGGAATTGCTAGGTCACGTAGTAACTCTGTTTAATGGTTTGAGGAACTGCCAGACTCTCTCTAAAGAGGCTGTAGCTAGTTTACAGAAGTTTTCACCAGGATGTGGGGGCTCTAATTCCGCCACATTCTCACTAACGATCATTGCTATCTCTCTGATTTTAACCATCCTAAGGGGTAGGTGGGGTGGTATTTTGCTGTGATTTGATTTGCAGTTTCCTGATGACAGATGAGTTGAGCATCTTTTCACCTGCTTACTGGCCTTTGTGTTTCTCCTTTTGAGCAATGTCTTTCAGGTGGTTTGCCCATCTTTTAATTAACTCACTTGTGTTTTTATTGAGTTGTCGTAGTTCTTTCTGAATTCTAGATTCACATCTTTCTTCTCAGCTTTGAGTGTGTTTAAACTTCCTCCACTTGAAAGGCACCCCCTCTTGGCCTCTTAGGATAGCATTTGCAGGCTCATGCCACACCTAGTTGTTGAGTACCTGCCGTATTTGAGTTCTTACGCTGGAAGCTGCGGAGAGAGTACAGCTTCTGGTGCAGAAGACAGACGGAAACGCGTAGGCACTTACTATGATGGTCCTAATATTTTCCGAGGAGAATTCCAAGGGAGCAGTGAGTACATAGAGGAACCAAGCCCCATTCTCTTGAGGAAGGCGTGTTTGAGCTGAATCCTAATGAATGTATCTGGATTAGTGGGAGAGGTGGGGGTGGGCAAGAAAGAGTGTTCTAGGCCGAGCAGGCGGCCTGTGCCAAGGCCCCGAGTGGAGGGACCCGAGCACTCTGAGGAAGTGGTAGGAGGTCCCTGTGGCCGGGGAGTGGGGGGCGTGGGGGAGCCGTGGTGGGTCACTCTGTCTGCGGTCATGCACAGCATGTGGGCTGTGCTGTAAAGACGTTGACCTTTGTCATACGGGAACTGGGGAATGATTAAGTTAGATTTAAGCAGGAGGAGGGGTTGCCTGCTTCGGTACAGTATGGCCAGTGGGTTAGAAGGGCAGGAATGAGAGTGGGGAGGCTGCTGGGGAGGCTGTCACGGTGGCCTGGGTGAGTGCTTACAGCGTCTTGGAGGTGGGTGGGGGCCACAGAGGATGAGAAGAGGCAAAAGAATTCAGAGACAGCCTGGGAGTTGGAATCAGTGGAACCTGGCGCGTGATGAAGGTGGGTGATGCCCGTAAAGGGAATTTTAAAAGTGACGCCCGGGTTTGGGGCCGTGCAGCAAGTGGAGGCTGTCGTGACTCCGCAGGCAGAGGCCGTTGGAGCGGGTCGGGTGGGGGCCCGGGGTGATGGATCAGAGAGCTGAGCTTTCGGTTGACTTGGGAGGGCATGTATAGGGTGGGCAGGTCAGGAGCCGCGGGCCTGAGAAATAGCCATGGGGCTAGGGCCATGTAGCCCCGAAAACCTTAGTAGGGTGGTTCTTGTGGCCTGGAGCGGGAGGCAGGTTGTCTTGGGTTGAAGAAAGGATGGGAAATGAGGACACAGATAAGGAGCTTTCCCAGATGCTCCTTCTGGGGAATGTCGCCCAGAAGACCGCGCTGGGAAAAGGTTGCCGTGCAGAGAGCGTCTGGAACATGCGGAGGCGGCAGGCTGGGCCAGAGGGCGTGGGGGGGGGGGCGGCGGGGGGAGCTTGGCCTTTGTCAGTCAGAGGGGCGCCCTCTGGAGGCTGGGGGCTTCAGAAGGGGGCCTGCTGAGGCACAAGCTCTGTGGGCCGGGCGTAAGCACAGAGGCTGTGGCCCGGCGGCCGCTTTGAGTCCTGTTGTCTGAGGTCGGCTCGAGCGGGTCGACTGCGGCCTGGGGAGGGTGGTCATTATTCTCCCGGTGTGTTTACAGGATGCCAAGAAGTCGCGCCTGCCCGTCCTGATAAAAGCGTCGCAATCGCTGGGAAGCGTGTGCCGGCTCCCTGCCTCCCGGGAGGCTGTGGCCCACCTGCAGGCCCAGGTCCTGAAGCTGCAGGGGGAGCTGAAGGAGTCGAAAATCCGCAACAAGCAGCTTCACCAGAAGTTAATTCTGGCGGAAGCAGTGACAGAGGGGCGGCCGGCGCCAGAGGAAGCGCTCCCGAAAGGTAAGCGCCAAGGAAAGCGTGTCCTCCACGGGAAGACGGATGGCCCGACCGCGCGGCCCGAAATGTCAGCCGTGGTGTTTGGAATTGCAGGAGGTTGGAGGATAAATTTCCTGAATTGCTGTGACTAATCTTGACTTAACAAATACACAATCAAGGGGGCACAGTCAGCAAAGCGCATCCTTTGTTTTCATTCTGTTCTGGAGGGGCAGAGGGGGATGGGTCGTGCGCCCTTCACTTGCGATTGTCTCCAGGCGCGGCGTGACCTGAATCCAGGTTGTTTCCCCCCCACCCACCCCCGGCACCATCTGTGGAGGCCTCAGTCGTCTTGGCAGCATTCTCTGAAAGGCTGGGCCGTAATTGTTTGGGTTCTTCAGGGCTGATTGCAAACCCTGCTGACCTTATGGCTTCTAGAATTGACCTGCCTCCCTACTCCCTTAGAACCTGCTGTCTCTGCTCTCCTGGGAGCTCCCCAGATAGCCCTTGGGGTCCAGAGTCTCTGGCTGAGACTCCTAGACTCAGAGGGAGACCTCAGTGTGGTCCCCAGCCCAAGACATGGACATGGTGGTGCTTGGACATGTTGCCTCTGAGAGTAAGGAAAGCTGAGGGCCCTCACAGAGCAGGCAGGGGAGCATGCGTGCAGCAGCATCCGTCATCTTCAGAGTGTTCCTGAGTCCACAGGAGCACTTCTGTTGGCTCCTGGTGTTGACCTTCAGCTGTGAGCAGATGACGCCAGCACACAGTGGCAAGAGCAGTGATCTTGTATGTGGTTGTTCAGAAAGGATGCATCAGATCCTCCTGTGTGCTGGGCACCGGCGAGAGAGTGAGCATAAGAGACCAAGTCTGCGTCCAGCTTCCGTGTCGCAGGGGGAGGAAGAAAATACACTGTGAGCAGCACTTGCTCCTTGGAAGGAAAGCTGTGACCAACCTAGACAGCGTGTTCAGAAGCAGAGACAGTACTTTGCCAACAAAGGTCCACCTAGTCAAGGCTTTGGTTTTTCCAGTGGTCACGAATGGACGTGAGAGTTGGACCATAAAGGCTGAGCGCTGAAGAATTAATGCTTTCGAACTATGGTGTTGGAAAAGACTCTTGAGAGTCCGTTGGACTGTGAGGAGATCCAACCAGTCCATCCTAAAGGAAATCAACCCTGAATATTCATTAGAAAGACTGATGTTGAAGCTGAAACTCCAATCCTGTGGCCACCTGATGCGAAGAGCTGACTCATTGGAAAAGCCCCTGATGCTGGGAAAGATTGAAAGTAGGAGGAGAAGGGGACGACAGAGGATGAGATGGTTGGATGGCATCACTGACTCGATGGACATGAGTTTGAATGAACTCTGGGAGATGGTGAAGGACAGGGAGGCCAGAAGTGCTGCAGTCCATGGGGTCACAGAGAGTTGGACACGACTGACGGACTGAACAGCAGCAACCTCTGCAGGAAGGCGGGGTCGGTGGTGGGGTGATCTCATAGCGTGAGCCACAAAACTGGAGTTCTTAAAGAAGAGAGATGGTCTGGAAGCTTCAGAGATGAGCAAAGGCACTCAGCATTTCTAGGCCCACGGTACAAGGGAGGAAGGGAAGATACACCCACTCCTGGGGAGGCTGCCAGAGAAGCAGTGTTTGCCGAGGAACGGCTACAGGCCGACGTGGACAGCTGCATCTGAGCAGTTCGGGGCTGGGAGGGGGCTGGGGGCCTCTGCCTGCCTGTGGCAGTAAATATAGTCAGATGTGTGCCTGTTACCTCCTGAGCTGCGCTGCCCACTTTACACACGTGGTCTCCCTGAAGCCTCCTCCCAGTCCTGTGAGCAGGTACACTAGTTATTCCCACTTGATCACTGAGGCAGCAGTTTCAGAGATAAAGGGACTTGGCTACGGTCACCCTGTGGGCGGACATCCCAGCTTGAACCAGCTGCCTGGTTTCAGAGCCTTTCCTTTACCCCTGGTGTTTCCCAGAGCCTAGTGTGCGATTCTGCGTGTGCAGATTTTATGATGACCTGTAGCCAAGAGTATCTTCGATTTGATTTTAGTTTCTTTTGGGTTTGAGGCTTCCCAGGTGGCTCAGTGGTAAAGAATCCACCTCCCAATGCAGGAGACTGGATTTGACCCCTGGGTTGGGAAGATCCCCTGGAGAAGGCAATGGCAACCCACTCTAGTATTCTTGCCTGGAGAGTCCCATGGACAGAGGAGGCTGGCGGGCTACAGTCCACGGGGTCGCAAAAGATGTGACTTAGTGACAAAACAGCAGTGTCTTGGCTTTAGCACAGTTGAGGTTTTAAGATCAGCCTCCATTGAAGTAGGCCTTCGGTAGGATGGCTCTTCCTTTCCTCCTTCCTTTCCCAGAGTCCTTCATCCATTCATCTGTCCATCCATCCACCCACCCATCCACCCAGGCGTCTATTCACAGTCAGTCAACGTTCTCCGGGCGCCTGCGATGCTCCTGGCTGCCTGCACACAGTGGAGGAGAGAAGGGAAGGAGACGCAGTCCCTGCCTTCTGAGGGGAACCTGTCCCGTGGAGCAGGGACAGATAATTAAGTACATCAGGGCAGCAGGAGTGGGGCTGCCCTGGGGAGGAAGGAGACGCGCTGAGTCGCACTGGGGCCCTGGCACCTTGCCCGGGGCTTGCCATCGCACTGAACAATGTTGTGATTCCTTGCTGAGACCCAGGGGTGCCTTGGCCAGGTGCTACTTCGGCAGCTGCCTGGCGGGCCCAGGGGGCCTCTCTTCTTGGGAAGGGTGGGCATAAGTCTGTAGAATTCATTTTCTCACTCATGGTTTTTCGAGAGCCCGGGCTTAAACCATTTCAGACAAGCTGCAGTATATTTATGCTTTTTATGTCCTGTTACGGCAGCTCGATAGATTAATTTCATCTCATAAATTGCATTTTGCCTCCCAGTGTTTTTATTCTCCCTGTTGTATCTTTGTGTTCTTCTTAGTTGCTTGGCTAAGTTTCAAGTCGAGGGTTTTACTTACTTTGCTCTCTCTCTGCGGATGCCTGTAGCCCAGAACCTCGTGAGAACAGCCTACCAGGACGGGCCGGGAAAGCAGGGAGGCCTGGAAGCCACGCCCCGCGTCTGGAGAGACAGGGAAGGGGACGAGGAGCAGCAGGCCGCCCACGAGCCTGGCCAGCATTCACCCCCTGTGCCTGCCGACCAGCTGCTGTGTGCCGGGCACCATTTGGGGGTTTCATGTAAGAACCAGGACTGCGCCCCGCAGCAGGCATCTTAGGGTGTCTTTGCTGTCCCCGTTAACACAGGGGGAGGGAGGTTGGGGTTTTGAAAGAGAACTGGTCCAGGGCCACCCAGCGAGTAGGTAGGTGGGCGAGTCACGGCCCGCTGGGTGTCTGTCCGAGCGGGCAGTCCGTTTGTCTGACACTTTTCTACCAGGCAGTGGGCTGGGTTCTGGCGGTTTGGCCTCAGAGGACACAGCCCTGCCCGGGCTCTGGGGAGACCCTGGGCTGCGGGCCCTGTTCCCAGTGGCATACGCTTCCCGAGGCCTCCAGTCGGGGTGCCGACGACATGCTCACAGGCTGCCAGGGGCCCTGGGCTTCGAGGAGAAAGCCACTCTCCCGGGTAATCGAGTCCCCTGGCTGCACTGTAGGGATGTCCAGAACTTCAGTGTTTCCTATAATGTAAGTCAGTGGCCCTGGGTACCTGTCCTGTGCAGCAAAGAGATTGCGTTACACACAGAAGCATCCTTTTCTACATTCTTTTCCATCGTGGTTTATCACAGAACTGGACACGGTTCCCTGTGCTGCACGCAGGACCTTGTGTTTATCCGTTCTGAATGTAACAGTTTGCATCCGCCAGCCCCGATCTCCCCGTCCAGCCCTCTCGCTGCCCCTCCTCCCTGTCCTCTATGCCTGAGTCTGTTCCTGTTTCACAGATAGGTTCGTTTGTATGTGTTTTAGGTTCCACTTACGGGTGATGTCACAGGGTGTGTGTCTGTCTCTTTCTGACTCACTTCAATTAGTGTGAGAATCTCTAGCTGTGTCCATGTTGCCGCAAGTGGCGGCTTTTCGTTCTTTTTACGGCTGAGTGGTGTTCCATTGTATATACGCACCACATCTTCTTTATCTATCTGCCGATAGACATTTAGGTTTTTTCCATGCTTTGGCTATTGAATAGTGCTATGCAGTGATTTTTAAATGAAAAAAAAATTCTGCCTGGAACCTTACGAAGGGCTACAGAGCAGAGACTGCAGAGCCACGTGGCCGTGCTGACGCTGAGCTGTGAGACTCGCTATGTACTGGCCCAGGTGCCCAGAAGTCGGCCCTTGCCTCTGTGAAGTCACAAATTGCTGTAGATGAGGGACATTTCTGAAGTCAAAATTTGGAGTGTCAAGTGTCTAAAGGAGCTGTAAGGAGCAGAGTTTAAACTGCTGTGCAAGTGGGAATGTGAGGAGGACGCCTCCTAGCTGTACTGAGCGTGTGTACGTGTGCATTTGAACAGCAGAGGCGCCACAGCCTGTATCACAAAGGACATTTGTATGGGCCTTCCGTTTGTCTTTGCCTCGCGATTACTTACCGAAAGTCATCAGAACTGATCTTTATTCCCATGAGTGAACATCACTTCCTGCCATGAAATTCCATTATTAGGAGGTTGTTAGAGCAAAGCTATTTCCTTGCCTTGGAGTGTGACTCATAGGAAAAAAGCCTTGTTGAGCTTTCTCCTTCTGTATCTCTCATTCTTGTTCAGCCAGCAGGACTCCCTGAGCCCCTTCTCTGCCCCAGGCCCCGGGCCAGACCCTGGAGAAGCAGAGGTGAATGACATGGTCTCCACCCTGAAGGCCCTCAGAGCTAGTGATTGTAACACATTTTGTTCAGTAAAAATGCTCTGTTAGGAATGCTTTCCTGAGGTCACGTAGCAGTGGCTTTCTAAAATTCATAAGTTTATTTTATGTTATTTGCATCATGAGCAAGGACAGGAATGGGCTTAAAGCCACGAGGAGCAGCTGCAGAACCCAGAAATTGGAATAGACAGCCTGACAAGGATGTGTGTACGCCTTTCCTTCTGCGTGGTCTCCTCGGTCATCTCAACCAACGTACCCCGCTGCCTTGCCCACCTTTCCCCAAGTCCACAAGCCTTTGCTCACGTGTCTCCTGGAATAGGCGTCCTCTCCCATCTTTGAACACCTCAGGAAAGCAAAGCATATTCATACTGGCTGGTCTCCTTCACTACTGTGTACCGGACATTGTTAGCCTTTTTGCAGATACTGTCCCATTGGATACTAAAGACAAAAGCAGAATACAAGGTGCTCTCTCCCTTTTGCAGATGAAGCTTCTGAGGCTCAGAGAGGCTAAGGCACTTGCCTAAGGTCACACAGCCATTAAGCAGAGCTTTAGTGTGAAACCAGATCTGTTGACTTTCAGAGATGGATTTTTCTCCTGTGTTCTGCTGCCTCTTACGTATTCAGACAGCTGCTTGTGCTGAGCTGAGCTTTCCCTCGGACAGTGGGCAGTGTGGCCTGTGGTTAAGGACAGATGCTCTAGATTCAGGCCTGAGCTTGAAGCCTTACAGCAACAAATAAGATGCTGCTTTGGGGAGACCGGCACTCTGGGCAGTAAGGTCTTACCCGAGTCTGTGCAGCCAGCAGGTAGCCCAGCTGGGGGTGAGCCCTCTCCACTTTGTCTTCAAAGCCGTGTGTTCTTCCTGCAGCACCACCCTGCCTCCCACAGGAGTTTGGCTGCAAACATGGGGATTGAAACTAGCTGTAAGGAGATGTTTCCTGGCAGGATTATGAGTCAGCCAAATAACTCCTCGCTGTAGGGACGTCATGGCGTCTCCTGGAAGCTGGCAGACATGGAGATGTGGTGACTTCTCACCTGCCGTGGATTTCAGAATTGCTCGTCTTTGATGTCACTTCCCTCTCCAATGTTTGTCTGCCCTTCATTCACATCTGGTCTGGGCTGGGTGCTGTACAAGGCCCTGAGCATGAGAAGATGAAAGGCCAGTTCCTGCTGGGAAGGAACATGCAGTCCAGTGAGGGAGAGGAATCCAGTAACTAACTGCTGTGTGAATGAATGAGCCAGATGTCCATCCTGTGCCGGCACCCACACGTGATCATGTCTGTTGTGGGTGTTACATATCAGGTGCCGTGGAAGTGCAGTGGGGAGTGACTGTTGTGCATAGTTTGAACATGGGTTCACAGAGGAAGGGCAATCAGATTTGGGTGTTGAAGGATGAGTAGGAGCTTGTTGAGAGGGAGTAAAGTAGGCGGCCAAGGGGGAGCAGCACATGCAGAAGCAGGGAGGCATGAGCAGCCTGCTGTATGCAGGGAATGATGGTTACTTTAGTAGGGAGTCTGCGTAGGTGGTGGCTGAACATGTCCCTGCAAAGGTTGCCTGGAACTTGATCATGGAGGGTCTCAGATACTGTGAGAAGTTTAGACTTAATTCTCAAGATGGTGGGGGGTGGGTGAGTTGTAGGTGGGGGTGGGTGGTTATCAGGGTGGAATCACTTTTCAGCACAGTCGCTCTGAGGAGGAGGCTGGATTGAGAAGAAAGAGGGAAGGACTCGAGCCAGAGGGGCTTGGCAGGAGGCTCCCACAGTGTCTGCTCGGCAGGGGCTGTGAGCCAGGGCAGAGGGCTAGATTTCAGCAGTGGAGAGACTGATGTAAACGTGGTTTGATTTCCAGGCTCTGAAGTTTACCAGCCAGATGACCCTGCCGTCTTGCCACCAGGCGACGAAGACCCCTCTGAAGACTTCCCAGGCCCCCCTTCAGCAGCTACACACTTGAGTTCCAACACTCAGTTTTCCACTAAAGTCAGTGTGGTTGGGACCGACCCGCTGGAGAACACTGATACCTCAAATGATAAAGAAAACTTAGAACGGAAAATCTGTGACCTGGAAACGGAGCTCGAGGGCTACCGGAACTTCATCCTGCAGCTGCAGAAGCACTCCGGGTTCAGCGAGGCCATCATCACGGTCTTGTGTGGGACGGAAGGGGCCCAGGACGGCTTGAGCAAGTCGAAGGGCAGTGCCGACGAAGAAGAAATGGCCTTCTCGAGTTTGCGCCAGGTCCGTTATGTGAAACACATGAAGATCCTGCACCCTCTGGCGCCAAAGATGATGGACGGCGGGGCGCTGGGGAGCCTCGGCCAGCAGCTGGTGGGCCAGGAGTACGAGCTGCAGAAGGAGCAGAATTTGAACATGGAGCTTTTTGGTGGAATCCATAACCTGCAGAATAAGATCAGAGACCTCTCACCCTCCAGGTACGTCCCACCTCTGCCTTCTCCCACGGGTGAGCCTGCAGTTCCCCCACGTGGCCGCTAGGTGGGCGCCCCTGACCTGGGAAGGGGTGCTGCCCTGCAGAGGCGTTGGGCATGTGCCAGGGAAGCCGTCATGGCCCGGCTGAGGCAGTTCTTCCTTGGAAAAGACGCTGATGCTGGCAAGGATTGAAGGCAAAGGAAGAAGAGGGCGGCAGAGAACGAGGTGGTTAGATCGCATCACCAACTCAATGGACCTGAATTGAAGCAAACTCTAGGAGATACTGGAGGACAGGGGAGCCTGGTGTGCTGCAGTCCACGGGGTCTCAAAGGGCCGGACACGACCTAGGGACTGCACAGCAGCAGTAACTACAAGGCCGCTGCGCCTTTGGGGGAGTGACGTGTGGGGCCACAGACCCTGGCGGTG
The DNA here is from genome assembly GCF_029378745.1 of Bos indicus. NCBI lineage: Eukaryota > Metazoa > Chordata > Mammalia > Artiodactyla > Bovidae > Bos > Bos indicus. The sequence continues at coordinate 109,795,692 of NC_091767.1, read as the reverse complement.
GACACTCGGCCTGTGCCTTCCGAAACTGGCCCAGCAGGTCTTGTCCGCCTCAGGTCGGGGAGACAGGGTGAAGGTTTTAGACCTGCCACTTGGTGAGTCGTAGTGCGGTTGCTGAATGGCAGTGTTCACCCTTGACCCTGTTAACGGCTCTTACTGTCCTGCAGGGGAGGGGTGGACGACACTGAAACCGCTGTCCTAGGCAGGGTGGGGAGAAAATAAATACTGTCCGTATCTCTACCCTTTAAGGTCATCTCAGAGAAATAAGCCTATGTTGAAAGAGAAGAATTCTTGGGTCGTGAAGATAATGTTTTATGGGCATAGAGATACACAGTTTTGCTTCATGAGATCTGACAAACATGGGATCATTTGTAAAGCTGACCTTCATTCGTCACTAATTTGAGACAGACACGTTGAGAATTGTCAGGAGCCAGAGTGCATTTTTCAAGGCTTCCCATACAGTGTGATTGAAGGCTGCTGCTGCTGCTGCTGCTAAGTCGCTTCAGTCGTGTCCAACTCTATGCGACCCCATAGACGGCAGCCCACCAGGCTCCCCCATCCCTGGGATTCTCCAGGCAAGAACACTGGAGTGGGTGGCCATTCCCTTCTCCAGTGCATGAAAGTGAAAAGTGAAAGGGAAATCGCTCAGTCGTGTCCGACTCTTCGCGAACCCATGGACTGCATGCAGCCTACCAGGCTCCTCCATCCATTGCATTTTCTAGGCAAGAGTACTGGAGTGGGTGCCGTCGCCGTCTCCGGCGATTGAAGGCAGCTGGAGTGGGCGCCGTCGCCGTCTCCGGCGATTGAAGGCAGCTGGTATTTATTGAAGGGCAGCGGTGTCAGACCCCAGGTTAGGCCCTGTTCTGACTGAATCCTCACAGTCAGATGAAAAGGAGGTGTTCTTAAACCCTGTGTTTGTAGACGAGGAAATGGAGCCTCAGAGAGGCTGCTGTGCCCGAGAAGGCGGCCCGGGAGGGCTCGCGGAGTGGGCTGGTCCAGCCTACTGAATCCCGCCCTGATGCCAGGTTTTTTCTCGTTTGTTAAACTGGCCCCGTTGGCAGTGTTGTGGTCACGTGACCTCTCTGCTCACGTGGGCTCGAAGGTGGTCACTGGTCATCATTTCAAGAGATGGTAGTGAAGCGAAGGGTCAGGGTCTCTGCCAAGCCACTCTGGGGCCAGCTTCCTGCACCCACAGTCGGTAAGAAAGACGGAGCCACGCTTCCCTCAACTTGCGCTTTTCTCAGTGTTGACGGATCCTCGCGGGCTCGCACGGGCAGACAGATACGGTGCCTGGAGGCCGTGATGCCTGGTTTAGTTAGGCTTTGAAGCCGGAACCCTATTTGAGTCACAGACCTTCACCATTTAACCGACTTTGCCATCTCTAAGAGGCAGTTTTCTCTCCCATAAAGGGAGATATTCGCGCATTTGTTAGGAGACTGCGAGGAATGAATGACTTATAAAATCGCCTGTTTCCGTGGCTGACAGGTCACAGTTCCTCTGTGCGTGGCAGTCAGGGTTAGGGTCGTCCTGCGGCCCTTCCCTCGAGAGCACAGTCCTGGGCTTGCTTTCCCGCCGTCAGTTTCCTTTTTGCTCTTCTGAGGATGTGTGCCGGCTCCCCTGCCTGTTGGCGCGCTCCTTTCTACAAATTTCGAGTAGTGTTTTTAAAGAGTGAGTGGAAACTAATTGTCCTCCCGAGTCCTTGCCGATCTGTACTTTAATTGGGGGCTTCATAAAGGTTAAAAGTGTTGCAGAAGAACCTCTGTTCCAGCATTTGTTGGCTGTTTTGAAATCGAAAGAGTCGGGACCTTACGTAGTCGCACTTGTTCCAAAAGTATACACACTTGTACAGCTGCAGGCTTTTCAAAGTCCTGCTTTGTCAGTTTTCCAGTTAGTGTTAAGGTCACAGAAATTCGGTTCTAACATGGGTGCCAGCGTTTCCTTTTCTCTCCTGTATCAGGTACGATTCGTTAGTTCAGGCCCAAGCCAGGGAACTCTCCCTCCAACGACAGCAGATAAAGGACAGCCACAGCATCTGCGTCGTCTGTCGTCAGCACGTGAACACCATGATCAAGGCGTTTGAGGAGCTGCTGCAGGCCAGCGACGTGGACCACTGCGTGGCCGAGGGCTTCCGGGAGCAGCTACACCAGTGCTCGGCGCTGCTGGAGCAGCTGGAGCAGCTGTTTCTCAAGGGTGAGTGAGGCGCCGGCCCGTGAGTCCTCAGGTGGATCAGGCACTGGTCCAGGACTTCTCAGAGGGGCCCGAGGAAACCAGCTCCTTGGCGTCCCCTTCCACCCCCTGCCCTGACGGGGTGACGGCAGAGCCCCACTGGCCGCTTCCTTCTGGTGCCCACTGCCCCGTGGTTGGCATTCTGCTCTGTTCCACACCTGGGGTCTGGTGGAGGGGCCTCAGGGGCCAGGCTGGGAAGGCATGGCCACATGGTTGCCAGTTCCTCCGAATTTTCAAGAGAGGATAGAAACCCAGGTTTGGCAGGTAAAGACTCACGAATGTTAAATGCTGGCAGAAGCAAACAAACGAAGCAAACAAGAAAAGCCAAACTCTCATTGGTTAAAACAGATTTAAGCTTCAGAGATGGTGTGAGGAAGGATGGAAGAAAGCCTTTGCCAAACATTTGCTATGTGCTAGGTACTTTAATGGATGTTCTTACATTACCATTCAAAAATAATAATTTGCATTTGTATGAGACTACAGCAGACATCTTCCATATAGTTCAGTTCAGTCTCTCAGTCGTGTCCACCTCTCTGCGACCCCATGGACTGCAGCACTCCAGGCCTCCCTGTCCGTCACCAACTGCCGGAGTCCACCCAGACCCATGTCTGTTGAGTCAGTGATGCCATCCAGCCATCTCATCCTCTGTCGTCCCCTTCTCCTCCCATCCTCTATCTTTCCCAGCATCAGGGTCTTTTCCAATGAGTCAGCTCTTCACATGAGGTGGCCAAAGTACTGGAGTTTCAGCTTCAGCATCATTCCTTCCAAAGAAATCCCAGGGCTGATCTCCTTCAGAATGGACTGGTTGGATCTCCTCGCAGTCCAAGGGACGCTCAAGAGTCTTCTCCAACACCACAGTTCAAAACCATCAATTCTTCGGTGCTCAGCTTTCTTCACAGTCCAACTCTCATGTCCATACATGACCACAGGAAAAACCACTAGACGGACCTTTGTTGGCAAAGTAGCGTCTCTGCTTTTGAATACGCTGTCTAGGTTGGTCATAGCTTTTCTTCCAAGGAGTAAGCATCTTTTTATTTCAAGGCTGCGGTCGCCATCTGCAGTGATTTTGGAGCCCAGAAAAATAAAGTCTGACACTGTCCCACTGCTTCCCCATCTATTTCCCATGAGGTTCTGCCGTGTGCAGTCTGTCATTCTCTCTCTCTCTCTCAGCAGATGCATACATACCCGTAAATGTACACGGACACCTTACGATAGTCCTGAGAGGACAGAGGTGTGGTTGGCCCCTCCTCCGTGGGGGACTCTCCTCCCTGACTCCAAGGAGACACCATCCGGAGTCAGTTCTCCCGCCCGCCCCCGGTGCCCTCTGAACCCTGCCTTCAGTGCGTATTCCGGATCAGCCGGTCCTGCCTCCTCACTGCCGCCACGGCTCCCGCGGACCGCCTGCTGCCCCTTGGGGTGGGTGCGTCCCGCCTTCCCTGGCCTCTGTGCGTCCACCCCGGGCCCGGAGGAGTCCGTTTCTACTGTGGTCACAGGGTCTTCACAAAGTGTAAGTCGGGTCATGACTGCTCCCTGCCCCAAATCAGAGGCTTTCCTTTGTGAGTCATGAGGCTCAAGTTAAATCACGGAGGCCAGGCCTTGGACAGAGCGCGTGGTGCCTCACCTGGAGTCCTGAGCGCTCGAGTCCTGTACTCGTCAGGAGCCGGGGGCTTCACCCTCAGGACAAGTGGTTTTACGTGAGGAACTCGGCCTTACAGGGAAGAACCTGGGTTTGACGCAGTCCTTGTGCCTTCGTGCGGACACACAGACGGTTCACAAGGGTCCATGTGTTGAGTGTGACGCCGAGATAGAACGTGGGGTAGTTTGCCTTCTGGGCCCAGGAAGTGGTGTTTTCTCTGTTTTAAAAAGGGCCCACCACCTCAGGCACGTCACAGGCCCGTTGTCTGCCGCCAGCTCTCGGGACCCCAGAGGGCCGGAGCGCAGGAACACTTGACTTTTCCCCCCTTACACGAAATCCCGTCTTTTGGCCAAGATTTTGCAAATAAGCTAGCTTCCGTTTTGCTGTAGGAGGGATCAGTGGGTCCTCAAGATGGAGCTGTGTCTGCCTGGCCCGAGGCACTTTCTGTCTGTCTCCCTCCTTCCTCCCAGCCCTCTGCCTGGGAGCGGGAGGCCGAGAGAGACTGCCTCTGGCACCAGACGCTCACCCACCGTCAACTTTCGCCTCCCCTTGATTTATTTTTTAGTTATTTACCTTGACAAGCCCAAGGAGATCTCACTTCTTGTTTCCTGTGGGTTCTGGAAGCAGAAACATTTCGGGCTTAATAGACAACACAAACAGACCTTAATTCTCCTCTACAAAAGGCAGAAAGGTCTCAGGAACGTCTCTGCAGCTCTTTTTCTTAGAGAATAATATGTAGCCAAGATGGGTCTTTCTGGGCTGCCATCTGAAGAGTCTGGCTGCTGAATTATGAAACGAGCCCACCATAAAGTAATTTTATGTTTGAGGTAGTTGCATAGCATGAGTTCTTAAAAAATTTAAATCTAGTCTTTTTTTTTTTTATTATTAATACAAAGCAGTACCCGCTTATTGTGGAATAACAGATAAGCGAATATTCCTGTAATTGCATCATTTATACAGCAAAACAGGAACATCCTGGAGTGTACACTTTCCAGACCTTTTTATCCATGTGTGTATTTTGGGTGGAAGTAGGACAGTTTGCAGTCTCCCTTTGTTCAATCATAGACGATAAATGTTAGGCTACATTGTGAGTTTTAGGGGCGTGGAGCGTTCTTTCGTGTGAAGGCGCTGTAATTAATCATCCCCACTTGGTGGACGTTTAGGTTGTCAAAGCTTAGGGCTGGGATAAAGGCCCAGTGGATTGGAACCCTTGTGCGTATGCTTGCTCTTTCTTTTCTGATATTTAACTGGTAGCACCCAAGAAGGAGGGTGGTAGTGTGCTTTCTTAGAGCTCTGCGAGGATGCAAGGTTATTGAAGCGGCTGGCGTCCGCCCGGCCAGTAGAGGGAGCCCAGCAGGTGACGGCAGTGACTTCTGGGGGCGTATTTTGTTTCTTCAGAGCATGAGCTCCTGGAAGTTGGGGGGTGGGGGCGTGGGGGGCGGTCTCTGTCCTGGCCTCCCGACCTAGGAAAGGGCCAGACCTGCAGTGCCTGGTCAGGATCTGCTGCTGCTGCTGGGAGTCTTATGTGGTACGGACCTGACCCTGGGTACCTGTGGGTGAAAGGCCCCCCGCCTCTGTCTGGCACGCGTCCTTGAGCTTGAGGGGGCACCTGTGGACTCTGAAGGGAAGGCTTCCAGGAGGAAGGGACATGGGAGCTCAGCCTGCCACGTCGGGAGGATTCATGGCTGGTGGGGAAGGTTATTTCCCCAATGTTGTTGGGGGCGGGTGGTGCAAGCTCTGGTTAGCTTCGTGAGCCAGGCTATCCGATAAAGTGGAGTATCCACAGAATGCTCCTGAGTAGCCCTGAACTCTGCCCTCTGCCTGGCCCCTGAGCCTCTCCTTACCTTCATGAAACAGCTCTCTCCAGCCTCGGAGATCTAGACTAGTCGTCACCTCCTCTGAACTCGGATGGTCCAGGCTGGGTGGTGCTCGGCGCCCCCCACACACAGCATCCCACGTGCCTCGTCACGGTGCTATTGTGGAATCATCTTTTGGGTCCACGGTCCCCACTCAGCTGTGAACCTGTTGGGGGCAGGACCCCCATTCACATCTGTGTCCTCAGCGTCGGGCACAGGCAACCTGGGAGGAGAACTGTAAATATTTAATGTGAATTACCCGTGAGACGGAAAGGAAGAAGCGTCTGGGTCCCGTAGGAGATGCCAGACTCTGATGTTTGAGCTTAAACTTGTACGACCGATGGGTGTGGGCTAGGGAGGACTGTTCTCCCAAGCGACTTCTTAAGTGGTGACCAGTGACCGCGTACAGGGGGTCAGCGCAAGGAGGACACTGCAGGTGGGGCCACCCGTTACCAGCCGGTCCTGCACCGTGCTCCTCGCCCTTGTTCAGATGTGTTAGCGGATAACTAGGTGTCTCTCTGTGCGGCAAGATGGGACCCTTCCACCGCCACATACGCTATAGCTTTTCAGGTGTAGCTGTGAGATTTGCCTGAGAGATGGGAGCAGTTTTCCATGACATGCTTCCTAAGCTTCTAGAAGAGCCAGACAGATGGTAGTGAAGGCAGATTGCACCAAGAATTCAGTGCATCGTACCAGCCATCTCCCTGTGAGTCCCACCAAAACAGTCTGTCATTTGGTGTTAAAGAACTCTGCGGTGGAAGGGCAGTGAGTGGAATACAACTGTTGAGTTGTTACAAGCTCCCCAGAGGGTCTCTGATCTGCAGAAGGGAACCTAGGGTTGCTGGCGGCATCCAGGTCATGGGCTCCTTCTGTGGTTGTGGGCTTTGTTAGGGATCAAGGAGAGTTTTCCTCTGGTTTTGAGATGAGTTTAGTGTCGGGCAACCCAGAATGCTTACAGCCTGCCCTGGAGCAGACCCACGCTGCCCTGCGAAGTCCCTGTTCTGAACAGCAGTGGTAGCTGTGAAGCACGTGTCGTGATGCTGTTTGGCTGGCTGGCACCTGTAGAGTGGGCAGGCGACTGTGAGAGCATCTCCATCTCTCTGGCTTACCTGAGCATGCGGTGAAGTAAATGCAGTGTGAACCGGGAGGGTGGAAACATTCTACCCCCGGGATTTCTCGTCGTTACCTTGAAACAGAGAGCCTGACCCTGGCTCACAGGGTTGTCTTGGGGCCCGAGGGAGATGTGGGTGCCAAGGAACCGCCCGCAGGGCCCATTCTGGGAGCCTGAGCGTCCTGCCCCGCGCGGTGCTGGCACTCAGAGGCCAGCCTGGTGGGCGCAGAGGGAGCTGCGGGACGAGAAGCAAGCGTGGGTCTCTCCTGTGATCTCCTCCTCCATGCCATCGTGTTCGAGAACGTTTCCTTTTAGGAGTAGTCTTGGAAATGGTACATGTGGGTACTGTTTAATTATAGTCTCATTTTTCCAGTACAGCTACTGAAGGTTTGTTTTTTTTCTTTAGCCACCCATTCGTTTCTTCAGAGTTCCTCCCAGGCTTCAATTTCCAGAGTTCGGAAATATTTTTAAAATACAGTTGTTCATTTCTGAAACGTGGGCTCCGTGCTCCTTTGCGACGGCGTGTGGTGGCGCGCAGGGCAGCGGAGTGCCGTCCCCAGCTGTGTCCCCAGCCTGGTTTTGTTTTCCTTTGTCATTTCTTCCGGTCACCCACCTGCGGCAGACAGCGGCTTCAGCTGCACGCACAACCTCCTTTTCCTGGGAATCCCGCTTCTCCGAGCCTTTCTGGAGGAGATAATTTCAGTGCAGATAGAGCTGTATGCACAAAGATGTTTCTTTTATAAAATGAAAAATACGAGAGGACCTCGATGTCAGCTAGGGAACTAGCAGAAACTGGTCCACGCCCAGCTGCAAGGGGATATCCCTGTTCTCGTTGAACATGACGTTTCTAAAGCAAACTTGGTAAGAGAAGTGCTCGTGATAAAGGCCAAAGTGAGGGTCTCCCCTGGTGGCTCAGTGGTAAGGAATCCACTTGCCCGTGTAGGGGACATGGTTTCGATCCCGGACCCGAGAGGATCGCACACTCTACGGAGCAACTAAGCCTGTGCACCGCAACCACTGAGCCCGTGCTCCGGAGCCCGGGAGCAGCCCCTGAAGTCCGAGTCCCCCGGAGCCTGTGCGCCACAGCGAGGACCCGGCGCGGGGAGAAGCCCACGTGCTGCAGCTGGGGAGGAGCCCCCTGCTCACCACGGCTGGAGAAAAGCTCACGCAGCACCCAAGACCCAGCGCAGCCCAACATAGATAAGGTTAAAAAAAAAATCACCATTAGTGTGCTAAAAAAAAAATAAAGGCCAAAGTGAGAGATTAAGTCACAATAACTAGCATCCGCATTAGAATGCGTGGAGGAAAGAACGGAAGGGAAGCCAGGAGCAAGTCTGTGGTGAGAAGACTCTGGAATTTTGGACCCGGAGGGGAGTGACCTGCTTTCTGTGGGTTCTGTTCGCCGTCTCCTGCAACAGGCCGGTCTTCTGCTGGAATCAGAATTGTGGGGAAGCAGGAAGAGCCTGTATCCAGCCGTGCCCTCGTGATTGCTTTTTAGATTCAGTCCTGTCGCCTTCTATGGAACCAGCACTGCAGCTGGAGCCTGCAGTCTGAGCGGTATTCTTGGTAATCCAACGTTAAATCCTCAGGACTGTTACAGAGGAGTGTTTAAACAAATGGGATAGCACCTCTGCAAATGGATGAGCAAGGGATTATTAGGGAGCACTTCTTCTTTTCTTTTAATGTTTTCCTTCTTGATGTTGTTTCTGCTTCCAGGAAATTCAGCTGAGGTGGAAATGAAAACCCGGAGAGAAGCGAGAGAGCGGTGAGTGTGCAGCACTGGGTAAGAGGCCGCGGCGGGTCAGCTTCATGTGCCAGCGTTTGGCATTCTGGGCTGCCTCCTGTCCTCTTAGTTTCCTGCATCTGGGGAATAAAGCGGAAACGCGTAGGAAATGAACACTGGCCACACAAAACCAGGAGTCGATGCGGGTGTCCCGCAGCCTCCCTGCAGCCGTGGGAGGTGCTCCTGGCGTTGCTCTCAGGCGATCTGACTCGGGCGACGCGTCCCTTCTGTTGGCCCGAGTCCCCGGAGCGTGAGTTCCAGGCTCCCGCCTGGCCCGTCTGTCCTGTGGACCCCGCGCTGCAGTCTTGTCTGACTGCTGGTGGTTCTCCAGAGTGTGCAAGTGCACAGGCAGCGGCCCTGCCTTCCTCCTGTGGTTTAAAACCCTTCTTCAGAGTCGGCTCGCGGGAAGCGGCCCGCGCTCTCCCCGACCCCCTCGCCTCTGCCCTCACCCCAGGGTCCCTGGCGCTTCTCGTAGCGCTGGCCGCGTGGCTGCACTGCAGCCCTGGCCATGTGGTTTCGAGGACTCCCTGAAAGGCAAGGAGGCAGCACTAACTAGGTGTTAGCGTGTGCCCGCTGCTGCCCTTGGCATCCGCGTCACTGTTTCTGACCCTACAAGGTGAGCATTCTTGTTCCCAGTTTAGGATGAGGAGCCTGAGGGGTCAGAGTTGCCTACGTGTCAAGGAGAGGCAGCACTGGGGTTTGAACTTGAATCTGTTGTTACTCTCACACCTGGATGCTTCTTGTTATTCCCTCTTGCCTTTTGAGGGCAAAGACTGTCTTAAATATCTGTACACCTGCTCCAGCCCCAGCTTTCTGGCATGTGATTGGAATTTTTAAAAATGTTCGTGGTTTAAGTGGATCGTTTACACCCTTAGCTTGCCTCTGTGGCCAACTGGAAACATCAAGCTTGTGGCTTCCTCTGTTAACTTGTTCAAGGTTCTCACTGTTGTTAATGCTATCGATGTTTTGCTCCTCTTGGGAGCTGCGACCCTTTGGATCCCTCGGGCTGAAATAAAGAAATAGAGACTGGTCTGGGATGTGGCGTTTCCGATTTTCTTGGCATCATGAAAGCCACCAGCATCATTAGAGGGAGCAGGCAGGGAAGTGGCACAGCTCACTGGAGCACATTTCAATCAGGGCTCCTGTAAGGTTAGAAGAAACACTCCTCTCCCACTGCAGTATTCTCAAGAATCCCTGCCAGTGCGACCTTCCACTTCCGCCCTGATGATAATGGGTCTCGTCCCATCGGCATGCTGTGGAGGGGGCAGTAAGGACCTTCCCGCTAGTGCTGTCTTAGCTGAGATCTGAAGGGTGAGGCTTGGGGTGGGGTTTTGGGAGCGTGTCTACCCTTGAGGGGTAGGAGATGTGGCCCCTTGGAGCTACGTGGCTGGTGGACAGAGCACGGAGCTGGGGAGGTGGGGTGGGCGGTGGTGCTTGGCCTGGTCCTCACATCCTGAATTAAGAGCCCAGATCCTGTTCTACAGGAAGAGGGGCATCTCCAAAGGAGGGCAGGCTGGGACTAGACAGGAGCAGACTTGCTGATCTGAAAACCAGCCGTGGTTGACTGGAGAATGGGCTGGGAGAAGGCAGGGAGGCTCGGTGGCCCTCCTCAGCCACCCTTCTCATCTCTGACCGGCTTGCTTCTGTCCCTTCTGTTCTCCCATCTTCAGCTGCAGGCTTAGCACTCGCATGGGGCACTCCTAAGCTAATTAAACGGGTGCCCTCGGCCCCTTCCTCCCTTTGCAGGGCAGCAGCGAGCCTGAGCATCCATCACGCTGTCTGAGTGAAGTCGCATCTGGTGTTTACCTGTTAATGAATGTGTTGCCGCTCTGGAGTCCTTTGCTCCTGTCTGAGCTTGTGAATAATGAGACACGAAGTAATAGGAAAAAGTGGGAGAAAAAAGAGCTTAAATTAAGACGCTTATCTATAATGGGGATTCACGTGGGCTTCTCACGAAGTTCAGGGTGTTTTTCCTCCTGCCGGAGGTGGCCCTTGGGAAACACAGGTTAATGACCAGGTGATTGCCTGAATGGTGATATTGGAACCAGCTTGGGGACCACGAGGGTTTTGAGATTTGTAGACCCACAAGTCCACCTGTGGGTTTGGGTTGTCCCCACCCCCAACATTCTCCTGGGGGCTTGGAACCAGTCAGACGAGGGTTCAGATGGTTGCCCTGCCACGTACAAGCGGGCGAGGTTCTGATGTCCCACCGACTCCCAGCTCTGCCTGCGGATGGTCCTCCCAGCGAGGACAGAGAGTGTGAAACGCCTGGTACAGAGCGGCCTCTCTCAGGGCCCCCCCTGCCAGCCAGACAGTGGGTCCCCCTACTTCACTGACTGCAAGTCGAGCCCACTGAGCCCCTTTTTGGTTTGTTTATAGAATGTCTTTGCTAAAAATTGTCCTAGGGGTGCAAAAAGACCAACGTCGCAAGTATAGGTAAGTGATAAAGGGCCAGTGTCCTTATCCTGGCGTGGGGCCGTAGTGTGGAACACGATTTCTCTTTCAATCCCGATGGTCAAGGACTGAAGAAGACAGCTTCACACACCAGCACGTTCTCCCCGAGTCCCCCGCGCCCTCGGCCTGTCGCGCGGCGTCCGACTGTGGACTGTCCGAGAAGTCCTGCTCCTCACAAGACCAGAAGCAAGACAGCGAGGCGGAGAAGGCGTCGGGCCTGGCAAACAACTTTTCGCAAGGTAAGCCGCGCTTTCCCAAGCGTCGTAAACCTAGCTGAGATTTCCGGTTCGAACGGTAATTCACCCTCCTGCCTTCGTAGTGGAGGAGAGTGTAGCGACCTCTGACTGGTTACTGGATGAGAGGACCTCCCGGGAGGGCCCAAGCCCGTCGTTCAGACATCCGTTTATCGATGGAGAAACCTGCGGTTGTTGAAGGTGCTGGAGATTAGGGAAAAGTCGCCTTTGTTTTTGATGATGGCTTGCCGTTTCCTCGCTTATCTGGCAGTGGTGGTCTGGAAAGCGCTGTGGTCACGGATCCATCTGGTCAATTTCCTGTTATTTCTCTCAATCTCTTCCTGAGGCAACGTCGCTTTAAGACCCTTGGTTTGAATTGTACGGGTGCCCGAAAGGACCTCACCCCCTGTTTGGAGATTTTTGAATTTGATAAATCTGCTGTGTTTCTCTTTAGTGTGACCTTTGACCTTTGGGGTCAGCCCTTTGCCCTGCCTCTGACCGTGGAGCTGTGGGCTCAGCTGGCGGAATCATCCTCCTGAGGCCGTCCACCCTGAGCTCCCCTTACATCAGTCCTGATACCCCCTGCTGGGCCTCGGGTAGGGCTCACTGTTCATCATAAGTTCCAGGGATTGTTCAGACCCGAACAGAGAGATCTTCCCCAGTGAAAGGCCAGTAGTGTGTATCACAGGCTTTGCAGAGCACATGTCCTCTGCTGCACTGACTCAGTTGCGCTCTTGCAGCAGAAAGCAGCTGTAGAAATGCGTAGTGAATGAGTGTGGGTATGTTCCAGTGTAACTGTATTTACCTTTCAGACAGGCGGGGGCGCTTTGAGGCAGGCGCCCGCGTTTCCTGAATGCGTAATGAATGAGTGTGGGTATGTTCCAGTATAACTGTGTTTACCTTTAAGACAGGTGGGGGCGCTTTGAGGCAGGCGCCCGCGTTTCCTGACCCTTGCTCTAGACTCTGGGCCTCAGCTGACGTCCTCTGGTCCCTCACGTTTCCCGCGGCTTCTTTGCAAGGTGCCCAGAATGGACCCAGAGAACAAGTCAGACGCTTCCCTGCTAAAAGCTCTTTGTTGACACCTGATCATGTAGAACAAGGGTTTCAAAATTGTAAAACCTTTTTCTGGCAACAGAAACCGCCCCCCCCCCTTTTTTTTCAGATGAAACTGATTATGTAAGAGATATATGAAATACATAAAAGCTAAAACTTTCCAGAGTAGAGCCTTTATCCCCAGTGGTTGCCTCTGAGACTCGCAGTAGGATACTCAGGGTGTGGAGGAGCACAGTTTGAAAACAGACCTAGAGCGTGATGTACGCGGGCTTGGCACAACGCAGGTGTCAGCTGGGCTCCTCCAGTAACCAGTCACCTGGGTGTGTCTTCTTTGCATTTCTGGCTGTGACCCTCTGCAGTTTGTGAGTTTCTGCTCTTGGTTTTTCTGTGATTTCTGGCCGCACTATCTGCCTTTCGACTTAGGTCAGATTGTAAATTATTTCCCTGTCCCTATCGCTCTCCTCCTCCTGCCCGAGATCCCTCCGAAGACGGAATCTTTGTGGGAGGAGCTGACGGAGGTGTGGGGCCTAGAGAGGGCGGGGTTTACAGGGCAGCAAGTCTGATCCTTGCCACCGGAATATCTGCATATCTGTGATCCCTGTTCTTTAAAATCCGCCCGCTAAGGTGGCACCAGGCACTTCCTCTTCCTCTCCCAGCCTGTCCCTCTTGTTTTCACTTTCCACCCGCTCCACGACTCCAGCCTTGGTTTATTTCCAGTGTAGAGCCATTCAGGTATCTCTTTCACCCCTTATTCCTCCTGAGGACACATGACCTTGGGCCTCTCAGGTGGGTTTTCAGGCACTTTCCTGAATGCAGACAGTGCTCTCTGGAGCCATCCTAAGTAACCCACGGTTAGCTTCTTGGGGTCTGTTTCTCTGCTGTCTCTGCGTCCGTTTTTCCTTTTGTCGTGTTCGTAGTGGAGCAGAGGGGTGATTTACACTTGTGCTTTTTCCGCTCGGCGTTGTATCGTAAGGTTTCCAACAGGTTACACAGCACCGTTTTCGGTGGCTTTGCTCAGCGTTGTATCGTAAGGTTTCCAGCAGGTTACACAGCACCGTTTCCGGTGGCTTTGCTCGGCGTTTATCGTAAGGTTTCCAGCAGGTTACACAGCATCGTTTCCGGTGGCTTTGCTCGGCGTTTATCGTAAGGTTTCCAGCAGGTTACACAGCGCCGTTTCCGGTGGCTTTGCTCGGCGTGTATCGTAAGGTTTCCAGCAGGTTACACAGCGCCGTTTCCGGTGGCTGTGCCGTCGTCCGCTGAACGGCTGAGCTGCCGTTTTCCTTTTGTTTCCCTGTTGCTGAACATTTAAGTCATTTTCTAAAATTTCACAATTGTGAAAAGTGCTGCGGGGAATGTCTTTGAACATGAAGCTTTCCCCTTATTTCGGGACACTTTCTTGACCTAGATTCTATAAATTGTAACTACTTGGCAGAAGATGTGTATACTGTTGTTTTTGGTGCTTGCTTCTTGCAGGATGGGTTTTAAAGAATCAGCATTTGTCAGAAGGGTATTATTGTAAGAGGGACAGATAATTTTCTCCAGTGTTGTTAAGACAAGTATAGTGTTTCCTTCTGCCCAGTTAAGGCTGCATAATTAACGAGTGGTGTCCAATTCGACTGGGAATGTGTCCTTAAGCTGAAGGGATGATTGCAGCTTCCAGCCAGACTCAGAAGATGTGTTCTACCGATCGTTGCTGAGCGTTTTTGCCCCAGAAGCTGGCAGTGTGTGGCATGGATAAACCAGCAAGGAAGATAAGTTCCTGACTCACTCGGACCTGACCGGCTGCTGAGAGATTCGGGGGCAGCCAGGCAGAGGCGGAGGTGTGGTGCCGTGATGCCCCAGTGTACTGCAGGCAGAGTCCTCAGTCCGCCAAATGACTTGCCACACTTCTGGCATTAATAGGAGATAGCTGAGGATCTGGGAACTAAGTCCTCCCATAAACATTCAAATTCATGGCAAAATTACTATTTAATTAGGAAAAGATCTGTGACATTGTGCTACTTGTAAATGAAAGTCATTTTGGAGGAATTAAAACTGGGTCGTAACATTAGTATAATGTTTTAAAGCAAATGTTATCAAGACATGCTGAGTATGTCCTAATTGATGAATTAAAGGCGTTAGTTTTGCCTTTGTATACTTAATGTGATTATGCTGTAAACACTAATTCTAGAGACCTACCTTTGGACTGGAACTTTGCTTCCTTCGTTCTTTCTTAAAGTGAGACGTGGCAGAGGCTGAGAAAATAATGCGTTCTCGTTTTAGAAAATTCAGAAAATTTAAATTTTTATATATTGTCAAATATTATATTAAGATATAAAAGTTTTGAGAAGCCTAAGATCTACCACCTAAAGGCAACCTCTGTTAATATTTAGATGTATTTCCTTCTTTTGCATATATATATATCTTTCCTGTCTGCAAGTTTTTAAACAGAGTTGTGATTGTGCCGAATAACCCATTTTGTATTTATATTTTCCCATCATATTTTATGGTCTTCAAAATATAATTTTAATGGCTGTGTAGTACTGTATCATAATGGATATAATGCCGTTAATTTAATAATTTGAGTTATTTTCAATTCTGACTATTATAAAAAGTGCTAAGATGAACATTTCCATACATTCTGGTAAATGATTGTCAGCATCTCTGGTGGTCTCTTTAAATAGATTGCTGAAAATAGAATTATTTGGTAAAAGATATTGTAAAGAACCTCTCTAATGATTATTAATAAAATGGTCCCCAGAGTCATATACATTTATACCCACACTAACAGGATATACTTCTTGAGAGAGCTCTTCTTAACCATTCTCACTTGTGTTGGGGTTACTGTTTTGCCTTGTTTTTAAGTCTTAAATTAATAAGTGATAAATGGTTAACATAGTCCTTTCAAAGAATTAGTCTCAAAAATATCTGAATTTGTTATGAAAGTGGCTTAATCAACTCTTTAGCAATTCAGGCAAACTTGAAAGCAATCTTTTAGTTTCACTGAAAGGAAGATTTTAAATTAATATTTGATATTTAGAAGAATAAAAGGCTGTATTAGTGTTAGCATTAAAATTGTATGAAGTGTAATTTTTCCATGTGATGTAAAGTATCTTCTTCATGGAGCGCTGCAGAGAGTCATCACAGACAGGCTGTGGGCAACAGCTCAGCACGCCCATGCCCGGGGAGGGCTCTCTTAACACAGCCAGTATTTCTTAGAATTTCAGGATCACTGCATAGTTCATAAATTATTCAGTTCGTTGGGGGCTTCAGACTTTAAATTAAAAATACCCTCCTTCCTGTAGACTTACTGATGGAACATATACAAGAAATTCGAAGTTTGAGAAAACGTTTAGAGGAATCTATTAAAACAAATGAGAAGCTACGGAAACAGCTGGAACGACAAGGGACTGAATGTGACCAAGGTAAGGTGAACGTTCCCACAGGGCCGTGAGGGGTTCCTTTGTGACGCTTCTGCCTGGATAAGCATGCTGTGTATCGGGAAGAGCCTTGAACTTGTGGCCAGAGAGATTTCAGCTCAGATCCTGACTTCACTGCTTACTTAACCTTGCTGACTCTCAGTTAGCAGTGATTTATCTGTTAAGTGGGGGTAACAGTTTATTACCAGTTTATTAAACTGGTAATAAAATTCCCAGTTTATTCTGGTGGTGATGAGACTTACAGGCGCTAACACCAGTGGAGTGCCCCGCAGCCCTGGCACAAAGCGCCTGCCTGATACGTGTTTATTTCTCGGTCGCTGGGGGGTCTGCTATCTTCCACAGTCCTGAACCGTGAGTGGCTCCTCATTTGATTCCAGAAGCTATAGTGAGACAGATTTTGTTGTTGTTTAGTCAGGCGTGTCTCTCTTGTGACCCCCATCGCCTGTAGCCCACCAGACTATTCTGTCCATGGGATTTCCCAGGCAAGAATATTGGAGTGAGTTGCCATTTCCTGCTCCAGGAGATCGTCCTGACCCAGAGATCGAACCCGCGTCTCTCTTGTGACCCCCATCGCCTGTAGCCCACCAGACTATTCTGTCCATGGGATTTCCCAGGCAAGAATATTGGAGTGAGTTGCCATTTCCTGCTCCAGGAGATCGTCCTGACCCAGAGATCGAACCCGCGTCTCCTGCATTGACAGGCAGATTCTTTACCACTGAGCCACTGGGGAAACACACCACCCCCCCAGTGAGATAAGATAGATATGTTAAAATAACACAGCAGAATTTTGTCTTTTGTCAATAACAGATTCTAGAAGCATGAGCGCTTTAGCGATCTGATAACTCCCACATGCCAGTCATGAGGGCGTTCCTCCATAACCACAATTAGCCCTGCGTGGAATATTCTTCCATGATAAACTTTAAAAATGCCTGTTTCTCCCATAGGTAGGACATTCACGTGGTTCAAACATTAATATCCCCGTCCTATACCATCAGTCCTGCTCTGCCTTCTCTCCTCCCACCTCTGTTAGTTTTCTCTCCACCCTTAGAGTGTTAGCGCAAGTACAGACGTGTGTTCTTATTCTCCTCATCACCTACCTGAAAAGCGGAATGCTTTATATCACTGTTGTGTTCGTCTTACCACTGAATACTCGGTTTTGGGATCTTTCCTTTTTTGCTCCAAAGGGAGTGTTCTTACCCTGGGAAGAATGTGTCTTGAGAGCAGCTTTGGGCACAGCTTTGTCTGCAAGCTGGCCTGGCCTGGACTGGGACCCGCCTCTTCTATTAGCATCGTGACTTTGGGCATTTCTCCCCTCCTTCCCCATCTTCATTATCTTATAAAACGGGGTCGTTGTGAGATTAAATGAGACGCTATAAATAGGGCCTTGCTCAGCACCTCACTCAGTAGATGGTGGTTTTCTTCATTACCATCAGTTTTATTTTACTGTTTTATTCTGTATAACATGATCAGTGTAACATTACAAAGCTCTGCGGTGGGTGAGGACCCCTCGTGTCATTGCCGTTGATAGTGAGGAGAAAAGTGGGTTCTGGAAGGATGGAGTCTCATTGCCATTGATAGTGATGAGAAAAGTGGGTTCTGGAAAGATGGAGTCTCATTGCCATCGATAGTGATGAGAAAAGTGGGTTCTGGAAGGATGGAGTCTCATTGCCATCGATAGTGATGAGAAAAGTGGGTTCTGGAAGGATGGAGTCTCATTGCCATCGATAGTGATGAGAAAAGTGGGTTCTGGAAGGATGGAGTCTCATTGCCATCGATAGTGATGAGAAAAGTGGGTTCTGGAAGGATGGAGTCTCATTGCCATCGATAGTGATGAGAAAAGTGGGTTCTGGAAGGATGGAGTCTCATTGCCGTTGATAGTGAGGAGAAAAGTGGGTTCTGGAAAGATGGAGTCTCATTGCCGTTGATAGTGATGAGAAAAGTGGGTTCTGGAAGGATGGAGTCTCTTTGCCGTTGATAGTGAGGAGAAAAGTGGGTTCTGGAAAGATGGAGTCTCATTGCCGTTGATAGTGATGAGAAAAGTGGGTTCTGGAAGGATGGAGTCTCATTGCCATCGATAGTGAGGAGAAAAGTGGGTTCTGGAAAGATGGAGTCTCATTGCCGTTGATAGTGATGAGAAAAGTGGGTTCTGGAAAGATGGAGTCTCATTGCCATTGATGGTGATGAGAAAAGCGGGTTCTGGAAGGATGGAGTCTCATTGCCATTGATGGTGATGAGAAAAGCGGGTTCTGGAAAGATGGAGTCTCTTTGCCATTGATAGTGATGAGAAAAGCGGGTTCTGGAAAGATGGAGTCTCATTGCCATTGATAGTGAGGAGATAAGTGGGTTCTGGAAAGATGGAGTCTCATTGCCATTGATAGTGATGAGAAAAGTGGGTTCTGGAAAGATGGAGTCTCATTGCCATTGATAGTGAGGAGAAAAGTGGGTTCTGGAAAGATGGAGTCTCATTGCCATTGATAGTGATGAGAAAAGTGGGTTCTGGAAAGATGGAGTCTCATTGCCATTGATAGTGAGGAGAAAAGTGGGTTCTGGAAAGATGGAGTCTCATTGCCGTTGATAGTGATGAGAAAAGTGGGTTCTGGAAAGATGGAGTCTCATTGCCATTGATAGTGATGAGAAAAGAGGGTTCTGGAAGGATGGAGTCTCATTGCCATTGATGGTGATGAGAAAAGTGGGTTCTGGAAAGATGGAGTCTCATTGCCATTGATAGTGATGAGAAAAGCGGGTTCTGGAAAGATGGAGTCTCATTGCCATCGACAGTGAGGAAAAAAGTGGGTTCTGGAAGGATGGAGTCCGTGGCAGCGCCCGCATCTCTGGTCCCCAAGTCCGCTCTCTAGTCCGGCATAACCATCAGCCTGGAAGGACATCTTTTCAAAGTGCTGTGTGTGGGCGGTGTGCAAGGCAGAGAGACTGCTTCCATCTCTCTCTCTCCCCCCGCTGCCCCTCTCTCTCCCGACTGCCCCTCTCCCCGCAATCCTGCATCCTCCCCTCCTCCCCATCTCACTCCAGGGAAATTGATTAATCTGAGTTATTAGTCACATCACACACAGGAAAGAGACGCACGCCTGGGCCCACCGCAGTTACTCGTGGTAATGCCCGAATTAGATTCTGTCTGTTTTACATTTTCCCAGGCAAATCCAATCGTAGAATTATTTGGGGGGCTCAAATGGCCACCAGCTACAGTGGAGCGGGCAATTGCTCTGGAGAGTAATTCGCTCTGATGGGAAGGTTTACAGAAAGACATTCGTGAAGTATTTATGCTGGCAGAGAGACATGCTGCTCTCGCCGTGTTGCCACAGTCCCTGAAAAGACAAGGAAATAATAGTGTTTCGGCCTCCCCTGCTGTGAGACGGTTGTCCTGGGAGCAGGTCTGAGAAAGGCACAGCTCCTTGTAATGTGGAGGTGGAATATCGCTAAACCTGTCACCCTCGGTGTTAGGTCTTCCGGCTTGTCGCCAGTTACACAAGCTTCCAGTGATGATGCTCAGAAGAAAGACGGGTCTCTTAGCATCAGAAGTGGACCCCGCCAGCTCAGGCTTTGTCAGAAACTGTTCCTTGGCCCCATTACCTCTTGAAAAGTGACCGCCTTAGCCGTGGTCATGGAAGACTTCTGGAGAAGCTTAGCTGCTCATTCAGGTCATTCTTTGGTCCTCTTTTGGCTCCAGCCGGTCATCAGTTGTGTGTTAACGTGGTAATAGTGAGTAATATTAGCATCGATTGTTTTTATTGAGTTCATAGAGGGGTAGGGAAGTTAGGTGACTTGCCTGAGATCGTGCAGCTATTAAGAAGCCAGAGCTGAAGTTCAAACCCAAGTGTCTCTAAGAGGACACCAGAGTTTACAGGGGAGCGTGGAGGAAGATGGTGGGGAGAGAGGGATGTCAGTGAGAAAAGATGACGCTGTAACTAGGGAATCATTCCCGTGAGGAAGAGGCAGTGCTTGTGCAGCAGAGCGAGCGAGCTCTGGCTGCTGGAGACGCAGGGCCGAGCCCTCCTCCCGGGGAGTCTGAGTGCTGCGTTGCTGCTGTTTATTCGCTAAGTTGGGTCAGACTCTTCTGTGACCGCGCGGACTGTAGCCCTCTAGGCTCCTCTGTCCATGGGGTTTCCCAAGTAAGAATACTGGAGGGGGTTACCACACAGGTAATCAGTTGTGTATCAGGGTGTTTTCAGCTGCAGGTAACAGAACAGGAGTAAGAAGCTGGTACAAACAACGGGGATTTTTGTTTTCTTATAGAGCAGGCAGTCCAGGGCAGGCAGTTGTAAGCGGGTCTTACTGCTGATTGACTGGGAGCAGAGTGTGGGGTTAATACCTGTGGGGCTGCTGCCTCCCCTCCTCTCCGGACGGAGTCCAGAGGAGGGAATGGAGCAGGTGGGGCTTGCTCCTCCCCCTCCTTCTCTCTTCATCCGGGCGGAAAATCTTTCCCAGAAGTTCCCAGCAGGCTTCCTGTCAAACCTCATCGACCAGAAGTGGCACAGGACTGTGCTCTAGCCGCCCCAGAGGCTGGGAGAGCAGGTGTCTGGCCCTCGGGCTCTGCGGTGTGGTCGACTCCATCAGTAAGGACGGCAAGGGAGGCATCTGTCTGCCACGTGCAGAAAGCACCTTGCGCGGCGGGTGCCCTGCAGGCGTGTGGCTGCGGACAGGAGCCGTACACGTGGTGCGGGCGTGGGCGGTTCAGTGCGCAGGGAGTGCTGACCCAGAGCGTCGGGGAGCTGTCCGGCCAGAGGAAGGGCTAGGATTTCAGGAGACAGACTCGAGCCCGGGCAGGTGTCTAGGGATGAGGGAACTGATCAGAGTGCGTGAGGGACCTCAGACCCAGTCTGTCTAGCTTTAGAGCCTGGTGTTTTCAGTCTGCACGCTGGGGCAGTGAGCTTGAGCTATGAGTTGAAGGACGAGTGTGATTTCAACAGTTGAGCAAGGTGGCAGGCTCTCTGGACAAAGGGGATACGTCGTCCAGTAAAGCATGTGTTTAACCATGTGGTGTGTTTGGAGCACAGGGTGGCTCGGTTGGGCTGAGGGTCTAGTGTGAGAGGGAGTGGGGTGGGCTGTGAGGTTCGAGCTAATAATAGAGACTTGACGTTTGGACCTTGTGTTTGGTTGTGTGATTATCTTTCATGGTGGTGGTGCCATCAAATGGTTTTGAGCAGAAAAAAATAAAGAGGAAACCACGAACGGGCTGCGTTTAGGACGATCATTTTGTTGGCTGAGGCCATAGGGCCAAAATACGGCTGAACCACAGGGCAGAACAGAGCGGGCCAGGGTGTGTGGCCTGACTGTGGAGTGGAAGAAGACGCCTTTGGGCCGGCTCCCAGGTTTTCAGCTCGGGTTGGGGTAGTGGTGAGACCATCCACACAGGCAGGAAACAGGAGGGAGGGTGGGAAAGGTGAGGTGTGGACCGGAGCCTCGGTGGAGAGGTCCCCAGAGGGCTCGGCCCTCAGGAGAGAAGTCATGGAGGCTGAGATCACCACCCGCCTCCTGCCCGGCTCCTCCTCTGTCCTGCCCGAGGGCAGGTAAGATGCGGGGAGTCCCCTCCGTCTCCTCTTTCAAACTCACTCTCCTTTCCCTGTGGGCTCTGGTAGCATCTTATGTAGTTCACAGGAGTACTTTTCATGATGTGTTGTGTTTCCTCATTATTTAAAACTGTTTTCTAGAAAGTTCCATGCACTCGGGCCTGAAGACCATCCATAAATTGTGACTTCTGTGTGTTTTTATAGGTTCTTCAAACGTTTTGGGTTATGGTCCAGAGGTCCACAATTCTCTGACATCAGAAGTACGTTTCCTGAGGAAGCAGAACCAGGCCCTCAATACGATGCTCGCTAAAGGATCCAGAGGTAAAAACTAGAGGTACAGCCGGGAGCCCACAGGCCCCTGTGATGTGGGAAGGATGCGGATGCTGGAGTTGGACCAACCTGCGTTCAAGTCCTGTGGCTCTGTGCCTTCGGGCCGGTCACTCAGCCTCTCTGAACCTCAGTATCGTTAGCTGTAAAATAGGAGCTCTTCATCGGGCCGTTGTGACAGCTAAGCTGTAAGAGCCTACAGCGGGTTGCCTCCGTGGGGCTTGTCACCCTCCCCTCTGTGCAGCCGCCTCTCCCTCAGTTCACAGCGGAAGAGAGAGGGCTGGAAATATGTTACTCCCCAAATTTCAGAGACTTTCTACTACCAGGAAAGCTTTTCCAGGATTTCTTTTGTGGAGGTTTAGTCACTAAGTCATGTCCAGCTCTTGTGACCCCATGGACAGTTAGCCCGCCAGGCTCCTGTCCCTGGGATTCTCCAGGCAAGAATGCTGGAGTGGGTTGCCATTTCCCTCTCCAGGGGATCTTCCTGACCCAGGGATCAAACCCAGGTCTCCTGCATTGCAGTCGGATTCTTTACTGAGCCACCAGGGAAAAGGACAGTGTTTCTCTTCTTTCCATTCCTTCTGTGTGGAGCTTAGCCCTCAAAGAGGTTTCACTTGTATTTTCTGACAATGCATAAAATGCTTCCGGAATGACGTGATTATTAGTCCTGCCCTACAGGTGAGCACCTGAGGCTGGGGAATTGACTGGCCTGCGGTCACAGGGCCAGAGGTGGTGGAACCGGAACTCAGGCCAGCTTATCCCATTTTCACTAGAGATACTGACTTAAGAGATGAAACTGGGGCTTCCGCAGATCATTCATTCATTCGGCAAACACCTCCTGGTGCCTCTTCTGTATCGCAGCCCGTGTAGGTTCTGATTCAGAGTTGAGTGGGACCTGATCCCTTTCTGCAGGGGAGCTCACGGTCTGACGGGAGAGAGAGCCAGGCGACTGTGTCAGACCAAGGTGAGGATCAGCCATCATAAATCCTCAGGGAGAGCGGGACCCTGGGGAAGTCATCCTGACCCAGGAGGAGCTGGCCTTCAAGAGCTGAGTCTGGGATATTAGTAGGGATTAGCAGAGGTGCCTGAGGTTTAGAGGGCTTCCCGGGTGGCTTAGTGGTAAAGAATCTGTTTGCCAATGCAGGAGACGCTGGTTCAATCCCTGGGTCAGGAAGCTTCCCTGGAGAAGGAAATGGCAACCCACTCCAGTAATTCTTGCTTGGGAAATCACAGGGACAGAGGAGCCTTGCAGGCTGCAGTCCGTGAGGTTGCAAAGAGTCAGACGAGACTTAACAACTTAAACAACAGCTAAGGTTCAGAAGAGCCGGGGCATTTTAAATAGAAAGAAGAGGGTGGACGGAGGCCCAGGGGTTAGAGGTGGGGGTGGAGTCTGGACTGGTCCGGAGTTGTAGGAAGCTCAGTGTGGTTGCAGCCTGCGGGGAGAGGAGAAAGCTTGCTCAGAGATGATCAAGTCATGGTTAAGAGTGGAATCAGAAAAGCTGGATCTGAATCCTGGCTCTGTCAGTTACTGGCTATGTGACCTCGGCAAAGCCTTAGTCTCTCTGATCCTTAACATCCTGTCTGAAAAATAGAGAGTAAGCCAAGTGCCTCCATGGAGGCCTACTCTGAAGAGTAAGCAGGATGGTACACAGGAAGATCTCAGGGTAACAGTGAGCTCTGTGGTGACGTCAGCCATTGGCAGCACTGGCAAAGCCTGCAGCCGCCGGCGCACTGGCAGCCATCAGTGTGCTGTGAGGCCCTGAATGGAGCCTGTACCTGTAGCTCAGTTACTACTCCTGGCCACGCACATGAGGAAACTGAGGCGCAGAGAAGTAGAGTCTGGCTGAAGCTGCTGCGGTCAGTAAGCGGAGGAGCTGCACCCGAGCACGCCCCTCGTCTCCAGGCCTTGTGGGGGCCGTGTATCCCT
Organism: Bos indicus; assembly: GCF_029378745.1. NCBI lineage: Eukaryota > Metazoa > Chordata > Mammalia > Artiodactyla > Bovidae > Bos > Bos indicus. Next base: position 109,772,148 of record NC_091767.1, on the reverse strand, counting down.
GAGCCCCGGTGCTGCTTGTCCCTTGGGAGGGCTGGCCTCCGGGCCTGGCGGTGGTGGCTGAAGGGCCGTCTGCACAGCCCGCTGGCCTCCCAGCGGGCCTCTCAGACTTGCCCAGCACCCATCGCCAGAGTCTTGAGCCCCGTTTCTTGCCTCTGTCTCCAACGTCTGCCCAGTTTTTGCTCTGTGAAGGCACAGTAACTAGGTTGGCACAGCCCATTATTTAATAGAAAATTAAACGGGCTCATCTCATCCCAGTGACGTTTAACCCGCAGCCTTGATGTTGACAGATTTATCTGCCCAAAATGCATGAGATAATTGGAATACCACAATCACAAATGCCAGATGAAATCTCCTTCTCTCCTTTGTATTCTTGGCGTGCTCCGGCTAAAGTGCTGTATTTGCGTAATGAGGTTGGGAAAAACAAACGGTGTCTCCTCTCAGCGGCGCTTCTCTGTGCGTGCAGATAAACAGAAGGAGAACGAGAAGCTGCGCGAGGCCCTCTCCAGGAAGGCTGCCAGCCTGGAGCACCTCCAGGGGGAGCTGGCCGCTGTGCAGGCGGAGAAGGAGCGGCTGCAGAGAGAGGTAGACGGGAAGGAGAGAGAGAACCAGCGGCTGCTTCAGGAGGCATGCCACGGCCGCAGGGCGTTGAGCAGGTGGGGCCAGGGTCCTCTGCCCGGGGACGGGTGCAGTAAGCACACGACACACGGCATGGCAGGTGGGAATGAAATGAGAGGAGGAAGTCATCTGAGTCAGGGGACAGGGCCTGGGGGCCAGGTGGCTCTGTTTCATCCCGGGAGCATCAAAGCCAGCCTCTGCAAAGGTGCTGTTGAGCAGCCACTGGAGGCAGTGAGCGCGTACACCCTGTGGAGCCTCTGGAAGATCCTTCTCTTTGGAAAGGATGAGGGCCCGGGGCGGGGTGTCCTTGGCCTGTGCAGGGCAGAGCAGGGGTCCCTGCTGGAGGAGGGGTTGGGATGGAAGAGGGCCCTGGGGCCTGGGAGGACCTTGGCTTTCATGCTGAGTGACTGGGAAGCCACGGGCGATTCTGCACACAGGGTTGACACGCGTCTGACTCGGACTCTGAGCCGGTCATGCTGACTGCTCCTCCGCAGGCCCCTCTATCCCTGTGGTCTCCATCTCGTCCCGTGGGTCTCAGCAGCCCCATCAGCTCTCCTGATTCCCCCTGACCTTTAGTTCCTGAGGTTGCCCTGCTTCCCCAGTGCGGTGCAGTGATCCGTAAGCTCACGGTCTGTGCCTTCACAGCCCTGCTTCTCTCCTGAGCTGGGCACCCCTGGGTGAGACATAATCATTCTGCGTTTCACTTCCTCACATTCCTGAGTTGGGCATTCGTAGCGCGTCCCTCTTGGGGTGTCTGTGAGGATGACCCAAGACCTCAGATGTCAAGGGCTGGGCCCGGAGGGGCCCTCAGGATGCACCTCAGCACGCCAACAGTCTCGGCCACACTCTCCGGGTCACAGTGGGACTGCCTGCCCGCCGTGTGAGACTAACCTCTCCTCCCCCTGCCGGCGGGGCCTTTGCAGGCTGCAGGAGGAGTCGGCGTTGAGGCAACAGCTGCTCTTGCAGAGCGACAAGCTCCTGAGGGCCCTGCGGGCGGAGCTGAAGGTGTGTGAGAAGCTGGACCAAGAGCAGCGGAGGCCGCGAGGTACTGGGCACTCTGGCCGGGCGTGCTCTCCTCTCCACCAACAGCAGGCTGGCCCTCTGTCCTCAAACCCCAGGCCTGCCTCCCTGGTGGAGCAGGTCGACTCTGAGGCAGGCTCTCCGGCCCACCCTCCTTCTGAAGCGGCAGCAGGAAGCAGGGAAGGACTGAGGCTCGGGAGCCCAGCCGGCTGAGGTCTGGGTTCTCACAGCCTCGCATGCCCGCCTGTGCCTCCCGTAGTCAGCTTGCCACTTTGGGCCTCTTCCTTCTGCCGCAACACACGTCTGCTACTCTCGGTTCTATGCAGTCATGAAAATTAGATGCGATCATTTATTAAACGTCCTAGCACAGTACCTGGCACGTAGTAGACACTTGAGAAATAACAATTTTCCTGCGAGTGTATTTTTTTTTTTTTTGGCCCATTCATTCAGCGGATAATCATGGAGCACCTGCTGTGCGCTGAGCATTGCTCTGGAGATGGTTGCTGGTCCGCGCTCTGTCCTAGAGAGATACCGGGTCAGAGTGACTTGACTGTAAACTCTGATGTTTTAGAATTAATTTTGAGGTGTGGTGGGGGGTTTTGCTGTTGTTGTTGTTTCCTTTTCAACTAATTTTCCAGATGGTTTCTCCCTATTGAAAGTTTATCTAGAAAAGGGTCACCTCTCAGCTTTCATTTTCTCCTCAAGTTGCTCTTCTTATTCCTGCTGTTGTGCCTTTTTAATACACTGCAGCTCTGAAAATCACCCCCTTTCATTCTATAATTCCAGCCCAAATAGATTTTATTACTACTAGACATAATTTCGGGGTTTGGTGTGCAATTTGCTAGGCCTTAATGGCCAGAAGCGAAGATTAATTTCCAGCTCTTACTTAGCCTGTGGAATAGCAGCAATTAAGTCTGCCGATATTTTTGTTTTGAAAGTCGAGTTGTTATTTTCAACTGTTCCCAGTCCTTGGGCGGGGGAGGAAGGTGGTGGTGGCGGCGGGTGGCAAGCACCGTCCGCTCACGGCTGACCTTTGGCAATGGACGGTGTTGAGGTTTCCCTTTGCTCACGTTCGCAGAGGCCGGTGTGGAGGCGTCAGGAGAAGGCTGGAGGGGCCAGGACCTCCTGGGCCACCTGCACGGCCTCCTGGCCGAGGTCCAGGCTCTGCAGGCGTTGCTGGAGAAAAGCATCAAGATCAACATGATGCTGCAGAGCTGGGTGGAGGAGCGGCTGGTGCAGGACGGGCAGAAGGCCCGGGAAGCCGCTCTCGCTTTGGCTCTGCAGACCCTGTCCGCCCCCGAGCGGCCCCTGCCGCTGGACGAGCCAGGTACTGTCCTACCTCCCCCCACCGTCTGAGACACAGCCCTGCGCGTCTGTGCGGGGCACGTGAGCTTCTGAAGCCCACCCTCGCCCCACAGGGGTGTCCGCCCACCGACAGCAGACTTGCCAGACCCCGGGAGCCTGGGCCTGACCGCCAGGAAGCTGTCACCTTTGGCAAAATGCCGTCGTCTCTGCCTGGGGCCTGTGGATTCTCAGGGCAGCCGAGTCGTGGCTTCCAGCCACCTTGCTGCCTCCCGCCCCCCACTTAGTCCTGTCCACATCACCCGCTGCTGGAAATCCGTTTTAGTCCCTTTTACCACCTTTAAAAGAGGTTCTACGCCTCTTCCTCCAGCTGTCAGCGTCTCAGGATCTGAAAAGCTTCCTGGCAGTTTTGGACGCTGGTTCTGTTTGGCGTTTTCTTGCCGGTTTTTTGTCTGGCCTTGCGGAGGCTGTAGAGGGGGCAGGGAGAGGATAAACTGGGCTCCTGGACCCTCTGTCCCCTCTCACGTAGGTCCGGAAGACACCGGCAGGGGCTCAGGCTCAGAGCAGTCAGCCAGGCCAGCCTCCTTCTCTCTTCATGAGGGAACCAAAACTCAGAGGGGGCAAGAGACTTTCCAGAGTTACCGCCGCACGTCGGTGGCAGGGCTGGAGCTAGAAGTCATGCCCAGCTCCGAGGCCACTGTCTCTGAAGCGCCGCCTGGAGGGCCTCGGGGGTCTGGGGTCACCGTGCTCACGCCCGCAGGGTGGGTGTGTGCCTCGGGCGCGGGGAGTAAGGAGTTTATACTTACACTCTACTTGGATTGGGACTTACACCTCTCACCTTTAATTTAGAAAGTTATAATCTCTCAGAGACCACCCAGTCACCCAGCCTTGGAACTTGCAGTGGCTGACTCATGGGTTTCTCCTTGGGAAGGGTTTTAAAATTTGAACCAAAAAGGTGCTGTGACAATGTGGAAAAGAAAAAAGGAAAAGGTCCTTCATGTTATAAAACGTTAGTTTTTGTGCTCTGTGCTTTTCATTGCTTCATCTGGTGATCGGGTATAGGCGTGAATTCATAAGGTTCAGATGCGTTTTTGTGGCTTTCTTTGTTTTTGCCCAATATTACGTCACCAGTGTTACCCCTTCCTTCACAGGGGCTTCCTAACTAACTGTTTTCAGAGGATTGTCAGTCACCAAACCATTGCACTGGTGATGGTTAGCGTGGTCTCTGAGTCGGCGCTTTAGTGAACATCAGCATTAGCACGATTGTTCTGTTGAGTGGCGTTCTGAGGATACGATCCTGCAAGGGGGGCCTCGCAGGGCTGGGGGCGCCCCTGCCGCCGCCATCTGCATGGGTGATGTATCAGCAGCGGCCTGGCCAGAGGCCCTTAAGTAGAGGTCTGTCCTGGCCCTTCTAGAACTTTGCGGAGATGGGACCAAGGAGACTGTTGGTGTAAGCGAGGGAGACTGAACCAGGGAGGCCAGCCTGGGGCTTGGGGTGCCCAGGATGGACTCTGGGGCAGGTGAAGTGAGGTCGTTGAACAGCCTTTGCCTGTTTTGGAGATTTGTCCAGGGTCAGCTCTGGGGTGCCCTCCACAGAGACATGTGGGAGCATTCTCCCACCTCCCCCAGTGAAGATGAGAATTATACTGTAGGCAGCAGCGTTTCCTCCTTTGCAAAAGACTTTCCAGGATGGTAGCGAAGAGCCACTGTCTGAAAGTTACGCTCTAAAGGCTGCTGTTGTTGTAGGAAGTGATCCCTCTTGGGCCAGCTCCCTGGAGCAGACCCCCGGGGCTCCTTGGCCCCCTGATATCAAAGCACACTCTCAGGAGATGCCTGGGTGGGAATGAGCTGAACGGGACCCCGCGAGGCGGGGACACAGTGCTCGCTCCATCCCTGACGCTCCAGGTCATGCCAGGCAGATCCCTTCCCATCTCAGTCCCTTGGCCTCCTCTCCCAGGAAACCTGAACTAGAAGCCACGCTGTCCCTGAGCTCCTGGGAGCTTGGAGGTGCCCCGTAGAACGTGGCTTGGCATCTTTTCCAGCATCTGACTGGTTTTGCCCACTTCCCTTGTTCCAGTGCATCCCCTCCCAGGTCCTACTTGGGGTGACGCTTCCATCCCGTGTGGGTACCACGGCCGCCTCCAGACTCGGGCCGCCAGCCGTTCCTCCTGAAGCCCCTGCTTCACGCTCCCTGAGGTGTCTAAAGGACCCCGGCATTTCTGCCTCCTCGGGTCACCCCCCGACCTGGGCTCCCACCGCCCCTTAGCCCTGACTCCTCGGGGGACGTGGTCTGCTTACTTGTCTGGACAAAGAGGGTCCTTCCGGGGAGGGGGCCAGGCCTGCTCACTCTGTGTCCCGCAAGGCCTGGCGGGAGAGAGGCCCAGTGAGGACGTGAATGAACGATAGTGCTCGTGTCCAGAACTTGACTATATTTTCCTGCAGTTCTTTCTCTCAAATGCTGATGAGAATGAAACGAGAACTTGATGGCCTGCTTCCCGTATTTTGCCTCGTGCAGATGGTGACAAGTGTCCCGTGGCAACTGACGATTCGTGTGATCTGTTTGATCCCACCCCAGCAACGCCCCCAAGATCAGGTACAGAGCTAAAGTCTGGGTGACTGTGGCACCTTTGGGTTTCTCGGTGGGACTTGTTCAGTTGAGGGCAAGGGGGTCCCTGGTTCCAACTCAGAAGAGTATTTGGCAGGATTTAGGGTTTCGTGTTCTCAGCATTTCTAGCTGGTGATCTCATCCTCCAAGCTGGTTCCTGTGTTCCTAGGTGTTACCAGCCTTAGTGACATCATTGGCTGGGGTCCCTGTTGCCCTGGATTAGAGCGACCACCTTAGCGTGGCTTTCGAGGGCCTGCAGCACCCAGCCCCGGCGGGCCTGCCCAGCCACACCCCTTTGCCCACCCGGTGGCACACAGATGGGTCACCATCCTGCAGGCGGGCCTGCGCTTTCCTCTCACGGGGACTGTGCCTCCTGGCTCCTGCCTTTGCCAGACCAATCTTGCCCGCTTCTCTGCTAGTGAAAGTCCTGCCGCTTCAAGACTCCTCCTGAATGCAAATGGCTCTGGGAAATGTCTCTCCTGATGGCCCCTGTCAGAATCATCCACCTGTGCTTCTGTTGATGCAGAGGTGGAAAGCGGCAGGCTTTTTCCTCTGTGAAGCATCATTCTTGCTACCCTTGCACCCAGCGCAGTCGTTGCTTCTTCCAGGAAGCTGTCTCTGGTCCCCCTTCCTGCACATAGGCTTGACTGTCCTGTCCTCTGAGATCCGGCTCTCTGATGTCGGGCTCCTACCCCTTCCGCGTGGCGTCTGTTCTCCGATCAGACTCAGACCCCTGAGGCGCAGGCCTGGCCTCGGTTCCTCTGTGTAGACCAGGCTCTTCTGCATTGCAGGGCTCTGATGAGTGCTGGTTGGGTTGAAATGAGGTGACTAATCCCAGAGCTTACTCATTAGGTGGCGCACACACTGGCATCCTGGATCCCAGCCTCTGTCTGTCCTCTCTGGGTGGTGTCAGCTGGCATTTGGACCTGAGGGCTCTCGCCTCCCGGCTGGCTTCATGTCCTTACACACAGCTCATCGAAGGCAGGTGCTGCTCCTGGGAGATCTCACGTCTCCCCTCTCGTTGTGCAGCTTCAGAGATGCCTCCGCTCTCCGGAAATGATGTGGACACCCTCTCCTGCGACAGCGGCAGCTCCGTTGTCAGTGCCTCCTACGTGTCCTCCCTGGTCCCCAGCCACCACCTCTGGGCCAGCAAGAGCGGCCGTCACATGCTGGGCCTGGCCGAGGACTACGATGCCCTGTGTGAGCAGATTGGCCAGGGCCAGATGCTCCTTGCCGAGATGGACCTTCAAATCCGAGAGGCTCCTGGCCCCATCAGTCAGGAGCTGGTAACCAAGGTAACTTCAGCGATGGTGCTGGAGGGAGAGGGACGCACGGGGAAACAGGAGGCGGAGGCAGGAGGCAAGGGGGCCGTGGGGCCTCTTCCCCTGGGAGGAGGGGCAGGAAAGGCGGCCCTGAGGCTCGGAGGGCAGGTCCGCTCTGCAGGTTGTGCGTTGTTCTGGGGGGCCGCCTACTGAGGGGTGTCCCTGTGCTGCTGCGATGCCCTGCCCCACGCCGGCCTCTGTCTGTCCAGGCTCGCATCCGTCCCTCTGTCCTTCAGGCCTGTCATGTGTCCGTCTGTTCTTCCCCCCGGTCACCGGTCTGCCCCGCTCCCAGCCTCCACGCTCAGCATGGCTGAGGTCCTGATCCTCACGTGGCGTGGAAGGATCGCACAGTCCCTTGGGACGCTCTTGCTGACACGAGCTGCCCCGCGCCCCCTCTGACGGGTGGCGGCTGCCCTCCCAGCACGTGGCCGGTTAGCAGCCTTCATGATGGGTGGCGTTGTGCCCACTGTACAGACGCCGAGCTGAAGGAACTCGGCGCCTCCAGGGCTGGAACCCCGCTGCATGTCCTCCAGAGCGCTCTGGTGTCCTGCCCCGCAGCCGTGTGACACCTCCCGCTCCCCATGCTGTGCAGACTTTCTCACGCCGGGGTATGCTCCTGCCCGCCCGCCATCTCTGCCCGCTCCCCAGTGCTGCCCCAGCCGGGCGTGGCTGCTTTTCTTCTGCTCCCCAGGGCTGTGCAGACTTTCTCACACCGGGGTCTGCTCCTGCCCGCCCGCCGTCTCTCCTCGCTCCCCAGGTGCTGGCCCAGCCGGGCGTGGCTGCTTTTCTTCTGCTCCCCAGGGCTGTGCAGACTTTCTCACGCCGGGGTCTGCTCCTGCCCGCCCACCGTCTCTCCTCGCTCCCCAGTTGCTGACCCAGCCTGGTGCGGCTGCTTTTCCTCCAGCCCTGGCCCCCTGTGCCCTCTGGCTGGGAAGACCACCTACCCCTTCTTCCTGCGGCGTCCTGCCAGAATCCTCATTTTAAAGTCAAGGACCCCTGTGTGCTTGACATAAAGTTTCTCATTGACTTTCTCCAAGACTTGGGGTCAAATTTCCTTCCTCCTCCGGACTGGACTCAACCTTCGAGCTTCTGTGGGTCACATTTTCTGATCCTTCTTTTTGGGTTCTCATTGAGGACACTTAAGCCCCCTACTTCATAGTAGCTGTTTTGCCTTTTTGTTTTGTTTTACAATATTGTGAAAGCCAGCTTTGCTTTTTTCATCCCATTAATAAGAGTAGGGAGAGCATGTGTTTGTTCACTCTCATATACCCACTGTGTCACCCGGGGCCTGGCAGGGAGTAGGTGCTTGGTAAATACTCGTTGAATGAAATCGTAAATATAAGTAAGAGTATTGTTCTTTTCTGATTATGATCTTTATTTTACAGAAACTAGAAACTATAGAGAAACATAAAAGCATCTATAAAAATACCACATAGTGCTCAATGCTTAGAATTTTCATGTGTGTACTTGTGTCTCATTCATAAAGTCTGTAAAACTGACTCATTACATATGAGTTTTGTATTTGACTTTCAGTTAACATTATATTAACATTTCAATCTTGTTCAGTATTTTCCTAAAAGCTTGACTTTTCGTGGCTGAAAAGTAAGCCAGCGTGGATACAGAGCCGTCTATTTACTCTCTCACCTGTTTGCTGGACATTTAAGCTGTCACGAGCATCCTTGTAACTGGATCTCTGGTGATACCTTAGAACCGTCCGTTAGGGACGGATTTCTAGAAGTAAACTCACGTGCTCCCAGGCCGCGTGGCCTCCTAGCTTCTGTTGGAAGCCACTGCTGAGTTGCTTTCCACAAGTGTGTGTGTCAGTGTCTCCGTTTACGAGTGAGGGTGCCTCTGTGCCTGTGTCTTCAGTGAGTATTTTTATTTATAAACGTTTTTTTGCCAATTTGATAGCTTAACAGGGTGTGTCATATTGTTTCGTCTTTATCTACTTGTGAAAATGATACTCTTCATTTCTTTCTTTAAAAAAAATCTATTTTGTACTTTGTCTTCTGGGGTTCACATTCTTCGCTTTCTTGTGCCCTTGAGAAACTCCCCGGTTTGACTTGCTCCTGCCTGCCCGAGGGGTGATGGAGACTTGACGGGGCAAGTCCCGCTGGCGGCAGGCGGAGCCGAGGAGCCGGGGATGCAGGGGACAGAAACGATCACGCTGCGTTGCTGGCTGTTGAGAGGCTCCGGGGCTGCGGAGCAGGGCGGGGGCCAGCCACGGACCCTCTTGTGGCCGAAATAAATATAGTGCCCTCAGGTGGCCACTGATCATGGCTTGTTGATGGGCCTAATATCACCAATGAAGTTCCCTCATAATCTGTAATTCACCAGCTTTAACCGTACATTGATGTCGTCCACGCCAGGCTCTGGCTCAGAGTGTGGAATGCAGGCCCCGCGGTCTGGCGATTCATGCTGCCCGTGAGAGCCAGCTTGTCCGTGATCTTTCTCCAGACTGCACCCAACAGCCTTCACGTTCCCCTATGCAGGGTCCACACGCGGAGCCCCCGAGCAGCTTTGTCACCGGCGTGAGCTCTGCCAGGCGGACGCTGGACGAGGCCGCGGGGTTGCTGGTGCGTTTCTGGAAGGTCTCGCTGCCCACCGACGGCCAGTGCACGCTCCACTGCGAACAGGTGGGTGGCGGCACGCGGACGCAGAGGCTCCAGGGGCCGCCGGGCCTGGCCCCCGCCGCCGCTGTGTCCAGCCCAGGGCCGGGCCCGCGGCAGTTGTGCCTCCACCGGGGGAACGTGGAGGGTGGCAGGGAAGCCTCCGTGCATATTTAACGACGCGTCAGACGCTGCGCTGGCTGCTGCAGGCCTGTTCTTCCTCGGTCCCTGGTGCCCTGCAAACTCGGCTACAGCCGGGACCCGACCCCGGCCCCACGCTGAGCGTGTCTGTTTCTGGAGGAGCCCTGTCCACATTCCACACACGAGGAAACTGTGGCTCGGGCAGTGAGGCACACACTCAAGGATGCAGAGCCTGGTTGGAAGCAGCAGTGTTGAATCCCAAGGACAGGCTTGTATTTGATAAGCTTTTAAGTCCCACGTTGTCCTCATGGACTAGCTCGTTCCGTTCTGTTCAAGATCTCTTTAATTTCTGATGCCTTTTCTCTGGACTGTCTTGATTCCTTTTGATAGCTTTCAGCATCATATTTTAGTGGGCTTTGTAAATCTATTTTAACTACTTAGAAACTAGTTGTGCCTTTTTTTTATTTTAAGCCAATGAAAATCATTTATTACAAAGCCACTGAAATTTCCCTTAAAAGCTAGACTTGGCAGTAACTTGAACGTGACTGAATTAAGAACAGTTGCTCCCACCCCATCCTCATTTGCATCTGCCCTGGCACAGCTCAGGAGTCAGGCAGAGCAGATGCCGTCCCTGGGTTTGTGTGTGTGAGTTCAGTTCGGTTCAGTCGCTCAGTCGTGTCCCACTCTTTGCGACCCCATGAACTGCAGCATGCCAGGACTGCCTGTCCATCACCAACGCCCAGAGTTTACCCAAACCCATGTCCATCGAGTCGGTGATGCCATCCAACCATCTCATCCTCTGTCGTCCCCTTCTTGTCAATCTTTCCCAGCATCAGGGTCTTTTCAAATGAGTCAGTTCTTCACATCAGGCGGCCAAAGTATTGAAGCTTCAGCTTCATCATCAGTCCTTCCAATGAACACCCAGGACTGATCTCCTTCAGAATGGACTGGTTGGATCTCCTCGCAGTCCAAGGGACTCTCAAGAGTCTTCTTTTAACATCACAGTTCAAAAGCATCCATTCTTTGGCATTCAGCTTTCTTTACGGTCCAACTCTCACATCCATACATGACCACTGGAAAAACCATAGCCCTAACTAGACGGACCTTTGTTGGCAAAGTAATGTCTCTGCTTTTTAATATGCTGTCTAGGTTGGTCATAACTTTCCTTCCAAGGAGGAAGCGTCTTTTAATTTCATGGCTGCAGTCACCACCTGCAGTGATTTTTGAGCCCAAGAAAATAAAATCAGCCACTGTTTCCCCATCTATTTCCAATGAAGTGATGGGACCGGATGCCATGATCTTTGTTTTCTGAATGTTGAGCTTTAAGCCAACTTTTTCACTCTCCTCTTTCACTTTCATCAAGAGGCTCTTTAGTTCTCTTCACTTTCTGCCATAAGGGTGGTGTCATCTGCATATCTGAGGTTGTTGATATTTCTCCCGGCAATCTTAATTCCAGCTTGTGCTTCCTCCAGTCCAGCGTTTCTCATGATGTACTCTGCATATAAGTTAAATAAACAGGGTGACAGTATACAGCCTTGACGTGCTCCTTTTCCTATTTGGAACCAGTCTGTTGTTCCATGTCCAGTTCTAACTGTTGCTTCCTGACCTGCATACAGATTTGTCAAGAGGCAGGTCAGGTGGTCTGGTATTCCTATCTCTTTCAGAATTTTCCAGTCTATTGTGATCCACACAGTCAAAGGCTTTGGCATAGTCAATAAAGCAGAAATAGATGTTTTTCTGGAACTTTCTTGCTTTTTCGATGATCCAGCGGATGTTGGCAATTTGATCTCTGGTTCCTCTTCCTGTTCTAAAACCGGCTTGAACATCTGGAAGTTGATGGTTCATGTGTTGCGGAAGTGTGGCTTGGAGAATTTTGAGCATTACTTTGCTAGCGTGTGAGATGAGTGCAATTGTGCGGTAGTTTGAGCATTCTTTGGCATTGCCTTTCTTTGGGATTGGAATGAAAACTGACCTTTTCCAGTCCTGTGGCCACTGCTGAGTTTTCCAAATTTGCTGGCATATTGAGTGCAGCACTTTCACAGCATCATCTTTCAGGATTTGAAATAGCTCAACTGGAATTCCATCACCTCCACTAGCTTTGTTCGTAGTGATGCTTTCTAAGGCCCACTTGACTTCACATTCCAGGATGTCTGGCTCTAGGTGCGTGATCACACCATCGTGATTATCTTGGTCGTGAACATCTTTTTTGTATAGTTCTTCTGTGTATTCTTGCCACCTGTTCTTCATATCTTCTGCTTCTGTTAGGTCCCTACCATTTCTGTCCTTTATCGAGCCCATCTTTGCATGAAGTGTTCCCTTGGTATCTCTGATCATCTTGAAGAGATCTCTAGTCTTTCTCATTCTATTGTTTTCCTCTATTTCTTTGCACTGATCACTGAGGAAGGCTTTCTTATCTCTCCTTGCTGTTCTTTGTAATTCTGCATTCAAATAGGTATTTCTTTCCTTTTCTCCTTTGCTTTTTGCTTCTCTTCTTTTCACAGCTATTTTTAAGGCCTCCTCAGACAGCCATTTTGCTTTTTTGCATGTCTTTTTCTTGGGGATGATCTTGCTCCCTGCCTCCTGTACAATGTCACGAACCTCCATCCATGGTTCATCAGGTACTCTGTCTATCAGATCTGGGCCCTTAAATCTATTTGTCACTTCCACTGTATAAGAAATTTGATTTAGATCATACCTGAATTATCTAGTGGTTTTCCCCACTTTCTTCAATTTAAGTCTGAATTTGGCAATAAGGAGCTCATGATCTGAGTCGCAGTCAGGTCCTGGTCTTGTTTTTGCTGACTGTAGAGAGCTTCTCCATCTTTGGTGCAAAGAATCCATGTGATTTCAGTGTGTGTGAGTACCATGTCATATTAGGTCCAGGCAAGTACCGACTCCGGTAATCAAAGAAGCCTCCCTGGAAGAAGCGGCCTGTCAGTTAAGGGAGAGTTCAAGCTGTCACCTTGGTAGTCTGAGAGATACTCCCTCCTTTATGTAACCTGCAAGTTTTTGGCCCAAGTCCAGCAGGAAGGCAGAAGGGAAACGTGCTTTCCACATCGTCACCTATCTAGTTACCTTCTAACAGCCCTCAGAGCTCGCAGCCGTGCCAGGGAAGTAGCAGTGAAGCAGCTCTTGGCTCGGAAGGTTCTGCTGGGCCTGTCCTTGGGCGTCCCTCCTGGGATCCTGGGCAGGAACCTGGGTGCGCCGGGCTCGGGGAAGCGCATGTCCCGTCATCACGCGAGGAAGTCTGTGTGTGGAGTGGAGGTGCCTGTTGGAGGGGACCCCCACCGAGCTCCGGCTCCACACTGGCCTCGCCTTTCCTCATAACCCTCCGAGCTTGTTCCATCTCAGGCCCAGAAAACAGAAGTGCTCCCTCCCTCCAGCTGGCTTTTTCTCACCTTAAGGCAATGGCACCCCACTCGAGTACTCTTGCCTGGAAAATCCCATGGGCGGAGGAGCCTGGTGGGCTGTAGTCCATGGGGTCACTAAGAGTTGGAAACGACTGAGCGACTTCACTTTCACTTTTCACTTTCCCGCATTGGAGAAGGAAATGGCAACCCACTCCAGTGTTCTTGCCTGGAGAATCCCAGGGACGGGGGAGCCTGGTGGGCTGCCGTCCATGGGGTCGCACAGAGTCGGACACGACTGAAGCGGCTTAGCAGCAGCAGGTCTCAGCTTAAATGTTACTTCAAGGTCAGAGAGGCTTCCGATCAGTTCGTCACAGCACCCTCTTCAGTTTCATGCTAACCTTTACCGTGCGTCACACTTACACACTTGTTTAATGTCTGTGTCTCTGTTTTCCATGAGGGGCCATGTCTATTTTGTTCATGTTTTTGAATGAATGAATAATTTCCTCTCATCCTTCTAAACCAGTGCTTGCTCATGTGATTTTTAAAGCACGTGTCTAAGCTAAATATTTCACCCTTGATATAGCGTTTTTGTCCTCAGTAGAGTAACGTCTGTTAAATAGATGGATGCACTTCTTGTTTCTCTTCCGAGTGTGTGTGTATCCGCGTGTATAAACACAGATTGTCGGCACGTTGATCTCCCCCACTATAGTGCAAATTAGTCTAGGGACTGGTCAGTGCTTGTGAGGGTTTGCACCTTATTTCCGAGGTTTCTCAGGTAACTGATTATGCTTACTTTAGCATCACAGAATTTTAGAGCCAGAAAGAGGCCCTCGGAGACACTCCGAGATGGCTGCTGGCGCACACAGACCCCCGCGTGGTGCTGAGCCGCCTCCAGCCGCTTTTCCGTCCCTGCCTGGGTTTCGTGCGGCGCCTCTTTCTTGGTGTGAAATCCGTGTGAAGCAGGTTCCAGGTTCCCATCAGCTGCTCCAGTGGTTTTTTTTTTACTACCTGGTGTTTTCTCTGAGTGTCATTAAATTGCCTTTCGCGTCTCCGACAGTCCCTAAGACTGCTCTGGAAAGTGTATATCACATGTATAAGTTTATCTAAGAAAGTTGTGAGGAGAGATACAAATATGTACACATATTTGTTTATAAAAATATTTATAGGGTGGGAGGAATTGAGAGAGTAGCATTGAAACATTTACATCACCATATGTAAACAGATAGCTAGTGAGAAGTTGCTTTGTGACAGGAGCTCAGCCTGGTGCTCTGTGACAGCCTGGTGGGGTGGGGTGGCGGGGGGGTGCAGAGAACGAGGGGACATATGTATACTTACGGCTGAGTCACATTTTTGTATGGCAGAAGCCAACACAATATTATAAGGTAATTATCTCCCAATTGAAAATAATTTTTTTTTAAAACGTAAAAAATAAAAGACTGTTCACTCTGATCAACTGAATTGTCCAGGGGAATAGCTACCCAGACCATCTAGTTCCAGACTTAATTTATGCTTTCAGTCCCGGCAGGAAAATCACTCTCATTCTTAAAGTTTGATAAGAGATGCTGAAAAATAAAGCATAATTTGTATGGACTAAAAAAATGTTTTTAAGAGAAAGGATAAACAGGAATAGAAGAGTTTACATATGGGGGTGGGAAGGAAGAGGATGGAGGAACAAGGATAGAAGGTAGATTTCTCTGAATTGATCTTGTTTCATAAATTTGACTTTGAAACTCTATAAAATGCTTTATGTAATTGTAAATAAAAATTAAAATGGGGGGGAAAGCAATTTTAAAATATTCAAGATAAAACAAACCAACTGTCCTGTACATAATTGAAGGCATAACTACTCAAAGAGGAAACATTTCGCAAATTCCCTGCTGGTCCAGTGGTTCGCACTTGGAACTTCCACTTCAAGGGGCACAAATTCGATCCCTGGTCAGGGAACTAGGATCCTAGAGGCCACATGGCCAAACAGCGGTAACATTTCAGTGACAAACACAGTGATTTGATTGTATTTTCTTAGTGGAAATACTGAAAGAGCAGGAACGAACTGTCAAAAAATTTAAACTGTTTTTAGTAAATATATTGTTAATATTTGTATTGATGTTTTGAAATTACTATATTTTATCATAGGATAAAACAAATAACTTTTGTTGAAATTTTTACTATCAGGGAAGAGAAATGCATATATGTGAACTCCTGATGTATTTTCTATTTTAAAAATTTAGTAGTTTTCTTTACTTTTAAAAGACTCTGAAAATGTCCAAGCCAGTACCAGGGAGCACCCCTGGCGCCAAACTGGTTTCTAAGTACCTTTTATTTTCCTAAAGGCAGTTAGAACTCCTTGGTGCAATGGCTTGATTCCAGGTCTGGGGCATGATTTGTACACCATGAGCTTAGACCCTCTTTTCATCCTAAGAAAAAAGGGAGAGGAGAGAGAGTGAAAGTTGCAGATGTTGCAGCGGTTCTCAGATCACGTGCCTCCAACACTATCTGGACCCTGGTCAGAAAGGCAGATTTTCAGGCCTCGCCCAAGACCCACGGAATCACGAAGTCTGGGGGTGGCCCCAGTGATCTGTCTTTACGAGGCTTCTTGGTAACTCTGAGACCCACTGGATTAAAAGAAACTGGAGACATAACAGTCAGATACAAAACATGAAGTTTATTTGGATGCTGAATCAAGTCAGTTGTTTTAAAACAATAATAAAAATTGTGATGCAATCAGGAACGTATCTACCAACATCTGTTCGGTGATACTAAGCAGTCATGCTCATTGTTTTAGATGTGATAATGACATTGTGGTTTTTTTAAAAAGAATCTTTTTCTTCTAGAGCTGTATACTGAAATATTTTGGGGTGAAACATGATTGGGTTCTAGGATTGAGTTTTTAAAAATAATTTTAGACTGAGGACGGGCAGGGGTATAGATGAAACGAGTCTGGCCGTTAGTTGATAGCTGTAGCTGCTGCAGCTGGATGGGTATCTAGTGGTTCATTCTCCTGCTCTTTCTACTTCTGTAAATGTTTTGAGATTTTTCATTTTAAAAAAGAATAACAACCAACTGGGAAAAAAAAACCAAAACAGTTAGAGAAGTCAGGCAGCACACTCGTTAAATCTCAGCTCTGATCTCAGCGCTGTGGCCCCGAGAAGAGTGGCTCTGTTGCCGTCCTGCTGGGGGTCAGGGACTCTGCTGTACAGTAGCATCTCGTCTTATCCCTTCCAGGAGCCTCCAGAGGGTTAAGGATTATTAGTCCTGTTTTTCAGAAGGAAGAACTGAAGGGAATCCCTGGTGGTCAGTGGTAAAGAATCCGCATGCAATGCAGGACATGCAGGTTCGATCCCTGGGTTGGGAAGATCCCCTGGAGGAGATGGCAGCCCACTCCAGTGTTCTTGCCTGGAAAATCCTCTGGACAGAGGAACCTGGTGGGCCACAGTCCATGAGGTTGCAAGAGTCGATCACGACTGAGCGACTAAATCACCACGAGAACTGAAACTCACTTGCTCCATCATCTTAGCATCTGGAAGCAGTGGAGCTCTGGAGCCCTGCTGTCTTCACCCTGGCATCTTCATCCTGTGAAAATGAAGATTTTTAGTTCAGAGAGACAGCAGACACTTGTATATAATGCCTTGTCTTCAGTGCTGGGTAGATTTCAGGGTGTTCAGGGTGTGTTGAGAGTGCAGGTGAACCCACCGCTTGGCATATGGCCTCACAGCACCTACTTTGAGCCAGTCGCTGGGGAGTCAGAGGGAGGAATTGAGTTCTGCCCTCAGGGAGCTTATAGTGTAGGTGGGGAAGCGAACAAGTAATGACCTGTTACAATCCACCGTGAAGTGGGAAATGTTAGGGAAAGCCCTGGACACGATGGGCACCCAGAGGAGCAGTAAGCAGCTGAGGCTGTGGTGGGGAAGCTTCTCAAGAGGGCTTCCTGGAGAAGATGCTGTCTGAGCTGACTTGAGAAGGAGAGGTAAGGTTGGGCAGGCAAGTAACCGTCCTCCCTGTCTTCAGGGAGCCTCTCCTCTGAGTCTCTGTCCTCTGCCGTGTGACAGGAGGGTCACGCATCATCCCTGTTTACAGATGTGGACCCAGGGCTCCGAGTGAAGAGTGACCTTATCCCCGAATGTGTGGCCTGTGAAGCCGCGGCCAGAGCAGAAGTCTCCGGGCTCTCAGCTTGAGGAGGAATCAAAGAAAACCTCGTGTTTTAATTAGGATCTGTTTTGGAAGCACTGTCGAAGTCCTTGTAGCTGACACGATTGGTTAATCTTAAAAGTAGGTTAAAGCAGGGAATCAAAAAATGATACATACCTTAAACATCTCAGTTTAACTTAAAAACAGTGCAATGTACATTCATTTGCCATTCTTTTGATGTCGGGCCAGGGCCTCTTCTTTGAATATGGGTCTGCTGATTGAAGTTCCCCGTCTCCTTTTTTTCATAAACTACATCCATAATGTATGTCTGTCACTTCCAATTTCTGTTTCTTGAAGATGAAGAAAAAACTTAGGTACTTGGAAGCAATTTGAATGTAGAATTCTTCTAGACTGTGTTCCTCCCACATCTTTTAGAGTTGACTCACCCACAGCTAATTTGGCAGCAATGTGGGTTTTTTTAGTGACTTGCCTTTATCAGGTCTTCTCTGAAACATATGCAGGTTTTCTTTCAACCGGTTCTGTCTTTTCATACACATATTTCATAAGTTTACTTAAAAATTAAATCACATAACTGATTATAAGAGCCTAAAAAAGTTTGGGGACAAACTAAAGCGGTTCTCCGTAAGTCGGCAGCAGAGGTGTTTCAGTGGCGCACAGGGTGGCCGGTGCCAGGCAGCTTACAGTCCTGGTGTTTCATGAGGAAGCGAGTGCGCGTCACCCCACGCACCAGTTCCGTGGAGGCTAGGCAGGAGGGCTGCTGCGTGCGTCGTGCTAAGCCTCTTAAGTCGTGTCCGACTCTCTGCGACCCCTTGGACTGTAGCCTGCCAGGCCCCTCTGTCCGTGGGATTCTCCAGGCAAGAATACTGGAGTGGCTTGCCTTGCCTGCCTCCAGAGGATCTTCCCGACCCAGGGCTCGAACCCTGGTCTCGTCACGTCTCCCGCATTGCAGGCAGGTTCTTTACCTCTGGTGCCATCAGGGAGGCCCGAGAGAGTCACCACGGGTGCATATTCCACTTTAGGGGCCTGGGGGCTGTGGGCTCGTCACCGTCTACTCGCTCCCCGTCTCTGAAAAAATCAAAGCAGGCTCCCCTAATAGTATCTTTATATCCTCTTTGTAAGATGTAAGCATTAAAAATAAACCAGCATTATAGTTTTGGGGGGGAAAAACTCAATTCTGATAAATTAAAAAAACGAAAAACAAAATATTCCAAATCCCATCTCTCAGCAATGGAACACTGTAACCATTTTCACGATGTCTCTGTTGTCAGATGGTTTAGACGTCTTGATATACACGCCTATGGATAGAGATATATGCGTTCAATTTTGTGAAACCGGCGTGCCCTGGCACACAGGAGCTGTTCTGGGCTCTTCTGTCACTAATTACCATCAT
The DNA here is from genome assembly GCF_029378745.1 of Bos indicus. Classification (NCBI taxonomy): domain Eukaryota; kingdom Metazoa; phylum Chordata; class Mammalia; order Artiodactyla; family Bovidae; genus Bos; species Bos indicus. The sequence goes on along the minus strand of NC_091767.1, from coordinate 109,753,648 downwards.
CTCTCAATGTCAGTAAATGAAGTCCTACAACATCATTTCTAATAGCTGCGAAATTGCTCCATTGTATATAAGTACCATAATTAAGTTACCTAAATCCCTATCGAAACAAACCAGGTTGTTTATTTCGTCCTGCCCTGAACAGTGCTGAGGTGAACATCCTGGAGCCAAGGCATCTGCTTGGGGCTGCACCGCCCCTCCTTGGGGGTGTATGTCCAAGCGTAGACTCACTGGTCAGAGGGTTAAGTGCATCCTAACATCTGCTGTGTCTCGGGGGCCTGGGTGCACCCTGGGCTGCCCCGGCTTGCAGCTCCGCCAGCGGTCCTGAGGCCGCTGTGCCTGCACGCTTGCCTCCATCTGGCCGGCAGTACGTGGCTTCTAGCTTTTACTCAAATACCTTTGTTTGGAAGGTTGAGTGCTTTTTATATGGTTTTGCAATTCTTCCTATATGATCTGACGTTTCTATTCTTTGTTCTTTTTTTTTTTTCTAAATCCCCTTCTCTTTAGATGGGAGAACTGAAGGCAGAGATCAGCAAACTCCACAAAAAACTGTTTGAACAAGAAAAGAAGTTGCATAACACCCTGAAGCTGTTGCAACTGAGCAAGAACCAGGAGAAGGTCATCTTTGACCAGTGTGAGTGGCGGTGGGGTGGCTGCCATGTCTGGGCCCTACCTCTGGGCGGACTAAACCCGGCCCTGGGTTGTCCTGACGCCTCCTTCATTTGGGTTCCCTTGCATCTTTCACCCGGGGTCCTCCGAGAGCCTCTGGATGGCACAGCCCCCGCTGGACCGTGGGCTGGTGGCCTGTCAACATCCTTAACTTACAAGGGGCCTTGTGGGCCAGACCCAGGCAGAAGCATCAACGACCACAGGGTCCCTCGTGTGTTAGGTCCCCGTGGCTGAGCACAGAACGGCTGGGAGGTGGGGAGGCCCCTTTGGGGGCTGTACAGGGCCGTGGAGGGGCGAGGATGGTGTTGAAAGCTAGTAGGGAGGTAGCCCTGGCAGACTGGCGGATGTCTGTGGGGCTCTGGCCTAGGAGATCAAGTCCCTTGTAGAGAAGAGGGGCACTGGGAGGGGGTCCGCGTGGGGGCAGTGCCACCGAGGCTGTGTCTGCGGTGGCGGCGGGCCGTTTGGCTGGGTCAGGTGCCTGTAGCCGGAGGAAGAGGGAGCGCGCTTTGTGCAGCCCTGAGTCCAGGGAACACTGGGGTTCACAGCCAGCAGAGCCCTGTGGCTGTTGCCCCAGGCAGTCCCAGGCACAGGAAGTGAACCCTGCCTCCAGGAGAGCAGGTTCCGGAAGTGGGTTCAGATGGCTGAGTCACTGTGGCGGACCCAGGGCCCAGAACCCAGCGCCGAGGCCTGGGTCGGGGAGCCGTAGCTCAGATCGCCCCTTTCCTGCAAGACCGGGAATAAATGACTTTAGCTCTCCAAGCTGTAGAGTCCTCACCTCTAACCGGAGACGGTAATTCCAGGGGACTCAGACTGGCTGGATGGGCCTGGGTTCTCATCACAACTTCATAAAGAAGTGCCCCTGTTTTCTCACCTGTAAGGGACGGGAGTGATGTCTCAGCTCTCTTGTATATCTTCCTGGGACAGAAGAGATGCTCCATCAGCGTTAGTTCTTTGGCTCCTTTATTCCACGAGGTCAGACTGAGCTCTGTGCATGGAGGTGGTGGCAAACCAGTAACCTCCGATGTGTCGTAGCATCTCCCCTGCTAGGACGGCGTCACCATCTCCGTATTTCTCCCCATGGCCCGACCCAGAGTCCGTCTCAGCTGCAGGGAGGGCCTGCCCAAGGTTGTACAGCGAGCGGGCGGCTTGGCCACGCTTGTGAGTCCCCCCAGGACCCCAGGCCCGCCGGCCTCTCCCAGGGCTGCTCCAGCTCTCAGGGACTAGGTGGAAGCTGGGGAAATGTCCCCACCTCTCCCTAACCCCGCTTGGGTCAAGGTGGACACGCCAGCTCTGCTCAGAATCTGCCGGGAAAGGAGGGGACAGACAGAGTGACTGCGAGAGCCTCCCGTGTGGTCTGGGGCTGCCCACTCCACGTCCCGCCTCTAGTGGGCAGGAGCCTCTCGGGGTGCTGACTGAGGTCGCAGCTGACAGACCGCCTGTCGCCGCTAGACGCCACTGAGGCTGGGGTCTTTGGGGGAAGGGGTCCAGTGCTGTCAGGCAGACCTGGGCTCTAGGCACGCCTCTGCCTGGGGCCAGCCCTTCCCCACTCTGCCCTTCGGGCTTCTCGGCTCAGTGGGGGTTCTTGCTCGGAAGGTGGGCGGTGCTGTTCAGATGCGGGGGCCCCTTCAGACTTGGGCCAGGTGAGACGTGACTCGTTTGATACTTTTAGTGCCACGATACTTACTCTTCTCTGGGTCCCAGGCCCCTTGGCGAATCTCAGGAGAGGTGCTGTCTCTCCCCAGAAAGATGCACACAACTGTGTACACACGGATTTGGACATGGTTTCCGGGGATTTAGGATGCCCGGAAGCATGACCCTGGACCCAAGTTAAGAACTTCTGCCCTGCGGCATGGGGCTGCGGTGGCACAGGTGGCAGCGGGCACCTCTGAGATTCACTGCACCCAGTTAAAAACAAGGCCACAGCATCTGTGCCCGCCCCATGTCACAGAGTGTGTGCAGACTCCATTACCTCCAGATGGAAGCTTTTGTGAGGCAAGAAATAAGTATTTTCTCGAGGCCACCGCATGGCACCTCTTCGGAATAAGCCAGCAGGGAGTTGGTCTCAGCCTCACTGGCCAAGGACCCAGTCCAGAAGACTGTGTCCTCCCCTGGCGTAGATGTAGTCCCTGGCCATCTCAGAGGCCCGTTGAGGGCGTGTCCTGATCCAGCCCGACTCCGTCAGTGGTGGCCTTCCCCCTTCTCCTGGCATCTGGGGGACAGACAGGGGCTGCGGGGAGAAGCTGTCTTCCTTTACAGCTGTGCCCCGAGGTGGGCCCTCCACCTGCCCATGGGTTCCCACGTGCTGGGCCTCTGCCCGCAGCCATGGAGCCCAGGGAGCTGCAAGGTGGTCCCGCCCCAGCCGCTTCTCCAGGTGGAGCATGCTGCCCGCACAGGGAGCTGCCCCGTGTCCGTCCGTCCGTCCTCCCTGTGGTCAGGCGCCCACCCCGGGATTGCACTGCCCTCCCGCCTGGCCCTGGCCTGCACACCTGTGTTTGCTTGGAGCGGGCACTCCCCATTCCCAGAGTGGCTTTTCTGGGGGATGAGGGCTCCAAGACGGGCACAGGCCTCTTCCCTCCCCGCACTGCGGCCCAGCCCGCAGAGGTGGGCTCGGGGGTCCCCCTGGCCCTGCCGGGCCTCAGTTTCATCTGCAACGTGGTGTCACATGCCCTGCCTTCTGGCATCACAGAGCTGGTGGCTTAGACTTGAGGAGGGGTCTCTGGCCCACCCTCTCTGACAGGTCACTTGGTCCTGGGTGTGTGATGAGGTAGACACCTCTGGGTCTGGATGCTGCGGGACTGTCCGCAGGCCTGAGCCTCTTGTAGCTGGAGGCCTCCTCCCTGCCCTTGGCTGGTACGCCATCTTGCAGGGCATCCGTGTCTGATCGCCCCGTTCTGTCCTCGAGGCCTCCTCCCTGCCCTTGGCTGGTATGCCGTCTCGCGGGGCATCCGTGTCTGATCGCCCCGTTCTCTCCTCGAGGCCTCCTCCCTGCCCTGGCTGGTACGCCGTCTTGCGGGGCATCCGTGTCTGATCACCTTGTTCTTTCCTCGAGGCCTCCTCCCTGCCCTGGCTGGTGCGCTGTCTCGCGGGGCATCCATGTCTAATTGCCCCGTTCTCTCCTCGAGGCCTCCTCCCTGCCCTGGCTGGTGCGCCGTCTCGCGGGGCATCCGTGTCTGATCGCCCCGTTCTCTCCTCTCTCCTCAGTGGTCGTGACACACAAGGTCCTTCGGAAGGCCAGAGGGAACCTGGAGGTAATGTCGCTTTGAGGCCGTCGTGTGGAGGACGGGGCGTGGGGTGGGGCTGGCAGTGGCTTCCTTGTCAAAGATGAAGGTGGACCAGTCACCTGTTCTCCGCCAGCTGTGTTTTTCTGCCAGCAGTGCATAGAAAGTTTCGTTTTATCGTGCCTCATTTTTGATGGTGGCTCTAGTTATTGGTGTGTTGTTTTTTAACCGGTGAGAAACGCAGCACACGGTGCCTGACACATAGTGGGCATTTGATAAATGTTTCATTATCATCTGGTTCTATAAATATTTACTGATCAAACAGCATGTCTTTGAAAGTAGTTTCAGAACTACTCACCTTTAACCCTGTCAGGGATCATACTCCAGAAACCCTCCATGTGACCTAAAATTCTCATTTTTTCCCCCTCCCTTCTCCTAGCTCAGGCCCGGGAGTGCCCACCCTGGAACGTCCAGTCCCAGCCGACCAGGCTCCTGAGGAGAACTTTGAGCCAATAAAGCTTGGGGTTCCCGCTGAGCTCGTCCTGCCTGTCTGTCATGGGTGGGGCTCCTGCTTTGGAGGGGAGAGGGGCTGTCTGGTCTCTTCCGATGCCCACCCACCATCTATCTCCTTTCCTCGCTGGTGTCCAGCGGTCCTTCAGAAACCCACCCCCACCCTGGGCCTGCAGAGCGACACTCCATTGCTCAGTCCAACGCTCACCCCGAGGCCTCTGTGGGGGTGGGGACTCTGGGGTGGTCCAGGCCGCTCGTGTGGCCGCAGGACAGCCGAGCGACCGGCCCAGGTCCTCTGCGCCCTCCTGTCCTTCCAGACCCCGAACTGGGCCCTCCACCGCTACCCCATCAGCTCCCGAGGCGACGGTGGTGGAGGCGACGGGATGGCATCCGCTGGAGGCCTGGGGCTCAGGGAGGCAGAAGCCTGGGCTACAAGTAGGCCTGGGCCCCCACCTCTGCTTCTCACCAAGGGATGGGCAGGTCGGTGGTCAGGAAGGACCGTCTGTGCTTGGCTTCCTGTCATCTGAGCACTCATCTTAAGAAATACTTGCACACACGTACCTGAGTCCATCCCAGTGCGGGAAAAGTGAGATTTAGTCGTAATGTGGCAGCTCCTTTTTCTAGAAGTCTCACAGCCGAGTTCCTCAAAGGAAGCTCCAAACAGCCCACAGGAGGGCTCGGCACCACAGTGTGGAGGGAAAAGGAGTCCTGGTTCTAGACCTGAGTGGTACGCTTTTGTCCTCAGTCAATACACCTGTAAAATGGGAATTGCCCTTCTTTAGCCCAGACCCGGTCACGCAGGTGATTCTGTGCCGTTTGGAAGTCACTAAACAGCGAGAGCCTTTCCAAAAACCAGTGTGTCTCAGTGGCGGTTCTCAAGCAAGTTACGGAAGCCCTGCTTTAAGGTTCCGTGGTGACGTGCACAAAAGCGGGCGTGTTGGTGGGGATGGGGCAGGGGCGGGGGCGGGGATGGGAGTGTTGGTGGGGGTCGGGGGGGCAGGGAGGCGGGTGGGGACGGGGATGGGCGTGTTGGTGGGGATGGGGGCGGGGATGCGGGTGGAGGTGGGAATGGGGGCGGGGGCGGGGGCAGGGGCGGGCGTGTGGTACAGTGGTCAGGACTTGGGCTAGCCTCGGATTCAGATAGAAACACAGGGCAACAGTCAGCGCCTGCTTCATCGCTAGTTCTGAGTACGTGGCCTGGCACGTGGATGGTGCTCAGCCTGTGGGAGCTTTCTGGAAAGTCCGTGAGTGGAGGTCGTGGTCCGTCCCTGACCCTTTGGGTGGCATACACTGGGTGCCTGAGAGCAGGGGCCTCTGGGAGCCCAGGTGGCCATTGGCTTCAGTCGCCCACAGCTTCTCAGGAGCACAGTAATCCAAAGCAGAGCATCTTTGTATCCCCCAGTTGAGAATCGTGTAAAATATTTCCAACCTTGGGCTAATGAAGGCCCGCCCTCCTCTCCGGGGAGGTGGAGGAGCAGCCCCATGAGTTTGGACTGGATTGGGCCAAGAACATCCTTGGCAAATAGGGATGATTTGGACCTCGGGGAAAGCCCCCTTGTCCCTGGCGAGTTCATTTTACCAGCAGCTGGATTCAGGAGGCTGTGAAGCCTTCACAGGAGAGGCGTCTGTTTCCCCGCTCAGGGCAAGGAATCACCACGTGTGGCTGAGGAGCTGCCCCTGAGAGACGCACCTGCAGGGAACAAATACAGAGAGGAGGGGCCGAGACTCCGGCTCTGCCCGTGGGCCCCCAGGCTGGCACCCACCTGATGAGCAGTGCCACGCTGGGCATCGTCTCTTTCACCTGCACCGCCTGCCCGTTTTACAGGCGAGGAAACGGGTGGGCCATCACCAGAGCAAGTGCTGGAGCCAGAATTTGAGCCTGGGTCTGTCGAGACCTGTTCCCAAAACGGTCCTGGTCTCTGGACTATACCCTGTCTCCCCGAAATGCCAGCTTTTCCAAAAAACTGCAGCTGTCCCCAGCATCAAGGCCCGAGTAGTCTCCTCTCCCTCTGCCCTTTCCAAGAAGACGTCTCTGGCTGGCCGGAGCTGGGTCTCAGAGACGCACAATTGAATTCCTCGGACCCAGCAGCCCCAAGACCTGCTTGTGAACGGGGCTGTGCATGGGAGAAAGAGTGATGTTGTTAATAAGGCCTCTGAACGGTGGGGGCAGAGAACCCTGCCTGGGGGCTCCCGACCCTACCAAATTGCCTCTTCAATCTTAGCCGTATTTTAAACCTTAACTCAAAAATTCGGTTATCACAATGACTCGTCCCGTCCCCAGAGAATCCCGGGACGCTGCCCTGGGGCCCGGTCGTGTCTACCTCTTGCCGCAGATGGGGCCTTCCCAGCTCGCTCTACTGGGTGCCAGGTGGGGTGGGCCTGCCCGGGGCCCCAGAGGCCCAGGGTCCTGCTGTGGCCTTCGGGGCTCCTCTTAGAACCTGCTGCCGTTCCCTCACCTGCCAGGTGATGGCGGGAAAGGGTAAAGGTTTGTAATGGCCAACTGTGAGGCCCACGGGGACCTCGGCCAGGTCGCTGGGATTTGCCTGTTTCTTCCTCCCTGAAGGCTCTGCCCAGCCGGCAGCATGTGCTGGAGGCGTCCTGGGATGAGGCGCTGGGATGTGGCCCCCTGTCAGTGCAGGACGTTCCTCCACGTCAAGGCCCAGTCTTGTCCACGGCCTGGCCTCAGTCTCTCCATCCCGAACGGGAGACAGGGCGCTGGAGCCGCCTCCAGCCTCCGCTTCCATTCAGGTTTCCCAGAGCTCTTTAAGCGCGTTCATTTCGACCCAGTCTTTGGGGAAGCAGCCGCCCCCACCTTAGCCCAGAGGGCAGCACTGGGCCTGGGGAGCCCCTCTCCTGCTGGATTGTGCCGTGGTTACCGGCCACCCTCCACGGTCCTCTCGAACGCCGGCATCAGCATGGTCGTTAACAGGCATTCACATGAGAGCTTAATTGCAGGTTTCAGCTTTTAAAAGAGCCTCTGTTTGTATTAGTGCTAGTTTTCCTCTTAACAAACCAAACAGCGAGTGGCCCCAGCTCCTCTGTGGCGCTGGACAGTGGTGATGGCCGGCGGCAGGGAAAAAGGAGAAAGGGCCGCCCTGACTCTGACTCCAGCAGGGCTGGGGGTCACAGACAGGGGGAGCCGAGTCCTGAGGCTCCGTGGCTGCAGAGACCGATGGCTGGGAGCCCAGGTGTGTGTGTGTTTTCTTTTTTCGTTCTTCTCTTGAAGCCTCAGTTTTCGTCTCTGCAAAATGGGCAAACTATAATTTTGGCTTCCGTTTCACCACGGTTCTCTCGGCGAGGGTCACTTCATTTTGATGACGCTGGTGTCTCTGGGAATTCAGGTTCTCCTACTCTTCTCCCTCAAGTGTCTTTTTAAAAGAGCCAACCTTCCTCCTCCAGCCTCGTATTTTTAAGAGATTTATGTGTTTATGTGGCTGCGCTGTGGCCTGCGGGATCTTCCTTGCAGCGTGCACGCTCTTAGTTGCAGCGTGTGGGGTCAGTTCCCTGACCAGGGACTGTGGGCTCCCTGCACTGGGCCACCAGGGGCGTCCCCATCCCCCGTGTCTTTGGACGGTACCCCTACCCCCAGCCAGACTTGCTGCACTTCTCATAGGCCCTGAAGGCACCTCCTGTTCTCTGCAGCCCTGGACTTTGCACGTGTGTCTCCCCCATCCTCAGCCTGACACACACTACTCATCCTTAAAGACGCATCTCAGGGGTCGTCTCTGGGCCTGCACGCTTTAAGCCTCAGTTTATCCCCCTATAAAATGGGCATGATCATACTTCCCCTTGGAACTGGAGACAGACAGGATTTTAACTGACTACAAGCAGTTAAGTTAATGGAGGCCAAAGAAGGGATCCCAAATGCTAACGGTACCTTGGCTGCATTAATAGAGATAGAGAGTCCAGACAAAGGAGGTGAATAGTCTCACTCTGCCCGTGGCCTGCCGTACTGCACCGAGAGCCTTGTGGTCGTTTCCTGGGACTTGCTTTTTGAGGGCTGTTGACACAGTGGATTGTATCACCGACGCTCTGAGCATTTTTCTCCATTCATCAAGCGTGTGTGTGTCACGTGGCACACACATTGTCACAATAAACTGTTCTGTCCTTTAACGGGAGCTCACAATCTGGTATTGTAATAACAAAAGAAGGCCCCTGGTAGGCAGAACTGTGTCCCTCAGAGATGTCTAATCTCTAATCCCTGAACCTGTGCATATTAACACCGCAAAGGGGAATTTACAGATGTGCTAATGATAAAACCTGCATTATCCAGGTGGGACACGCTAATTACACGAATCCTTAAAAGAGAAGGACTTTTCCCCGGCCACGGGGTCAGAGACACAACAGAAAGATTCAGAGAGGGAGGGGCTGGCTTTGAAGACCGAGGGAAGGCACCAGGGGTCAAGGAGTGCAGGTGACTTGGAGGAGCTGGAAAAGGCAAGGAAGTAGATACCCTCCCAGAAACTCCAGAAAGGAGCACCGTTCTGCAGATCCCTTGATTTTAGCTCAGTGGGATCCATGTCAGATTCCTGACCTATAGAGCCGCAAGATAATAGAGTTAAGGCGTTAAGTTTGTGGTGACAGCAGTAATAGGAATCTATTACATTAAACATATATTTACTTGGCTGCATTGGGTCTCTCTGGTTGCAGTGCTCGGTCTTAGGTTTGTATCTCAGGGGCTTGGTTGCTCTGCGGCACCTGGCATCCTAGCTCCCTGACCAGAGATTCAACCTGCATCCCTGGCACTGCAAGGCGGATTCTTAACCACTGGGCCACGAGGGGTGCCCCACGATGCTTTAAATGGTATGGATACAATCGTAGACCCCATGGTGTGTGCCTGCAGTGGAGCAACTTCTTAATGACAGGACCCACCCAGTAGGTACCTGGGGTGAGCTCCTGGTCCCTGGAAGTGTGATTGAAGAAGTGCCACTGGGGGTGTCGGAGAAGGGGTTCCTGCCTCCCTGGCAGGTGCTGGGACAAAGGGCCTCCTCCGAAGAGCCTCTGGAAAGCGGAGTCTGAGCCGAATGGCCCTGGGCTGGGGAGACGGTGGTTGTCCCTGCCAGCTGGGAGACCTCTTCGTCACCCCATCACCACCCCCTGCGCCCTCCCCTTTGGCGAGTTATTATATATGGTCCCAGGACTCCATTACTTCAGAACACGTCTATGTGATGCATTGAAGGAATTATTGAAATGTGTAATTACAGTGTGCATTGTAATATAAAACAAGTCTATTATATTCATTTGATGGAACTGTGCTCCATAACGCTTCAGTTCTAACATAAAAGATCCCGCCGTTAGAGTGTTATATAGCGTGGGGATAATTGTCCTTCTGCACCCAGTTCCGTGCTTCCTTCATGAGGGTTCTGCCAGTGTGAAATCGGTGCCTGAGCTCCTGAGTTGGGAGGGCACTTTGAGGCCCTTTGGTCCAACCCGACTTTAGACAGATGGAGGAGGTGAATCCTTGAGGGGTGAGGCGGTCCATTCAAGGTCCGCCCCCCACACCTGCCCGTGGTCCCTCGCCCCACACCCCTTCGGGAATTTGAACCCTTTCTTCTGAAAGAATCTTACGTACAAGCAGAGGAAGGAGTCATCTCTGCGGGAAGCCGGAGCAGGCTACCCAGGGCCCTGGCCATTTGGCGCCCACTACACCTCCACCCCCACTTCCCGAGGCCCCTCCGCAAAGTACTGGAGCTCCAGGGGACCCCCTTTGAAAACCAGCGGCCCCACGCCTCCTTTGGTCCAGATGGGGAAGCAGTGCTTGCTGGAGCTCACAGCCCCAACTGGGCGCAGCTGGGATCAGCCCCTTCTCATCCTCGGTGCTCAGAATCACGGGCCTTTGCTAGTTATCCCGATGGCGGGCCCAGCCACAGAGGCTGAGCTGCCGTGTGTCTGCGGGGAGATGCAGGGACCCTTAAAGGCGGCCCCGGGTCCCTGTGGTTACCACCCTTTCACAGATATGCAGAGCTCCTTCTAGCCAGCAAGCCCCCGTCTGGGCCCTTGGGACACACAGTGGACAAAACCACGACCCCTGCTTAGATTCTAGTGGTGAGAGAGTGGCACAGATGAGGGAGCAAAGCCGCCCCCGTGTCCCGGGGTGCCCATGCTCCATCTAGAGGGAGGGGGGCAGAGCCCTGTGTCCCGGGGTGACCATGCTCCATCTAGAGGGAGGGGGGCGGAGCGGGGAGGGGCAGGGGCTCATGGAGAGGGTCTGTGAGCCGCCCCTGTGTCCCAGGGTGACCATGCTCCATCTAGAGGGAGGGGGGCAGAGCCCTGTGTCCCGGGGTGACCATGCTCCATCTAGAGGGAGGGGGGCGGAGCCCTGTGTCCCGGGGTGACCATGCTCCATCTAGAGGGAGGGGGGCGGAGCGGGGAGGGGCAGGGGGCTCATGGAGAGGGTCTGTGAGCCGCCCCTGTGTCCCGGGGTGACCATGCTCCATCTAGAGGGAGGGGGGCAGAGCCCTGTGTCCCGGGGTGACCATGCTCCATCTAGAGGGAGGGGGGTGGAGCCCTGTGTCCCGGGGTGACCATGCTCCATCTAGAGGGAGGGGGGCGGAGCGGGGAGGGGCAGGGGGCTCATGGAGAGGGTCTGTGAGCCGCCCCTGTGTCCCGGGGTGACCATGCTCCATCTAGAGGGAGGGGGGCAGAGCCCTGTGTCCCGGGGTGACCATGCTCCATCTAGAGGGAGGGGGGCGGAGCCCTGTGTCCCGGGGTGACCATGCTCCATCTAGAGGGAGGGGGGCGGAGCGGGGAGGGGCAGGGGGCTCATGGAGAGGGTCTGTGAGCCGCCCCTGTGTCCCGGGGTGCCCATGCTCCATCTAGAGGGAGGGGGGCGGAGCGGGGAGGGGCAGGGGCTCATGGAGAGGGTCTGTGAGCCGCCCCTGTGTCCCAGGGTGACCATGCTCCATCTAGAGGGAGGGGGGCAGAGCCCTGTGTCCCGGGGTGACCATGCTCCATCTAGAGGGAGGGGGGCGGAGCCCTGTGTCCCGGGGTGACCATGCTCCATCTAGAGGGAGGGGGGCGGAGCGGGGAGGGGCAGGGGGCTCATGGAGAGGGTCTGTGAGCCGCCCCTGTGTCCCGGGGTGACCATGCTCCATCTAGAGGGAGGGGGGCAGAGCCCTGTGTCCCGGGGTGACCATGCTCCATCTAGAGGGAGGGGGGCGGAGCCCTGTGTCCCGGGGTGACCATGCTCCATCTAGAGGGAGGGGGGCGGAGCGGGGAGGGGCAGGGGGCTCATGGAGAGGGTCTGTGAGCCGCCCCTGTGTCCCGGGGTGACCATGCTCCATCTAGAGGGAGGGGGGCAGAGCCCTGTGTCCCGGGGTGACCATGCTCCATCTAGAGGGAGGGGGGCGGAGCCCTGTGTCCCGGGGTGACCATGCTCCATCTAGAGGGAGGGGGCAGAGCGGGGAGGGGCAGGGGGCTCATGGAGAGGGTCTGTGAGCCGCCCCTGTGTCCTGGGGTGACCATGCTGCATCTAGAGGGAGGGGACGGAGCCCTGTGTCCCGGGGTGACCATGCTCCATCTAGAGGGAGGGGGGCGGAGCGGGGAGGGGCAGGGGCTCATGGAGAGGGTCTGTGAGCCACCCCTGTGTCCCGGGGTGACCATGCTCCATCTAGAGGGAGGGGGGCAGAGCCCTGTGTCCCGGGGTGACCATGCTCCATCTAGAGGGAGGGGGGCGGAGCCCTGTGTCCCGGGGTGACCATGCTCCATCTAGAGGGAGGGGGCAGAGCGGGGAGGGGCAGGGGGCTCATGGAGAGGGTCTGTGAGCCGCCCCTGTGTCCCAGGGTGACCATGCTGCATCTAGAGGGAGGGGACGGAGCCCTGTGTCCCGGGGTGACCATGCTGCATCTAGAGGGAGGGGGCGGAGCGGGGAGGGGCAGGGGCTCATGGAGAGGGTCTGTGAGCAAGGCTGGAGGGGAGGGCGCGTCTTGGGGCAAGGGTGTCCCAGGCCGGCTGGGGTGGCAGCTCTGGGGTGAAGACCTGAAGGTGCCCAGAGGTGCCCGGGGAGCAGTGAGGGGGCCCCGGGTTGGGGGGCAGTGACAGGAGATGAGCTCAGAGGATGAGGTGGGCACGGGGTGCAGGCTCTGGGGTGGAGGAGGGTGTGATCTGATTCAGGTTGTTACAGCGTCACTCTGGCCGCCAAGCCTGGAGGCCTGGGCCCTGCCTTCGGCCCCACTCTGTCTTCCCCACGCGCCCAGGACGTGGGGGACGGGAGGGAGCACCTGGTCTGCTGCGTGCTCGATGGCAGCGTTTGCCCTTCTTCCTTCAGCACGTCCCCGTCGTGATCACCATCGTTCCTGTCACCGTCAGCCTTGTTGCCCAAGCCTCCCTGTCTGAGGTGTTTTGCGCATCTTCTGTCCCCTTTAAGTCCCCAGCAACAGTCCTGTGAATTAAGCTTCATCTTTTATTTTGTACTCAAAGAAGTCGTTCGGAGAGGGGAAGGGAACAGCCCGAGGTCACACAGCAGGGTCAGTGGGAGCCAGAACTCCTCACTAACGGGGGTCCCTGGGAGAGTCACCCTCGGGCCACTTGGAGTCTAGCAGTGCGAGGACATCAGTCCCAGGCAGACACATGTTGCAGTGTGACCCAGGGAGGGTCACACACAGTCACCTTGTCACCTTGTCACGTCTTTCCACTGGAGCTGCCAAGGGAATCTCTCCCACTCCCAGGATTATGAGGGCAGAGAAATGCGCAGGTCATGGTATCAGGTGTTTGCTGAGCTCACTGTGAAGGTGCAGAAGTTGGCTCAATGCCTGCCTTGCCCGGACCTGAGCAGCAGCACGCTGGGAACACAGACAGGGAACAGTGCAGCTTCCCAGCTCCCTGGGTATCGGCCTTGTCGCCGGGCTCTGAAGCCTCTGGTCTTAGGCTGGGGTCTCAGTGGGGTCCCTCCACCTCTGCCTGCAGCGTTGAGGTGTGCAGTGGTCAGACCCCTGGGGGGAGCGTGGCCTGACTTTGCCCTGGGTGTCTCCCTTCACCAAAGCCCTCCTGGCCACGTGATTAACTCCTCAGATTCATTGGAAGAAACAGATGCTGAAGCCCACTTTGCAAACCTCTACACTTCCCCTGGTGGCTCAGACGGAAAAGAACCCGCCTGCAATGGGGGAGACCTGGATTAGATCCCTGTGTCAAGAAAATTCCCTGGAGAAGGAAATGGCTACCCACCCCAGTATTCTTGCCTGGAGAATCCCATGGACAGAGGAGCTTGGTGGGCTACAGTCCTTAGGCTTGCAAGAGTCAGACGTGACTGAGCAACCAACACTTTCACTTTCTACACATACACTCTCAGTTCTTACATCTATATGTAGTTAGTTTTAATTCCCGCCCCCCCCCCCCCCCCCCATTTTGCAGAGAAGGAAATAAATCTGAGAGATTAATTCACTTGCACAGGGTCGCATAACCCAGGGCATCAGGGAGCTGGTCACACTGCCGTGTTTAGAATGTTGGCTGAACTGTGTATGGCAGGTGTGGTGTGTTGGGTTGGCTGAGGTAGAACGCCTGACAGGCGATCAGAGCCTGTTATTCAAATCCAGCGGCTCCTGCTTTACACTAACCGTCATCAAAGGCTGCTGTTAAGAGGAGCCTGCATCTTCCTCTGTGCATTTGAAAAAGTTCCATCTCAAAGCCATCACGTCTGGGCAGGACCATGGAGGAGTCAGTTGGAATTAAATCAGGAGCTGGGAACAGGGAGGAGAGGAAGGTCATCTTTTGAAATGACAAAGAGGTGCTGTTTTCTCAGGCGGGTAGGCGCGGCTTTGGTAGCACCAACTGGGTTGCGAATTTTAATTCTAATCTCTGCAGCTGCTAATGTGCTTGTTGCTTGGAGAATAGACACTAATTGACAAGCAGCTAAATAAATAACGTGTAGCATGAAAGCAGACACAGGCTTTAAAGGAGAAGGAAAAACAGCAAAAAGGATGAAATTAAAAGCGCCAAGGAGGGGAGTTGAAGGGTGTTTTCCGCACTCCATTCGGGTGACATCAAAAGGCTTTCTGCGACATTTGTTTTAGGTAAGGATCCAGTTTGGAGTCATCTAAGCGCCTGTCCCCACGCTGCCTTGCTCGTGCTGAAGATCAGAGGCGGTGCAGTGAGGGGAGGGGGCCGGGTCTTCAAAAGGACGTGGAGAAACAGGCAGAGCCAGAGGGATGACGCCAGCCCCTGTCTTACAGGAGGACAGCCTGGGGCCAGACAGCGCGTCCCTAGGAGGTGTGGCCTCTGGGGTGGGTGGCACTGTGTCCCCCAGAAAAATACCTCGAGGTCCTAACCCCCAGTATCTCAGGATGGGACCTTCTTGGAAACAGAGTCCCTGCAGATGTAACAGACAAGGTCATCCTGGAGGGGGGTACCTTAACCCAAGGTAACTGCTGTCCTGATAAGGAGAGACGAGAGGCACATTTGGAGAAGCACCAGGTAAAGACTCAAGGACACGCGGAGGAAGCGGGTGAGACAGGCAGAGGCTGGAGGGAGGCTGTTGCAAGTAAGGGAGGCTGAGAAGTGCCAGCCACACCGGGAGCTGGGAGGGGTTCTACCCAGAGTCTTGGATGGAGCCTGGCTCTCGTGACACCTTGGTTTTGGCCATCTAACCTCCAGAATTGTGAGAGAAGAATTTCTGCTGTTTTAAGACACCCAGTTGGGGGTGTCTTGTTACAGCGGCCCTAGGAATCACACCCACAGCCTCTGGGGGCTCTGGGTACACTTTGCACAGGGGCGGCTGAAAGGAGACACGGCTCCCAGGCCCCCCAAGTGTGGCCTCCAAGACTGCCCGGCTTCTTCCGTCCAGCTGGCCCCCGATCACCATGGAGCTGAGTCATTCATCTGCCTTCCCCTGGTTATAATTATTTACCTCGTTCGTACCACTAGACTAGAAGAACCTTCTCAAATCCCATTCCAGTGTGTTCGAGCACTCCCTGAGCTTTGTAACTGTATAGAGGATCTTCAGCCTCCCCGGTGGCTGCTCTCTGCCCACACCGGCTTCCCATTGCCCCCTCCAGCCCCGCCGCCCTGCTCTCCTGCTTTTCTCCTGAAGGTGCCCCACGTGCTCCTGCCTCAAAGTTTGGGTGCTCCCTCTGCCTGGAAGGCCCTTCCCCAGACCCTGGATCACTTCCTCTCCTCTCTGGAGACTTTGCTCAGATGTCCCCTGTCAGTAAAGCCTACGTGACCCCCTATTTAGAATCACAACCTGCTTGAGTTGAGCCGTGGGGTTACCCCGTGACCGAAGGGGAGGGTCCTGGAGGTCGCCAGCTCCTCTGTTAGGGCTTCTGGGCAGAGTGTAGGGTGAGAGGCGCAGATGCCCATACAAAGGATCCAGTTCACCAGGAGACCGGAGGAAGGCTAAGGGGCAGACTGAAGTGGGAATCCTGTTGGACCTGTCCTGCCGGCCTCGGTCTCAGTCGCAGGTCTGCAGGTGGAAATTTCTAACCAGCCCTGCTGAGGTTCCAGGGTGAAGCAGAAGAGTCATGAGATTTGGAGTCCTTTTTTCCAACATGTCCTAGTTACGACACCTCTGTGAGCCTCGGTGGCCTCAGCTGTAAAATAGGATGACAGGCTCTGCTTCAAAAGGGCGTTTGCAGGATCAATGAGACAGGCAGGGAGAAGCACTTGATGCGTTTGCAAGGCCAGCTCCTCAGCCTCGCTCCCTCTGTCCATCCTAGAACAAGGGAGGCACGAGCCTGTGGAACCATGGACAGGGAGGAGGGCCAGGGCCCTTAGGATAGGTCTGTGGGACGTGTTCACCTCTCAGCGGGGGCCTGAGGCCCTGGTGCCGGGGCGCTCTCAGGCTGATGAGCCCCCAAAAGAGAGAGCTGAAGTGACAAATTGGTGCCCCGCGAGCGAGCGCCTGGCATAAAACGAAATTGCTTATCAGAGAAATAATGCTAAAAGTCAAATAAATTAGACTTCGCACTGACGTCGTAATTTTAAAAATTAATTAAGAATAAAAAGAAGATGCATCTCGAAGGAAAGGAGAAGTCTAATTTCGACAGGCGGTAATTAATCCCTCCGTTCAGGGATTCATGAGTGGCCTGCAGTACCCCTGGCGCCTTCATAGGACCTGGGACTCCCTGGGGGCCTGCTCGAGGCCCTACCGGGCCACTTGGAGGGGCCAGTGTCTGGGACCCCAAGACTGACTCCTGAACGCGCTGCTTTGACTGATGGAGTGCTGGCTGGGGGTGGGGTGACTGGGGGATCACGTCTGGGGCAGGAGCAGCACAGCCCTGAGCGCTCTCTGTGCGCTGGGGCCAGGCGCCAGGCTCGCAGGGAATCAACAGAGCCTCTGCTCTCGATGAGCTGACAGTCCGATGGAGGAGGCTGACCGTTCTTACAACAGCGGCTACATGCTGTGCTGTGATGGGGGAGGGAGGGGGCTGGGGTTCACAGAGGAGGGAGGAGGGGACTTCTGAAATGAGTCCTCGGTTTTTAGGAGGGGCTGTGTAGGAAAGAAGGGGAGTCATCGCAGTGCACCAGCCCTGAGCGCCCTGTCTCATGCATTGAACCTGGACTGGTGATCTGTTTCACATATGATAATATACATGTTTCAATGCTATTCTCTCAAATCATCCCACCCTTGCGTTCTCCCATAGAGTCCGAAAGTCTGTTCTTTACGTCTGTGTCTTTTTTGCTGTCTTGCATGTAGGGTCATCGTTACCATCTTTCTAAATTCCATATATATGCATTAATATACTGTATTGGTGTTTTTCTTTCTGGCTTACTTCACTCTGTATAATAGGCTCCAGTTTCATCCACCTCATTAGAACTGATTCAAATGCATTCTTTTTAATGGCTGAGTAATACTCCATTGTGTATATGTGCCAGGTGGGAGGGAGGTTCAGGATGGGGAACACATGTACACCCATGGCTGATTCATGTCAATGTATGGCAAAAACCACTACATATTGTAAGTAATTAGCCTCCAATTAAAATAAATTAATTAAAAAATATTTTTAAAAAAGAAGGGGCGTGAGATGGGCCCAGGGGAGAAAGGGCATGGCCTCTGAGAGTAGCTAGATCGTGAGTGGAGGTCATGCACTGACACAGCACGTAGGCGGCAGGGCTGCAGCCGGAGCCCAGGCCCCAAACCCCGCCAGACCCTGGAATAGCAAGCTGGAGTGGGCAAGTCCACCTGAACGGGGTGCCAGGAGGAGAGAGAAGTCGGGAATGTGGAGCAGTGCCACCCGCCTCCTGGCTTGTAGGATATGGCACCGGCTCCGGGGTCTCTCCAGTGGGTCCTCTCTACCCCTCAGATCTCCTCTCGAGCCCCTTCCCCCTGCAGAGGGGACAGATGGGGGACCTCAGTTATGCAGATGCAGGGTTGGGAATCACCTGTTGCTTGGGAGTGAGGGTACAAAGCAGCCGTTTGTTTTGGGGAGTTTCGAAAACTGCATATTCACCTTCTGGGGTTGGGGGCTGAGGTGGGGGACTTACTCACAAGGAGCCTGGAGTCTTCTAGAAGAACGTGGCTGAGAATCTCTGCTTCCAGAGACCCAAACATGGGAGATCAGTCAGGGAACTCTGCCATGGCCCTGGGGAGGATCAGGAGCAAGGAAGGGGAGGAGGCCCGAGAAATAACACTCCCTTTGGGGAAGAGGGCCTGTTGGGTGTGTGGGTGGTAGAGACAGTCCTCAGGATCCTATACGTAGCGTCCTGGACGTAGTCCCAGGAACCAGGAGAGCTGCAGGTCTAAACCCGTCAGTTATGACAACACACACAAATGAACAGATTATAAAAAATGTTAGGCTGAGTGATGAAAAGCTAGAAGATCTAAAATATCCAATAATAAACAGATTGTGGTACCCTGGAGTATTATGCTGGTCAAAAAAATTTTTTTTAATAATTTTTAATGAAATGAGGATAGACTCATCATATAATATTGAATGGAAAAAGCAGGGTACAATATATGACATGATTTCGGGAGTGTTATTAAAACAGCGTGGAAGAAAATCTGAAATGTTAACAGGGTTTATATCTGGATTGTGGGATTTTGGGTGACTTTTATTTCCTTCTTTATCTTTCAATGTTTTCTGTGATAAACAATATTACTTCTATTACTTACCATAAAAAATTACAGTAAACAGTATTACTCTTAAAATAAGAAAAAAACACAGAAGTTGACAAAAGGAAACCTACATTGCATGGTTTGTAAATGACACCATCTCAGGGAAAAGCCATTGCAGGCCCTCCTGCAGGGGTTTCCTTACTGTCTCCAGAGGCACAGGTCACCTGAATTTATATCCTGCTAGCCTAAAAAGGGCCCAGACAGTAAAGAATCTGCCTGAAAGGCAGGAGACCCAGGTTCGATCCCTGGGTCGGGAAGAACCTGGAGAAGGGAATGGCTAACTTACTCCAGTATTCTTGCCTGGAGAATTCCCAGGACAGAGGAGCCTGGCAGGCTACAGTCTATGGAGTCACAAAGAGTGAGAGCGACTAACACTTGTACTTTTTTCACATCCTAAAAAGTCCCCTTTGTCACTCAATGAAGATGGTGTTTATAAAATAAAATAAAAAAATTTTTTTTTATAAAACAGTAGAGTTAAAAGAAGAACCAGCCAGAAGGGAGCTGTACCTTGTAGAAAGAGGAAGGAGAGGCAGGCTTAGATCACGATGACACCTTCGGTGGAGTTGCCCAGTGATTGCTGGGGTAGATTTTCTCCCCAGGAGCTGGAAGGGGACACAGTGAATCCTTCATGCTTTCTCACCCTCACCACCTGGGAATACAACCTAACCTTTGTAGGGTGGTTGGGCTAGAATTCAGGTTTCAGACTGTGGTCAGAGAACAAAACCAGTTTACAGTTCAACCAACCAACCCAGGGACCAAACCAGTCATCGTAGAAAGGAAAGCCGGGTGTGGTTTGTCAGGCACCTTTTCATCAGTTACGCCACCGTCTTGGCCGCCCCTTGGGCATTCTTCTCTTTGGGGTGCCAGGGAAACTGAGGTCAGGGTGGTTGAGAGTCGCACCCGAGTTGCGTGGCTCCCGGATGGCAGGGTGTGGACGATTATTACCTCACAGCGTGGTGCTCTGGCCGTTGAACCGCCATCTGTGCCCCATGCTGAAAGCCTCGTGTAGTCATCTGGATGGTGGATCTAACTCCGTTTCGATGCTGATGGACACCATTTTCTCCTGGGAGATTCCCGGAGTCAGCACCACCCATCAGCACAGCACACAAGCCCAGTGGCTGCCCAGGGCACTTTATTTTTAAGTGAAAGGAGAATTCACTGGGTAGGATAACAGAAGTCTGAAGGCAGCATAAGCTTCAGTACATCTAGGGACTCACTAACGTTGTTTGCCCTGGTTTACTTCAGCCTTATGGGGACGCATGCCAAGGAGCAAGAAGACGGATGCAGACAGGCCCAGATTCACATTCCCACAACCGGACAAGCCCAGCTGAGAGTCAGTGTCTTCCCCAGGGATGCGGGCCAAAAAGTCCCAGGGGAGTTTCTGATTGGCTAGGCTAAGTCAGGGGACCACCCCCATGGCCAAAAAGATAGATAACCCTGCCTTATCCACACAAGTGGGTAATCACCAAGTAAAGGACGTGTCTGAAACCAGACAAAAACAGACATCTACCAACAACTGAAGTTTTAAGTATTTTAATTCTGTTTCTTGACTTATGTCCTTTGGTTGCCATCTATTTCGTCTCCACCGAGAAAAAGGAGAAACTGACCAGAATTTGCTATCTTCCATTGCTCCTTTCCTTTAGTGAGTTTCGTATTATAGTCATGGTATTGTTCTGAGTTCTTCTACTGATTGCCTGTGTAACTTTTAATACTATACTAAGTCTCTATTTCTTGATTTATTCCTTTTGAACCATGAGTATTGATCTCTGGTGTGAAAAATAGAGAAATCATTCCTTTCTTTTGTCGTGGTCTTATTCTTTCTTCTGTGACAGCTGTGCTCCTCTCAATTCTTGTTAAGTAATTTTTCTTACCTGGTCAAGCTTCATAACATTTCCATTCTCTCTGTTAACGTATTGGTCTTTCAAGATTTCTCTATAGGTTGTTTCTAAAACTTTAAACCCAATAAAATACCACGTATGCACTTTGGACTATGGAACTATTTGCTGAAGAACTAAATGATGTGATTAGATCTGCAGGGAAGATAATGGAATCCTATGTCTTGAAAACTTTGCTGCTCAAAGGGAATGTTCTAAACACTGGGGCCGGTGGAATTTCCTGTAATTTGGTTTGTATTTTTCTCAATTCTAACTTATCCTTAGCTACCGTTTTCCATATTGACTCTTTTTCTCTTCCCTAAGTGTCAACAACTGTAGCTCAAACGGTAAAGAACCTGCCTGCGATGCAGGAGACCAGGGTTTGATCCTTGGCTTGGGAAGTTCCTCTGGAGAAGAAGTGAAGTGAAGTCACTCCATTGTGTCCGACTCTTTGTGACCCCATGGACTGTAGCCCACCAGGCTCTTCCATCCATGGAATTTTCCAGGCAAGATTGCTGGAATGGGTTGCCATTTCCTTCTCCAGGGGATCTTCCTGACCCAGGGATCGAAGCTGGGTCTCCCACATTGCAGGCAGATGCTTTACCATCTCAGCCACCAGGGAAGCCTGGACGCCCTCTGGAGAAGGGAATGGCAACCCACTCCAGTACTCTTGCCTGGAGAATTCCATGGACAGAGAAGCCTGGCAGGCTACAGTCCATGGGGTCGCAAAGAGTTGGACATAACTGAGCGACTAAAGCACACACACAAGTTTCTTTAACATAAAATTTACTGTATCAGTGATTTTTTTATGGAGGAGGAGGAAAGAATGGCTTTGTTTCTTTACCAGGCAAAGGGGGAACACAGTAGGCTAGAGACTCAAAAACTGTGCCCCCACTGTTTTAATGATTTTAAAGTGTGCAACTAAGTACATTCACAAAATCCCTGGTGGCTCAGTGGTAAAGAATCTGTCTGCAATACAGGAGACGTGGGTTCGATCCCTGGGTTGAAAAGATCCCCTGGAGAAGGAAATGGCAACACATTCCAATATTCTTGCCTGGGGAATCCCATGGACAGAGGCGCCTGGTGGGCTACAGTCCATGGGTTCGTAAGTGCCAGACACAGCTGAGCGACTAAACCACCACCACCACACATCCAATACCACCATCTAGAACTCTTTCATTGCTTCAAAAAAAGTAAACCCTGTGCCCAGTAATGGCACCCCACTCCAGTACTCTTGCCTGGAAAATCCCATGGATGGAGGAGCCCAGTAGGCTGCAGTCCATGGGGTCACAAAGAGTCGGACACGACTGAGCGACTTCACTTTCACTTTTCACTTTCATGCATTGGAGAAGGAAATGACAACCCACTCCAGTGTTATTGCCTGGAGAATCCCAGGGATGGGGGAGCCTGGTGGGCTGCCGTCTATGGCATCGCACAGAGTCGGACATGACTGAAGCGACTTAGCAACAGTACCCAGTAAGCAATTACTCCTCATGTCTCCCTCCCACCAGCCCCTGGCAACTACTAATCTTTCTCCCTATGTGGATTGGTCTATTGTGTGTATTTAAGTAAATGGACTCATATGATATGTGGCTTTTTAGCACCTGGCTTCTTTCATTTAATCTGATGTTTTCGAGTTTCATCCATTTTGTAGCGTGTTACACTTTCTTTCCTTGTTTGTGACTGATGATATTCTTTTTTTTTTAATTTATCTTTTTATTGAAGGATAATTGCCTTACAGAATTTTATTGTTTTCTGTCAAACCTCAACCTGAATCAGCCATAGGTATACATATATCCCCTCTCTTTTGAAACTCCCTCCCATCTCCCTCCCCTTCCCACCCCTCTAGGTTGATACAGAGCCCCTGTTTGGGTTTCCTGAGCCATACAGCAAATTCCTGTTGGCTGTCTATCTTACGCATGGTAATGTAAGTTTCCATGCTACTCTTTCCCTGCATCTCACCCTCTCCTGCCCTCTCCCTGTGTCCATACATCTGTTCTCTATGTCTGTTTCTCCATTGCTGCCCTGTGAATAATTCTTCGGTACCATTTTTCTAGATTCTGTGTATGTGCTTTAGAATACAATATTTATCTTTCTCTTTCTGACTGACTTCACTCTGTATAATAGGTTCTGGGTTCATCCACCTCATCAGAACTGACTCAAATGCCTTCCTTTTTATGGCTGAGTAATATCCCACTGTGTATGTGTCCCACCACTTCTTTATCCATTTGTCTGTCAATGGACATCAAGGTTGCTTCCATGTTCTAGCTATTGTAAATAGTGCTTCAATGAACAATGGGATACATGTCTCTTTTTAAATTTTGCTTTCCTCAGGGTATATGCCCAGGAGTGGGATTGCTGGGTCCTATGGTGGTTTTATTCCTAGTTGTTTAAGGAATCTCCATACCGTCTTCCATAGTGGCTGCATCAATTTACACTCCCACCAACAGTGCAACAGTGTTCCCTTTTCCCCACACCCTCTCCAGCACTTATTGTTTGTAGACTTTTTCCTGATGGCCATTATGACCAGTGTGAGATGATATCTCATTGTGGTTTTGATTTGCATTTCTCTAATACTGAGTGATGTTGAGCGTCTTTTCATGTGTTTGTTAGCCATCTGTATGTCTTCTTTGGAGAAATGTCTGTTTAGGTCTTTTTCCCATTTTTTGATTGGGTTGTTGGTTTTTCTGGCATTGAGTTGTATGAGCTGCTTGTATATTTTGGAAATAAATCCTTTGTCAGTTGTTTCATTTGCTACTATTTTCTCCCATTCTGAGGGTTGTCTTTTCACCTTGCTTAGAGTTTCCTTTGCTGTGCAAAAGCTTTTAAGCTTAATCAGGTCCCACTTGTTTACTTTTGTTTTTATTTCCATTACTCTAGGAGGTGGGTCATAGAGGATCCTGCTTTGACTTATGTCATCGACTGTCTGCCTGTGATTTTCTCTAAGAGTTTTATAGTTTCTGGTCTTACCTTTAGGCCTTCAGTCCATTTTGAGGGTATCTTTGTGTAGGTGTTAGGAGGTGTTCTAATTTCATTCTTTTACACATAGCTGTCCAGTTTTCCCAGCACCGTTTATTAAAGAGGCTGTCTTTGCCCCATTGTATATTCTTGCCTCCTTTGTAAAAAATAAGGTCCCCATGGGTGCATGTGTTTATTTCTGGGCTTTCTATCTTGTTCCGTTGGTCTATATTTCTGTTTTTCTGCCAGTACCATATTGTCTTGATGACTGTAGCTTTGTAGTATAATCTGAAGTCAGGAAGTTTGATTCCTCCAGTTCCATTCTTCATTCTCAAGACTGCTTTGGCTATGCGGGGTCTTCTGTGTTTGCATATGAATTTTGAAATTTTTTGTTTTAGTTTTGTGAAAAATGCCATTGGTAATTTGATAGGGATCACATTGAATCTGTAGATTGCATTTGGTAGTATAGTCATTTTCACAATATTGATTCTTCCTACTCAGGAACATGGAATATTTCTCCATGTCATCTTTGATTTCTTTCATCACTGTCTTATAATTTTCTGTGTACAGTTCTTTTGTCTCCTTAGGTAAGTTTATTCCTAGATGTTTAATTCTTTTAGTTGCAATGGTGACTGGGATTGATTCCTTAATTTCTCTTTCTGATTTTTCATTGTTGGTATACAGAAGTGCAAGTGATTTCTGAGTATTGATTTTGTATCCTGCAACTTTGCTAAATTCACTGATTAGCTTTAGTAATTTTCTGATTCTATCTTTAAGGTTTTCTATTTATGGTATCATGTCATCTGCAAACAGTGAGAGCTTTACTTCTTCTTTTCCAACCTGGATTCCTTTTATTTCTTTTTCTTCTTTGATTGCTGTAGCTAGGACTTCCAGAGCTATGTTGAATAATAGTGGGGAAAGTGGACACCCCTTTCTTGTTCCTGATCTTAGGGGAATGCTTTCAGCTTTTCACCATTGTGAGTAATGTTTGCTGTAGGCTTATTGTATATGGCTTTTACTATGTTGAGGTAGGTTCCTTTTATGCCCATTTATTTGAAGAATTTTAATCATAAATGGGTGCTGAATTTTGTCAAAGGCTTTTTTTGGCATCTATTGAGATTATCATATGGTTTTTGTCTTTCAATTTGTTAATATGCTGTATCACATTGTTTGATTTGCATATATTAAGGAATCCTTGCATATCTGGAACAAACCCACTTTGATCATGGTGTACGCACTTTTTGATGTGTTGCTGAATTGTGTTTGCTAAAATTCTGTTGAGGAATTTTGCATCTATGTTCATCAGTGATATTGGCCTGTAGTTTTCTTTTCTTGTATTGTCTTTGTCTGGTTTGGTATTAGCATGATGGTGGCCTCATAGAATGAGTTTGGAAGCGTTCCTTCCTCTGCTATTGTTTGAAAGAGTTTTAGAAGGATAGGCATTAGCTCTTCTCTAAATGTTTGATAGAATTCTCCTGTGAAGCCATCTGGTCCTGAGCTTTTGCTTTTTGGGAGATTTTTGATCACAGCTTCAATTTCAGTGCTTAATTGGATTGTCCATAATCTCTATTTCTTCCTGGTTCAGTCGTGGAAGATTGAACTTTCCTAAGAATCTGTCCATTTCTTCCAGGTTATCCATTTTATTGCCATATAGTTGTTCATAATAGTCTCTTACAATCTTTGTATTTCTGTGTTGTCTGTTGTAACTTCTCCTTTTTCATTTCTAATTTTGTTGATTTGAGTCTTCTCTCTTTTTTTCTTGATGAGTCTGGCTAAAGGCTTACCAATTTTGTTTATCTTCTCAAAGAACCAGCTTTTAGTTTTATTAATCATTTCTATTGTTTCTTTCATTTATTTCTGCTTGGGTCTTTATCATTTCTTTCCTTCTACTAATTTTTTTTTTTTCTTCTTTTTCCACTTGTTTTAGGTGTAGAGTTAGGTTGTCCATTCGATGTTCTCCTTGTTTCCTGAGGTAGGATTGTATTGCTATAAAGTTTCCTCTTAGAACTGCTTTTGCTGCATCCCATAGGTTTTGAGTTGTCGTGTTTTCATCGTCATTTGTTTCTAGAAATCTTTTTATTTCCCTTTGATTTCTCCAGTCACCTGCTGGTTATTTAGAAATGTGTTGTTTCATTTCCACATGTTTGTGTTCCTTACAGTTTGTTTTTTTTTTTTTTGGTAGTTGATATCTAGTCTCATAGTGTTGAGGTCAGAGAAGATGCTTGGTATGATTTCAATTTTCTTAAATGTACTGAGGTTTGATTTGTGACCCAAGATATGCTCCATCCTGGAGAATGTTCCATGTGCACTTGAGAAGAAGGTAATTCTGCATTTGGATGGAACGTCCTGAGGATATCAGTGAGATCCATGTCATCTAATGGAGCATTTAAGACTTGTGTTTCCTTATTAATTTTCTGCTTTGATGAACTTTCCACTGGTGTGAGTGGGTGTTGAAGCCTCCCACTAGTATTGTGTTGCTGTCAGTTTCTCCTTTTGTGTCTGTTAGTGTTTGTCTTACGCATTGAGGTGCTCCTATGTTGGGTGCGTAGATATTTACAGTTGTTATGTCTTCCTCTTGGGTTGATCCTTGATCATTATGTAGCATCCTTCCTTATCTCCTGTAATCCTCTTTATTTTAGGGTCTCTTTTGTCTGATACGAGGATTGATCCAGCTTTCTTTTCTTCCCATGTGCATGGAATACATTTTCCATCCTCTCACTTTCAGTCTATATGTGTCTGTAGGTCTGAAGTGGGTTTCTTGTAGACACCTTAAATGTGGGTCTTGTTTTTGTATCCATTCAGCCAGTCTGTGTCTTTTGGCTGGAGCATTTAATCCATTTAAATTTAAAGTAATTATTGATATATATGTTCCTATTGGCATTTTCTTAATTGTTTGGGGTTGATTTTGTGGATCTTTTTTTTTTTCCTTTGGTTTCTTTTTTTTTTTTTAATTTTATTTTATTTTTAAACTTTACATAATTGTATTAGTTTTGCCAAATATCAAAAAGAATCATATTTCTTGACTATATAATTTTAACTTTTGTTGTAAAGCTGGTTTGGTGGCACTGAATTCTCTTAACTTTTGCTTGTCTGAAAAGCTTTTTATATCTCCATCAGTTTTGAATGAGATCCTTGCTGAGTACAGTAATCTTGGTTGTAGATTTTCGCCTTTCAGTTAAATACATCCTGCCATTCCCTTCTGGCCTACAGAGTTTCCACTAAAAGGTTAGCTGTTAAGCATACGGGGTTTCCCTTGTATGTTACTTGTTGCTTCTCCCTTGCTGCTTTTAATATTCTTTCTTTGTGTTTAGTCTTTGTTAGTTTGATTAGTATGTGTCTTGGCATGTTTCTCCTTGGGTTTATCCTGTATGGGACTCTTTGTGCCTCTTGGACTTGATTGACTGTTTCCTTTTCCACGTTTGGGAAATTTTCAACTCTAATCTCGTCAAAAAATTTCTCATACCCTTTCTTTTCTCTTCTTCTGGGGCCCCTATAATTTGAATGTTGGTGTTGTTTGATAGTGTCCCAGAGGTCTCTGAGACTATCCTCAGTTCTTTTCATTCTTTTTACTTTATTCTGCTCTTCAGAAGTTATTTCCACCACTTTATCTTCCAGATCACTGATTCATTGTTCTGCTTTAGATATTCTGCTATTGATTCCTTCTAGAGTTTTTTAATTTTGGTAATTGTGTTGTTTACCTCTGTATGTTTATTCTTTAATTCTTCTAGGTCTTTGTTAACTGATTCTTGCATTTTCTCCATTCTGTTTTCAATTTTTTGATCATCTTTACTATATTATTCTGAATTCTTTTTCAGGTAGTTTGCCTATTTCCTCTTCATTTATTTGGACTTCTGTGTTTCTAGTTTGTTCCTTCATTTGTGTAGTATTTCTTTGCCTTTTCATTATTTATTATTTTTAAAAATCATTGTATTTGAGGTCTCCTTTTCCTAGGCTTCAAGGCTGAATTATTTCTTCCTTTTGGTTTCTGCCCTCCTAAGTTTGGCCCAGTGGTTTGTGTAAGCTTCGTATAGGGTAAGATTTATGCTGAGTTTTTGTTTGTTTGTTTTCCCTCTGATGGGCAAGGCTGGTTGAGGTGATAATCCTGTCTGCTGATGACTGGGTTTGTATTTTTGTTTTTGTTTGTTGGCTGCTGTGGTCTCAAACTGGTTTTACACAGTTAGTTCTTCATCTTCGAGAATGATGGCGTTTCAAGTATTCCAATTAAAAGTCTGCAGGTCTGAAGCAATGTCCTAGAGCGATACTCCAGGGTCAGCAGCAGGCAGGGCAGAATATCCTGATTGATCTTCTAATGTATGGAGAGACTGCATTTTGTTTACTCAGAAACTGATGGGCAGCTGGGTTGTATGAGATGGTTGGATGGCATCACCAACTCAACGGACATGAGTTTGAATGAGCTCCGGGAGTTGGTGATGGACAGGGAAGCCTGGCATGCTGCTGTCCATGGGGTCGCTAAGAGTCAGACACGGCTGAGTGACTTCACTCTCACTTTTCACTTTCATGCATTGGAGAAGGAAATGGCAACCCACTCCAGTGTTCTTCCCTGAAGAATCCCAGGGGCGGGGGAGCCTGATGGGCTGCCGTCTCTGGGGTCGCACAGAGTCGGACACTACTGAATCAACTTAGCAGCAGCAGCTAATTCTATCTTTAACTTGTTGATAAACTCCAAACTGTTTTCCATAGTGGCGGCCCTGGGCTACCTTCCCACCAACAATGTAGGAAGATTCTGACTTCTCCGCATCTTCTATCCTTGCTAACACTTGCTCTTTTCTGGTTTTTGATGTTAGCTCTGGGTTGAGAAGATCCCCTGGATGAGGGCAAGGCAACCCACTCCAGTATTCTTGCCTGGAGAACCCCACGGACAGAGGAGCCTGGTGGGCTATGGTCCACAGGGCTGTAGAGAGTCGGACACGACCTAAGTGACTAAGCATGCAATGACTCGTGATGCTGAGCCTCCCCATCTGTCTATTGGTCAGCGTGTATCTTCTTTGTGGTCGTATCAAGTCTTTTGTGCACTTTTTAATTGGGTTGCTTGTCTTTCTGCTATGGAAACACTTTGAAAAATATTATTCTGAGTAGAAGCATGTTAATATACATGTTTTTAATTTTGAGGCAGAGTGGTAAAATTCTGACTTCTTGGGAATCATAAAAATATCTTTATTTTGCCCTCCCCCTATTTGACAGTTTGTATAGAACCTTGGAGAAAAACACTTTTCCTTGGGACCTGAAAGGTGTGACAGACTGAGTAATGCCCTCCTCCCCCCAGTATGCAGATTACCATGGGCCCCACGATCGTTACCTTGTAAGACAAAAGGGACATTGCAGGCGTGACCAGTGGTATTGATATTGTCCTAGATTATCTAATGGGGCCTTCAATGTAACCACAAGTGTGCTGATGAGAAGGAGGCAGAGGGAGATTTACTTCCAGAGGGAAACAGCAATGTGGCCACTGAAGCAAGATGCTACCTGCTGGCTTTGAAGATGCAGGACGGGGCCCTGAGCCAGGGCATGTGGGCAGTGCAGCTCTGGAAGCTGGGATGGGCACGATGAGGAGAGAGGGAGGGAGCAAGCTCAGGCACCCTGATTTCCACCCTGTGACGCTGATTTCAGACTTCTGACCTTCAGCCTGTAAGAGAGCGCACCCGTGCAGGCTTACGCCACCACGGCGGTTTGTCACCACAGCCACAGGAAGCTCACGCAGAGGCCGGGTCTATGCCTGCGGCATCCAGTGGGCCGTGGACATCAGTGGGTTCCGCGCGTTTGCTCTCTGAAGCCTTTGAAATGTTCTCCACGCCCGAGGAGCACTGGAACCTCGCCAGGAAGCGTCCGTGTCTGTCTTTCTCATTCATCACGCGTGGCCTCGGTGCTCTGTTCTTTGAGGCCACAGCTACCCTCGGCATCCAGGTGCAGCCCTTTGACATGTCACCTGGGGGGCTTCAGTGCCTCGGCCGGCGCAGCTGTTTGCATTTGTGACGTGGACCCCTGGAGCTTCTCTCTTGAAGCCGCTGCTGTTTTCTCTGACCACAGTTTCCTTTGTCACTCCATCAATGTGCTGTTGTTGTTGTTTTTAATGCCAAACATTTTCAAATAAATGCAAAGGTAGTGAATAATACGAGCTCTCATAGATCCAGATCTGGACCCAACCCTTACCCATAATTATCTGTTCACTTCACTTGCCCTTTTCTTTTTCTTACTCTTTTAAAAATCAGTGCTATTTTCCTTTTAAATAGGGGCTTTTCAATATTTAATGTGCTAAGAACTCACCTGGGGATCTTGTTAAATTCCAGATTCTGATTTAGTAGGTCTGTGACCGGGCCTGAGAATTTGCATTTTTGACAAGTTCCCAGGTTAAGCGGCCCCAGGGTTGTACTTGACTCAGATACCATGGTTTCAGTGCTATATAGCTTACTCAGTAGATGTGCTAAGAGGCACAGAACTGGTGTATCTCTGAAATAATCAAACATGCACGTGTGTATTTGCTTGATTCACACATTCTGGCTTCCCTGATAGCTCAGCGGTTAAAGAATCTGCCTACAATGCAGGAGATGCAGCAGGAACCACAGGTTCAATCCCTGGGTTGGCAAGATGCCCTGGAGAAGGAAGTGGCAACCCACTCCAGTATTCTTGACTGGGAAATCCCACGGACAGAGGAGCTTGTGGGCATAGTCCATGGGGTCGCAAAAGAGTCAGACATGACTTAGTGACTAAGCAACATGTTCTCCTATCCTTTTTTCCGTTTCTTTTCTCCTACTGAATTATACCTGTTCCTTAATAGCAAGGAGAGCACCACTCTTTCCTGTGAAGCTTGTAAGGAGCTTCTTCCCTTGTCATTTCTCCCACAGGACCTTCCCATTGATGTGGGAAGATTAAGAAACACTTTATTTCTTTATCTGCACCCCCATGTACCTTGCAGCATTATTCACAATAGCCAACATGTGGAAATAACCCAAATGTCCACTGACAGATAAATAGGGGGAAAAAAAATGTGGCCTATACATAAAGTGAAATATTATCCAGCCTTAAAAATAGAAGGAAATTCTGCCATTTTCAATGTGGATGAAGCTCGAGGACACCTTGCTCGGTGAAATAAGCCAGTCACAGAGGAATAAATACTGCTTGATTCCATGTATGTGAGGTATTTAAAATGGTCAAGCTCACAGAAGCAGAGAATAGAGGCGTGGTTACCAAGGGTCGGGGAGGAGGGCGAAAAGGGGGATATATTATTCCATTGGTATGAACTCCAATACTTCGGCCACCTCACGCGAAGAGTTGACTCATTGGAAAAGACTCTGATGCTGGGAGGGATTGGGGGCAGGAGGAGAAGGGGACGACAGAGGATGAGATGGCTGGATGGCATCACTGACTCGATGGATGTGAGTCTGGGTGAACTCCGGGAGTTGGTGATGGACAGGGAGGCCTGGCATGCTGCGGTTCATGGTGTCGCAAAGAGTCAGACACGACTGAACGACTGAACTGAAGTCTCAGCTATGCGGGATGAATAAATTCTGGAAATTTCCTGTGTGACACAGTGCCTGCGTAAACAGTACTACAGTGCGCACTTCAACGCTGAAGACGTTAGATGTCCTCTCAGGTGTTCTTACCACAGAAAACAGAAACAGGCAAAGAAAAAAGGGGCGCATGGAGGCTTATGGAGGTGAGGGTCTATGTACTGTCTTCCTTATGGTGATGTATCACGGGTGCATGCAGACTTCCAAACTCACCAGATCATATGCATCAAAGATGTGCAGTTTTTTAACCTAAATTCAGCTATTAAAAAAAAGAAAACAAAACCAAACAACAAACTACTTCTCTTGTGAGTAACAAAACCTTTCTCTCTCCTCGTGATTGCTTTACCCAAGCCACTGCTTTTGTTTTTTGAGATGGCAAGCACCGAATCTCAGCGGGGTGGGAGGGGGCGTGGTTTAGGTGGGGTGGAGCCTGATTTAGGCGGTAGAGCCCAGCGGCTGTCAGGAGCCACGCCTTTTAGCCGTTATTGCTTTCGTGTCTCCCGTGTTCAGTTTGGAGAAGGCAATGGCACCCCACTCCAGTACTCTTGCTTGGAAAATCACATGGATGGAGGAGCCTGGTGGGCTACAGTCCATGGGGTCGCTAAGAGTCGGACACGACTGAGCGACTTCACTTTCACTTTTCACTTTCATGCATTGGAGAAGGAAATGGCAACCCACTCCAGTGTTCTTGCCTGGAGAATCCCAGGGACGGGGGAGCCTGGTGGGCTGCCGTCTATGGGGTCGCACAGAGTCGGACACGACTGAAGCGGCTTAGCTGCTGCTGTGCTCAGTTTGGACTATAAAGAAAGTTAAGCGCCAAAGAATTGATGCTTTTGAACTGTGGTGTTGGAGAAAACTCTTGAGAATCCCTTGGACTGCAAGGAGGTCAAACCAGTCCATCCTAAAGGAAATCAGTCCTGAATATTCATTGGAAGGACTGATGTTGAAGCTGAAACTCCAGTACTTTGGCCACCGAATGCGAAGAACAGACTCCTTGGAAAAGACCCTGATGCTGCAAAAGATTGAAGGCAGGAGGAGAAGGGGACAACAGAGGATGAGATGGTTGGATGGCATCACTGATTCATGGTGATGAGTCCATCATGGATGGACATGAGTTTGAGCAAGCTCCGGGAGTTGGTGATGGACAGAGAAGCCTGGCATGCTGCAGTCCATGAAGTCACAAAGAGTCGGACATGACTGAGCGACTGGACTGAACTGTGCTCAACTTTGGAGCCGGTTGGCCTCAGCTCCCCTCTGCACTGTAGGATCTGGGCTCCCCCTCTGCCGTTGGCCTCTGTTTCAATAGGCAAAGAAAGCGAAGACTCAGGAAGAAAGCTGGCCCCACATGGAAGATGAAATGATCTCTTGGGAACTGGCCGTGCAAATCCAGACCTGAGAAAAGACAGCAAGGGTCACCCCTTCCCTCTCCTGAATGATTAGCACCTGCAGATCCGGCGACCCTTCCACGTTGCTCTGCTGGGCCTGTGGCAGTGGTGGAGACAGCTGTCCTCAGCCCTGGCCGAGTTTCCCCCTGGGCTGCGGAGAAACACATTTCCTGTTTCTCTAGACCACCGGGTAGCAGGGAGCTTTCTTTGTAGTGCTTGGGACAGAAACACGCATAGGAAATATTTGGTGAATATACGAGTGTGCTTTTTATGTATTCTTCTTCAAGAAATGGTCTGGGACCTCTGGAAAAAAATTGCTGAATAATTGAATGATAACATTGTTTAAAATTCAGAGGATGACTGGATCTCTGAAAAGTGTTTTCTTTTGATCCAGAAGAAAATTTTGGAATCTTGTGAGGATCCACATGTGAACGCAAGTAGAGGGTGGTTTTTATGAAAATAGAGCAGAAAGTCATAAGGAGGGGAAGCTGTGATGAACAGATACCTTGATGAAATATATATAAAGAGAGATGGATGAGATGAGAAAGATTTACAAGGGACCCAAAAGGCGATAGAATCGTTACAATGTCCCAGGAAATATTGACAGCCGAATAGACCTGATGGAAAATCAAATCGGTGATGTGGAGGACAATCTTAAGCAGTTCCCTTAATAAGTCAGAAGAAAAGTATAAACTCAGAAAAGATGGAGCAATGGTGATATGATGGCGGTTCTTGAGGAAAGAGCAGGGCCCCTCCTTCCTGACTAAGCCAGTGGAAGAGCCACACTTGGGCGGAACCTGGATAATGTGTTGAATTACAAGGAAAAAGATCAAAGTGACTAACACACAAGAATCCTGGCAGGTGAAAGCAACACATCTAAGAGGCTTCCCAGCAAGGAACAAGTCAGACTGGCTTCTATTCTTCCAAAGAATCTCACGTATAGAAAGGCAAAGTGTTTCTGCATCTCTGAGACAGGGCTAGCAGCAGTCCTTACAGGGCTGTTGCAAAGCTAAGTGAAATATGCATGGATTTAGACACTCAGAAGGGTGCCTGGCCTGGAGTTTTCCTTCATCCTGATTGGCCTTGGTGTTCTCGGTAGCTCCCAATAAATGAAGATGCTGACTTCACTGGGGCCATGTGGAGCTGGAGACATCTTGGATATCCCCAGAT
Organism: Bos indicus; assembly: GCF_029378745.1. Taxonomy (NCBI): domain Eukaryota; kingdom Metazoa; phylum Chordata; class Mammalia; order Artiodactyla; family Bovidae; genus Bos; species Bos indicus. Next base: position 109,720,294 of record NC_091767.1, on the reverse strand, counting down.
GTCCAGAGGGTTACTGCATCCCTGGTTTTAGAGCTCAAGACAGAGGTCTGGGGTGGAGGGGGTAATGCAAACTGAAGGGGCGGATGAAAACACCAAGAAAGCGAGTCTGAGGCATGAAGAGGTTGCAGGAGGGCCACCACTGTGATGGGCAGAGGAGGACCTGGGGAAAGTATGAGACCGATCTGAGGTTTAATAGGGGTTCCGTTCTTGGTGGTGGAGCCCACCAGGCACTTGAGGTTGTTACTTGACCTGCAATGATTATCTCCTGTGGAAGTACCTCTGCCAGATGGAAAGGCCCAGGAACTGCCCCAAATCCTTGCCCGCTGCAGGTGGACTTCCCCACAGCCTATCCCCTGCCTGGAGGGGAGCTTACCTGCTGGTACCCGGGAAGTCCCTGGCTTTTATTTGGGATCAGTCACTGATAACTCCCCTTTTTGTCGATAAGGATGTCTCCCCGTGACTTCCAGATCAGGGCAGACTAATTGGGACTGCGACGTTCAGTGTTTGGAGATTGTATGATTAGGGAAATTGTACAAATTCAATTTTGCCTCGCCAGATTCAATTCTACTCTAATCAGAGAGAGAGAGAAAACTCCAGGATAATGATGATGGGAAGAAATGTTTCCTGCCGTTTAAGTGACTTACACTGTAAATACCTCCTGGGAACGAGACCCCTGGCCTGGCCTCGAGAGGCTGTGGGAAGGGCAAGGGTTTGGTGGAGCTTCCTTATCTGATCGTGACATGTCACTATCTTCTTTTCCTGGACGGCCCTTGAATGATGCCTCTGCAGAGCTTGGAGCATGATGGCAAATAGTGTTACAGAAAGAACTCATCCCTCTGCCTGGCCCAGCTTTGCATCCTGCCAGCCCCTCTGGGCCCAAGTGGGAGGCCGAGCACCTGTGGGCTGAGGGGGGTCTGGGACCAGAAACATCGCACAAGCAGTGATGACCGAATCCGGTGGACGGTGCCTTGACCTCCAGCCCATGTTCTATGCACCTGCCTCTCTTTGCCTTGCTGTTTTCTCCATTAGCAATGCCCTTTCTCCCCTCCACCTGGCGAACTCCTATGCATCCTTCAAAGCCCACTCAAAATGTCCTTTCTAAAGATCAAGCCATCAGTTCCCCCTGGGAAAGAAGGTCACTCTGCCTTGTCCCACTGACACCATATCTCTTGCCATGAATCTGCTTTTCTCAAGGAAGCACTAGTTAGACTGAACTCAGGATGTTTCTGTCCATTCTAGCTGGAGCCAAGCTCAGTCTTAGAAAGAAACTGAGGCAGACACCATTCTACAATGTTGGCCATGCCAGGGACCAGGGAGACTCTCAGGCCAGCTCCTTTGTGTTACATGATCATGGTCCCCTCCAGCTGCAGGCCTGACCAGCCAGGACACTGGGGTATTGATGAGAGTGGGTTGATGGACATAAAGGCTTTGGCTTATGGAGAGGAGTAAGCTCCTGTTTTTGTGTTCAGGACACTAAGAAAGGCAGCCAGGTTGACCACGCAGTGTGGCTGGGCTGGATGGCAGCTCTCATAGGGTGAAGGCTGGAACCAGACCACTGGTGTGAGTCCTAGTGCTGCCACTTGGGGGACTGCCTTAAACTCTCTGGGTCTCAGTGTCCTCATCTGTGAGTTGGGGGTGCCAGTACACCTTCCTTGTAGGAAGGCTAGAGGGTTAAATGAAGTCTCCACTTGAAGTGCTCAGGATGGCTCACAGGTCAGCTCAGCAGCAGGGCATGTTTGGCTTTCTTTCTGCGGAGGGATCAGCGCCGGAAGCTGTAGGATCCGTCTTCAGGAAGGAGCGTGTGAGACTCGGGACAAGCAGTGGATCTCCGTGCCCAGAGACGCAGTGTGCTCTGGGCCTGGGGAGCAGGCTGAGGCACATGGCTGGTCTCTGGGAGTATGCAGGAGCAGCTCGGCATTCGGAATCAACCCTCAGGGAGCACTTTCTGCACAGTGCCTAACATTCCTCCCGAGAACCTTAGGATATCTCGATAGTGCCGGGGACCCATTTTGCAGATTGGAAAACTCAGGAGATCTGATCTCCAATAGGGGTGGTCATTGACACCAGGATTTCAACACTGACTCCAAAGTGCCTCAGGCATTAGCACTCCAAATCTTTCATCACATTTCGTATTCCCAGGGGTCCTGACTGTTGGTGAGATTCTGTGTACTTACTGTTGAGGACGTGGAGGCTAGAGGTGGCCCAGTGTCATTCAGTCCATGAGCTGCAGGACCACGATTTGGTCCTAGGCTCCCTGACTTTTTCTGGGGGGCCACCAGGCAGCTTAAGGGGAAAGGCCATGGTGCTGATGGTGACTCATCTCTCCATCTTGCTTGGGGACCCAGGAGCCTGACTCAGGTGTGACCGAAGCACCTTGCCTGTGGTGAGTCATGCATCTGGATAAGCATTAGCCGCATTTAATGCTGGCCTGGGATCTGAAATTTAATGACCTATGAATGATACCGGATACTTCACAAGTTTGATATAATCAGCACTGGCCAATTCCATCCAATTATTTGTTAATAAACACCGGGACCCCCAGCTGGAATTGATGCTTACAAATTTGAAATAAAAAAGCTGAGGAGTGTGAATAGAATGCAGTAGCTGCATGTTTATAACTAACTTCATTTTGGCGGGCTGGGTGACACCCAGGGTTTACTTGCTGTTCATTTGCGTTGTGAAGTTTTTTAAAAATAGTAATTATCTGCAAAAGGTCAAATATTTGATTCATCTATCTAATTCAATTTCTCAAAGGCCTTGGGATTCAAATTAATGCCCTTGTAATATCTTCATTGAAAAAGAAGATTAATTATGCTTACATGGAACTTAATTTGGCTTATCAGACCTTTAATATGGCTGTGATCATGAATGCATTTAAATTTAGGATTACGCGGGTGATCCTGGTGCCTTATTTGGGAGAACTTTTAATATTTGTCATTATTTTTATGCATATCATTTTTCCTGCCTGCTCAGGAAAATTAAAACGTCGGTTCTGAAAGAAATAAACATTATGTATTGACATTGGTAATTATGTTTTGGTATTTAAGGGTGCATAAAAAACTGCATTCTGGGCCTCAGATATAAATTTGCAGTTAATGTCCTCAGAAGAAAACTGGTGCACTTTGGCTGGACTCACTAAATTGGAAACAGGCTCTATCTGAGGTTGCTGGGATCTAGGCACAGTTTTTACTGGCATTCGGAGATGCTCAAGGGTTTGTGGGGCCCCAGGAACTCTGTTTTAGGGTCAGGAGGCCTGGGCTTTCTCTTTATCACTAAAGTGCTGTGTGACCATAACCAGTCCTAAGCCCCCTCTGAGCCCCGTGTTCCTAACTGTGAGTAGTAATCATTTGCTTAGGGGCTCTTGCTCACTGGACTGTCGGCTCCTCCATGGCAGAGCAATATCTTATTGAACCTCCAGACCCATCAGTACAGTGTCTGTTGCATATAGATGATATATCGGGCTTTGACTCCTAACAAAGGCAGTGGGGTCTTGGAGACAGTGGGTACGATAGTTCCGAGTTTGGCTCTGTATCTCTGTATCAGTTAGCTATTGCTGCATAACAAATCATACCAAAATGTAGGTCTTAAAATAAGAGCTCTTCATTGCTTTTCAAGACTCTGCAGGTCACCTATGCTATTCTGCTGGTCTGGGCTGGATTGCGGGATCTTGGCAGGGCTTGTTCATATATCTTGGGTCAACTGGCAGATGGGCTGGAGGCTGGCTGGTCTAGAATGACTTTGGGTGTGATACTTCATGCATTTGCTCATTCCCTGGTGGACTAGTCCAGGCTTGTTCTCATGGCAGAACAGGAGTTTGAGCGAGGAAGCAGAACCATGCGGGATTCAGCTTGCATCTGGTTTGCTTTTGTCTCGTTGGCTTAAGTAAATGACATGGCCACGCCTAGAGTCAGCATGGGAGCAAAAGGGGAGGGACCCAGGGAGGCAGCAGAGCTTGGGGCCAGCATTGCGATCAGCCTACCACAGGCCCCACCTCAGTCCTGCCAATCGATGGCAGGCAGTGTGAGCAGCACAGGGACCTCGAGTTCCGTCTCAGTCTTCTCCTCTGTTCGGTCTGGCAGAGATGCGATGAGGTTGAAATGTGACAAGTGTATTTTAGGTCTTTGGCACCACGTTTGCGGTGACTGCCTAGCATCGCTTACCCGATGCCTGAAGGAGGAATACCCAAAGACAGGCACTGCAGGTGTGTTTGTAAGGGTGGAAAATCAGAAACCACCTAAATGCTCATAAAAAAGGCCCAGTGAAATAAATCGCGGCATACTCATGGAATGGCACACTTTTTAGCCTTCAATTCAATAAATCAGTGTCCTGCCGTGAAAGGGGAAGAAAGCGCAACGTGCGGTGTATTATATGAAGCCGTTTCTGTGTGTGCAATGCCAGCTGTATGTTTACCCTGGCTTACAGAGAAATATCTGGAAAACTATGTTCCAAACTATAAGTAGTGGGATTTAACACTTTTAGATGTCTTGAATTTTTACACTGAACGTGCATTACTGAGAAAGCCTGCATTTCTCGAATGAAAGAATAAAAAAATGGAAAAAAATTTTAGGCAAATAATATTAAAAAATGATGGCCTTTAGGAGCTTCCTGGTGGCTCAGTGGTAAAGAATCTGCCTGCCAGTGTAGGAGACACGGGTTCCATCCCTGGGTTCAGAAAGATCCAACATGCCGTGAAGCACCTAAGCCCATGTGCCACAGCTGCTGAGCCCATGCGCCCTAAAGGCCGCGCTCAACAAGCGAGAAGCCCATGCACCGCAAGTAGAGCAGCCCCCGCTCGCCACAGCTGGAGAAAAGCCAGCGCAGCAGCGAGACCAGGACAGCTATAGATAGATAGATAAGTAAGTAGAAAATTAAAAACAAATGATGACTTTTAGGTTCTAAGTTATCTGAATGGTTGATAATAGTATTCAATGATAAATAATAAAATAGCAGGTACCATTTACTGAGGACTCATTACTCAGTCTTCCCTGGTGGCTCAGACAGTAAAAGCGTCTGCCTGCAATGCGGGAGACCTGGGTTCCATTCCTGGGTCGGCAAGATCCCCTGGAGAAGGAAATGGCAATCCACTCCAGCACTCTTGCCTGGAAAATCCCATGGATGGAGGCGCCTGATAGGCTACAGTCCATGGGGTCCCAAAGAGTCGGACACGACTGAGTGACTTTCACTTTCACTTTCATTATATGCTGAATACTTTACATCCTGACAGGTAGGTGGATTTCCATTTTACAGGTGAGGAAACTGAGGCTCAGAGCAGGGTGAGAGCTGCCCCCCTGGGGTTCACCGTCGGACCCCCTCTTTTCACAGAGAGGCCACACCGTGTCAGTTTGTATGGCAGAGGCTCTCCTGCCTCCCCGCCCATCAGGAGGGCCGCGTGGCTCTCCCAGATACAGGTTCCTGGGCCCCACCCCGTATCCAAAGCCATTCCTCTTTTGAGAGGGGACTCGGGACTCTGTGGTTACTATGTGCCCACAGGGATCCTGGGGCAGTCAGGCTGGCATTCAAGAGCTGAGGCCTTCATTCCTTTTATCTCGTCCGGTGACTCACAACCCAAGGAGATGAGTGGAAGGTGGACTGTGGCCCTCACTGTCTGTGCTGTGGATGAGGAAACTGAGGCTCAGAGAGAGTCATTCGCTCAGGGTCCTGAAACTGGGAAATGGGATTTAAGCCCTAGCCTGACTCCAGGGGGCTTCCCTGGTGGCTCAGCTGGTAAAGAGTCCGCCTGCAATGCGGGAGACCTGGGTTCGATCCCTGGGTTGGGAAGATCTGCTGGAGAAGGGAAAGGCTACCCACTCCAGTATTCTTGGGCTTCCCTTGTGACTCATCTGGTAAAGAATCCACCTGCAATGCAGGAGACCTGGGTTCGATCCCTGAGTTGGGAAGTTCCTCTGGAGAAGGGAACGGCTACCCACTCCAGTATCCTGGCCTGGAGAACTCCATGGACTGCGTAGTCCGTGGGGTTGCAAAGAGTCGGACATGACGGAGCCGCTTTCACTTCCCCTTTCTGGCTCTAAGGCTGTGTGCCACCCAGTGGATGGGCTGGTAGGTGGAGGAGGCCTTTCTGAAGGTAGCGGGGAGGAGGGACGCTTTTGGATGTTGGGGTCCCCCTGGTAGTTTGTGGAGGCCACCTGCCCTCCCCCCGGCCCTGGCTGCTGGAGTAGAGATGGCAGAATCCCGGTGGCCCGTTTATCTGCCAGGGATTTGGAGGCTGATACTGTCGTGGAGCTGTGGTGAGATTATTGGCTTTACTTGCAGTCGACTGGGGGGACTTGCCCCCCAGATGATCCCAAAGATCCAGCCCAATAAAGTGGGAATGAGAAATGGGTGCTAACTGGTCCAATGCCTCCTGCCTCCCTTCCCGGCTTTTGGAGATCTGATGGCTCTTTCTCTCTTCCTCTTTTCAGTTTCTCGCTTCTTGGCTTTTATTAGCACATTTCAGGGGAATAGGTTTGCTGGGAAAAAGTGGTTGTAATCAGAGTGCTTCGAGCCGTCTATCATCGGTGATGTGGGCACCTGAGGGGTCTCGGCCTGCCTTCCTGGCCTCTGTAGCTGCTGGGAGCCAGCTGCTTGGGGACATGGGGTTGGGGACACAGGTAGGACTGGGGGTGCCCTGTAGGCCTGGGAATGTCTCCTGTGTCCCCCTAAAACTCAGAGGGAGTCTTCTGCCATCACTATCTCTGTGTTGGCTTCCTTGGTGGCTCAGATGGTAAAGAATCTGCCTGACAAGCAAGAGATGCAGGCCTGATCCCTGGGTTGGGAAGATCCCCTGGAGGAGGAAATGGCAACCCACTTCAGTGTACTTGCTGGGATAATCCCGTGGACAGAGGAGCCTTGAGGGCTACCGACCAGGGGTCACAGAGTCAGACACGACTTAGTGACTGAGTGCACAGGCATCTCTGTCTTAGGTCTGGGGGCCAGGACATGCCTCCTGGTTTCTTCCCCAGGACAAGGAGCCCCATGATGGCATCTTTTTGTCCCCTGTCCTCCAGCTGAATTTTTGCTTCCCCTCAGGCCCTAAAGGGTCTGTTCACAGTCATTTCGTGTATTTTATTTTAGTTCTTGTAACAGCTTTATTGATATATACACCACACAATCTACCCAATTAAACTGTGTAATTCAATGGTACAATTGAATGGTGTTCACCAAGTTGTGCAAACACCACCCTGTTAATTTTTGAATATTTTCATCTTCTCTAAAGAAAGCCCATTACCCTTTAGCTGTCACCCTCCAACCCACCATCCCTTCCAGCCCAAGCAACCACTAACCTATGTTGTCGTTATAGATTTTCCTCCTGTGGGCATTTTGTGTCAATGGAATCATACGGGACATGGTTTTGGGGGACAAGCTTCTTTCACTTGGTGAAACGTTCACAAGGTTCCCTCGTGTTGTGGCTGTGTCAGTGCCCATTCCTTTTCATGGCTAAATAATATTCCATTGTTTTCGATAAATGGATAAATATGCCATCATTTATTTTATGTTACGAGTATTTTTTTTCTTTTTGTTCCCCAAAAGATTTACCAATAAATGCAAAGAATACTGTCAGATTAAAAACAAAAGTAGGAGATCATTTCTGAGAATTTTTCATCAGAAGAATATTGCAGAAATGGGAAAAATAATTGCACCAGGAATTCCATGGCAGCTTGCCTTGTAATTGCCAACATGAGAAATAACCTAAATGTACAGAAATAGGGATCTGGCTAAATAAATTATGATAATCCATATGTCATGTGGATTTATAGTCATCGACATGAAAAGCTATATCCATGACATGTAGTTGAGTCAATTAGGCAACCCCATTTTTGTAAAATTACACTTTCATTTCATGCCCATCTGGAGGATCGTTCACCATAATGTTCACATGAACATTATCTCTGAAGGACAGAATGTCAAGTGCTCTGTGTGTATTCTTATTTGGGGGAGAAAAAGAGTGAGGGAATTGGAGCTGGGAGTAAATACATGTAGCAACATAGGATATACCCAAGGGAACGTTTGTTCTCCTAAGTGTGTGCCCATGAGTCACCTGCATTTGTGGAAAGGCCCTCCACACTGTGCCCTCTCAGAGAGCACTAGAAAACAGACGGGCTGGATGATCAAATTTATCCATGGCTCTGAGCTTCCCGGCAGCCAAAGCAAAGAGGGAAAGGAGCACCCACACCTCACTGGCCTTTGTCCAGAGGACCCTATTCCTGAGTGAGGCTGAGCGAGCCATTCCTCTTGGGTCTCAAGGAGAGGCTCCCTCCTGTCATGACAGACAGCATCCTGTACGTGTCTTCTCGGTACACACAAAAGTGAGACTCCTAAGCACGAGCCATGAGGGCAGTGAAGTGAGCCTATGAGGGAGCAACAGGGCAGGGCAGGGGTTGCTATCCACTGTCAGTGCCTGATGTTTGGGTTGGTGCCCTGAAGCAGGGATGGGAGGGGGACCCTCATGGGTGCCTACTCCTCTGGCTCATCCTCAAGGGTCTCATCATGCCCACTTTGCAGCTGAGGAGGTCGAGAGGAGGTATCAGTTGTCTCAACTTACGGAGTTGAATGAGCAGAACAGAAAAGCCTTCCCAGGACCTGCAGCTCTGGAGCCAGGGCTCTTGGGACCCTACCCCTGGCCTCGAGGGGTGGAACCCTGGTTCCAAGCAGCCTGTCTCCAAAGCCCTGGCATGCTCTTTTTCGTTCAGGCCAGGTGGTCCTCTCCCCGCAGCCTGCCTCCTGACTGCTGTGTGACCCTGGGCCTCAGCTTCTTCATCTGAAAAGTGGGGATAACGAGAGTTCCTCTTCCATTCCTTCTGGGGAGAAGGAAATGTAACAGTCAGGTAAGGACCTGAGGACAGTGCCTGGCCCACAGGAAACACTCTGTCTTCCCGAATCTGGTTTAGTCCACTCCCATTCATCCTCCTCTGTGTATCGACTGGACTTTTCTGCCCCTCTGAGGGTGCCAGTCCCCATCTCCTTCATGGAAACCCACCAGCATCAGCAGGGTATCTGTGCCCGGAGTCTGGTCAGCCTTCCCAGTGCCCTCTCTCCTCAGCACCCCACCCCCCCCACCCCGGGTCCATCCTCCATCAGTTTCCGCAGCTAAGCTTCTCCCTTTATCACCTGTGCCCTCTGCTTGGCCCTTTCTCCTTCCTCCCTTCACCCAGCGGATGCCTCCTTACCTTTTGGGTTATGGCTTAGATAACACCTCCTACAGGAAGGCTTCCCTGATCCCCTGACTCTTCCCCACAGCACCCCCACGCTTTCCGCCTTCATGGCACAAGCATTCCCTGCTCCCTTTCGGCATCTCTGCACACCTGGAGTTTGGAGGGGAGTGACCCTCAGCTTGTTCATGACTCACAGAGTGTTGGCCTCATGGGGTAGTTGAATGATGAATGGCTGGAGAAAGAGTAGGCTTTGGCAGGCAGAGGCCAAGCCATGCTGATGGACTCCATGAATGAGTAAAATCCTGACATGTTCGGGCTTGGAATAGAGCGGATGTGCTGTGCATGTGGGCCGATAACCCGTGTCATGGGCTTGACCATCAACCCATTTGATAGCTGAGTAAACTGAGTACCGAGTGGTTAACCTGTGCGCCTAAGGTCACCAGCTAGTGAGAGGCGAGCCGACTGCAGGCCCTGAACCAGCCGCGGGGCCCTGCTCCCAGGCCACACGCGGAGAGACGGGCGGGCCGTCCCAGAAATGAAGGCGAGCGGGGGCTGCTGGGGTGAGATGAGCATTTTAATAAGTTTGCCTGGGTGCCTGCGGGAGAGATAATGAACCCACAGCGGACTCTCGCCTGCGCACCTCCTGCTGCGGGCATGGATCCTGACCGGCCACCCCAGGTGGACCAATGTAACCCCCACGTTTGAACGTCAAGTAGAGTGTACCGTAAAGGGGTACACAGAAGAGCCCCAAACACTGAAAGACAAACACACACAGTATTCTCCAACACAGCCATGTACAGGCTCATGAAGGCAGGCATAACACACACACACACGCACACACACACACGTCTCAGAGATTTGCAAATAGAAGGAAAACTCTCAGGAGTGAAGTTTCAAGGGCTCAGGAGGTGGATGAAGCCAGGAAGCTGCCCCTGGGATGTCCATCGTGTGTGTGCGCCTAGTTGCTCAGCTGTATCTAACTCTTTTACTGCCCCCCGCGGCAAGTTGCCTGTCACATCAAGGGGTGCCCCCTGGTACTGTGGCCATTGACCCTGAGGCAGAGGGCTCTTTCTCAAAGAGTAATCTGACCACATGACTTTCTGTTTAAAACTTGCCTGAGGCTCTGACTGCTCTCGCCTTTGGAGTCTTGTGTGTGATTTGGCTCCTCTGCCTTCCTGCCTTTCGCCATCTCAGCCCAGCCACATGGACTCTTAAGGTCCCTCCCACCCTGAGGTCATTTCCTCTATCAGCGGAGCTTTCCTGTCAACTGTCATGGCCCTTCTGGCCTATTCACACTGGTCTTCCGTTTCTCCATTCAGATGTCACCTCTTCCAGGAAGCCTTCTCTGACTTCCCAAACTGGCTCAAGGGCCCCACTCTCCGCCCAGTCCTTACCCATCTGAACTGCCATCCTCATGGCTTTGTCTCCTTCACTAGCCAAAAGCTTTTTAGAGCATCTGGGTGTCTCTGGTGGCCAGCACAGAGTTGGGCATCAGGATTCCAGGCTCAACTCTGCTTCTCTGTTTCTGATGGCCACTCTCCTTCACTGGGGCCAAGGTGTGAGACAAAACCTCTGTGCGATGCAGGACAGAGCATGGCACAAACCACCGTGACTGAGGCAACCTGGTACCTTCTTAACACGTCCCAAAGTCTCTATCTCATGACATCTCAGTGCCTAACAAAGGTGGGCTTCCTAGGCGGTGCTACTGGTAAAGAACCCGCCTTCCAGTGCAGGAGACATAAGGGACGTTGGTTCAATCCCTGGGTCGGGAAGATCCCCTGGAGGAGGGCAAGGCAGCCCGCTCCAGTATTCTTGCCTGGAGAATCCCATGAACGGAGGAGCCTGGTGGGCTACAGTCCATAGGGTCGCAAAAGAGTCGGACATGACTGAAGCAAATGAGCACACACACACGCGCACCTATCCTAGGAGCTACAGGAGGCCGGAGTTAGTACCTCCAGATGGTAAAGAATCCACCTGCAATGTGGGAGACCTGAGTTCAATCCCTGGGTTGGGAAGATCCCCTGGAGGAGGGCATGGTAATCTATTCCAGTGTTCTTGCCTGGAGAATCCCATGGGCAGAGGAGCCTGGCGGGTCACAAAGGGTCAGAAACGACTGAGCAATTAAGCACAGCACAGCTGAGAAAACCGAGGCTCAGGGAGGGGAGAGGCAGGCACAGGTGCAAACCCAGGTCTCTGGCCTCCTTCTCCTGCCGGAGCTGGCGTGATCAGGGAAGGCTGGAGAGGAGGAAGAGCTTCTGCTGGGCTCCTGTCTGGGTGAGGTTGGGACACGCTGGGGAGGCTGGGGGAGGCCTTCGGGAGGAGCGGCAGCCTGGACCAAGGTTTCAGCAGGGAAACTGTGGGATGTAGGCATGCTTCTATGCTCCTGACCTCGCCGAGCCCGGGTGAGGAGGCTGGAGAGGCAGGCCAGCACTGGATCCTAGGGAGCCCTGCCAGCCAGGCTAAGGACTGAACTGCATCCTGGGGTGCTACAAGGCCCTGGGGAAGAGTTCGGAGCAGGAAAGAGGCTTCGCTCCGGAGCTGGGAGCCTACTGAGAAGTCTGGAGCCACATCCCAGCTCCGGCGACAGAGGCTGGAGCGGCCTGCACGCCCCCTCCCTTTGCCCTCTGTCCGACCTTGGCGGGGTTCCCAGGGATACGGTCCGATTTGCCCCGTGGTCTCTGCTTCAGAGGTGGCCGCTGCTGAACGGCCCTCCCTGAGAGCGTCCGGCTGCTGTCGGAGGGCCTGGTTGGGAGCACGGGGCGGGGGCGGAGGTGCGGGTTTGCGGGGAGCCGGGCGCGCGAGGTGGGAGGCGTGGCCGCCGCCTCTGACTTCCACAGGGGGTCAGTGTAGCATTAAAGTTCCTCCCGCCGGCTCCGCCCCCGCCGCCTGCACACACCCTGACGGAGGCGCTTAGGTTCAGAAATCTGGGTCAGCTAGTTATATTTGGAACCCGTGGTGGGCAGGCGGGAGGCCCGGTGGGCTGGGGGAGGCAGAGCCACTTGAGAATGAAGTGTGTGTTTGTTTTCTTTTTTGTGTGGATCTTAGAGTTGCAGAAGGAACTTCCTGAGAAAGCCACATTTCTGTAGCAGGGAGAGGACCCCGCCCTTGCCTCCTGGAGGTCCCCAGTGGGTTGGCAGAGACCCCTCTGTCTCTGCTTTCACTGGGAAGGTGGGGTCCACCCAGAGGGCTGTTCTGACAGACTTCAGAGCCCTAGGGAGTCTCAGCAATGACCCAGATCTCCAATAATCTGGTACATCATTCAACTTTCTGCTTGGTTGTTGAGAAAGTTGAGAAACAGACCAGAGAGGGGCTCAGATTTGCCTAAAGTCCTGCAATAGGTGGAGGTCAGGTTTCCCCATTTCAAGCTCGGATTCTTCCTTTTGCCTGTGCTCCACAGAGTCTTGGGGGGCTTCTTTGAACTGTGGGTCCTTAAGCCTTAACTCCAAGGATTCTGTTTCGCTTGGTTTGGGAGAGGGTCTGAGGGTCCACTCTCTATAAACAGACTGCCCAAGGAGTTTTGAAACAGGTTGCGGGCAGATCACACTGGGGGCTCACCCAGCCAAGTTCTTGAACTTCTCAGACTTGAATGTACATATGAATCACCTGGGCCTGGTGTTCAAATGCCCGTTCCGATTCAGTACATCCAAGAGAGGGGGCCTGAGAATCTGTATTACGTCTAAGAGACTCCTTGGTGATGCCGACCAACACCCTGAGACTTGTGGTTGAGAGCACACTCTCATCCTCTGAGCATGCACGAGGGGCAGATAAGTTGCAAAGCTAACAGACACCCACTCTGCTGTTCCCTCCCAGGGGAGCCTGATGTTTTATGGAATCACGTCACTTTCTGAAATTTCTTCTGAACCTCAAATCTAACCACTCACCCCTCCTCTGAATTCCCTAAATCAGAGACGAGGGAATCCCAAACAAAGAAGAAGGAAAAGGCAGAACTCTCACCAGACTCCACGGCTTAGAGGAATCCTGCAAAGCTGCAACTATTGGCAAAATCTCTACTCTGTTTCCTGGAGGGCTTCCCAGGTGGCGCTAATGGTAAGGAATCGGCAAGGGTTTGATCCCTGGGTCAAGAAGATCCCCTGGAGGAGGAAGTAACAACTCACTCTACTATTCTTGCTAGGATAATACCATGGACAGAAGAACCTGGTGGGCCATGGGGTCGCAGCGAGCCAGACGTGAAAGAGCACACACACTCCTCCGTGTCCCCAGAGCCCCAGAGGGACGGAGTGCTTGGGGAAACTTAGGTGACCCTAATTCCCCCATGACACTTGTCCTGGGTCTCTTTTCCACACCTTCCCAATATTATTTCTGCTCCTCCCCTGAATCTTGTGTTATGTTAATAGTCCCTAAGTATTTTTAATTAGATTTTCCAAGCAAAAGAAAGTTTCCAAAGTTAATTAAAAGTTGCCTCGCTGTAATTGTATGAAAGCAGCTTTTGCTTCTGAAAATTAAATTCTCATAATTAAACTCCTCTATCCGTTTAAAGATTTCGGTGAAGTGTTTATTGTTCGTTTATTATGAGGAAACCTTTGGTGGGTTGCTGCTCGTCCAGCCAGGCAGATGCCTTGCCATGGACTCAAGTTTCTGCTTCCTTTGGTGACTGCATGCCCCTGGGAAAGGAAGATCATATCCCGCCTGGGTTAGGTGGTTGTGGGAAACGCAGGCTTGAGCTTGTCGCCGAATCCTGTTGCGCTTTGTACGGCAGACCATACACATCCTGACTCGCTTGTATGCGTGGCCCCTCCCCGTTCACCCTTCATTTGCATCAGCATGGGCCACGTGACTTCCGCTGGCCAATAAGTGGAGGATACGTGATTTGTGTGACCCTAAGCCAGAAACTTCAGGAGCTACATACAGTTTGCCGCGATCGTCTCCTGTGTCTCTGCCGTTATGAGTGGCAACGTCATAGACAGACAGAGGCGGCCCCGCCAGTCTGGGACCTGGAGGAAGGTAAGGTGAAGCAGAGATGCAGTCACCGACCTCTGTACTGGTGTGTGCCTAGCTAATTCTCATGACTCAGCTTAGAGGCCCCTTTTTAAAAACATAAAACCAAGTCAGGATTAGTCGTCCTTCCTATTAGCTTCCACAGCTCCTGAGTCTTTCTGATCTACAAACACCTATGCTTCTGTGTCTAACTGAATAAATGGCAGGGTCCGCTTAAAATTGAATCCATTGAAAACAGACACTGAGCATCTTTACACCTCTCTCCTACTCTGACTTACCGTGTGCCTCCTTCCACTTTTTGGACACGCACACAGTTGGACACGACTGAAGCGACTTAGCAGCAGTAGCAGCGCTAATTACGCCATGTATGGTTCCCCTGTGGGAACCAGAATAAACACTTTGCCCAAAAGTCCATGTCCTCATTCCACAAGCTGAATATGTTGTGTTACATGGCAGGGAGGAATTAAGATTGCAAATGGAATTAGCTTTGCTACTCAGATGACCTTCAAAGAGGAGGGTTATTCAGGGGTCTCCAGTAGGATCACTGGGTCCTAAACAGTGGAGGAGGCACACGGGGAGTCAGAGGAGTAGAGAGGTGTAAAGATGCTCTGCAGATGGAGGAGGGGGCCACGAGCTGAGGGACACAGGTGGCTGGCTTCTAGGAGCTAGAAAAGGCAAGGACACAGATGCTCTCCCACAGCCTCTGGAAGGAACACTGTCCTGCAAACACTTTGGTTTTAGCCGAGTGAAAGCCATTTCAGACATTTGACCTCCAGAACTGCAGGATAGTAAAGACCTTTGTGTGCTTTCCAGGCGACTCAGTGATAAAGAAAGTGACAGTCAGTCGTGTCCAACTCTGCGAGCCCATGGACTACACAGTCCATGGAATTCTGCAGGCCAGAATACTGGAGTGGGTAGTGGTTTCCTTCTCCAGGGGATCGTCCCAATCCAGGGATTGAACCCAAGTCTCCCGTGTTGCAGGCGGATTCTTCACCAGCTGAGCCACCAGGGAAGCCGGAGTGGTAAAGAATCCACCTGTCAATACAGGAAATTCAGGAGATGCAGTTTCAATCCCTGGGGTGGGAAGATTCCACTGGAGAAGGAAATGGCAACCCACTCCAGTATGCTTACCTGGAAAACTCCATGGACAGAGAAGTCTGGTGGGCTACAGTCCATGGGGTCACACAGAGCTGGCCACAACTGAGCACGCACACACACACAAATTCATGGTGGTTTGTTAAAGAGGTGAAAGGAAACGAACGGACCCCACATTTACTGTTTCTTCATTTCTAAATGTTCTCCTTATATAATGTCATTAGTATAAAGTAGGTTTTCTATTTTCAGGGCACCAGGGAGTGAAATATTAGTGGGTGGCTTTGATGAAGACTTTTGTCTTTCCCAAGTGGCCTTCCCTCTTCCGATTAAAAAAAGAAAATGTAACTACCCCCCAGCTCTGCCTGTTTCTCCCCTGGTTGCATCTCTCTACTGCAACAAGGTCTGAGTAGTCTGCAGTTTCCTCTGAATTTACCAACTACTGTTTTGGCTTTTTCCTAGCTACCCTGACCCTTATCCATCCTCCTAAACCATAGATTCCCTCGAATCAGTACTTTACATTTAATATTATTTCACTTTTCCCAAGTGTCCTTTGCATTTTTTATCTCCTTGTTGAACTAATTTGTGATTTTCTTCATTTAGTTCCTTCCTCCCTCCCTTCCTCCTTCCATCCTGCCCTTCCTCCTTTTTAATGCTGTGCTACTATTATGGATGACTATAGATACTCTGCAACATTATAATTCTGTATACTAAGCAGTGAAAAATACCACCTGTCCCAGTACCAACCCTGGCTCGCTGTTTGCCAGACCCAGAAGCAGCATGCTTTGGCGACCGTGTACAGCTCTGACCTACTTTACCTCATTGTTCCGAGTGTTGCTGTCCTTCACTGTATTTTTAACTATTGTGTCCTGTCCTCTAAATTTAAACTTTCTCACCACTCGGCTACCCAGAGGCTGACAAACATTTCCTTGTTTCTTGTTTCATTTCACTGCACTCTGAATTCAGGACCAGGAGTAAAGTTCTGATCGAAACAGTCCAAAAAGGTCTGTATTCTGGGAGGGAAAAGAGACCAGCCGCACTGGCTCCTTTCATTTTAATTTCAATTCTTCTTGTGCTAAACACTCCCCATACTGCATAGTTTCACAAAAGCTACATTCCAGGGGAGCAGAGAATGGGGACAGTTTGCCCTTGGGTTGAAGGTCAGATGTGGAATATATGCTGTCAATATCACAGACGCTCTGAAGGCCCGATACAGATGACAGTCAAAGGCAGAGGGTAGACAAATACAGACATGAAGGCTTTGTTTAAAACCCTCTCCTAACTTTTCTTTACTGGAACTCCAAACATTATTTTATTTTGGAGGGTTGGAAAAGAAAGTCTTAATGCTTTAATGAGACAGAAATGGATACTCTCTGATCACTAGTGTTATTTATGTGCCACGAACATATTGCAAATGTGCAGGCGGTTGAACAATGAAATCAATCAAGAGCCCCCCCAAACATTTCCCAGTCAGTTCAGTCTCACAGATGTCTATATGGGTCTCTTTCATTTTCTTCCTCTCTGTTCTCTACTTTAAAAAAAATTGTGGTGCAGTATGTGTAACATGAAAGTTGCCCTTTAAATCATGTTAAATCAGTTCAATGGCGTTAGTGGCATGCGCAATGTCACGCAGCCAGTGTACCGTTAGGCAGTCTCTCCCCACCCCCATCTCCTGCCTGCCTCTAGTTCGCTTTCTGTCTCTGTAAATCTGCCTGTTCTAGAGATTTCATGTAATAGAATCACACAACATTCACACTTTTTATGACTGAATAGTATTCCCTTGTGTGTGCATACCGCAGGTTACTTATCCATTCATCTGTTGACGGACACTTGGGCTGTTCCCACCTTTTGGTTATTGTCATAATGCTGCTGTCAACATTGTGTACAAGTGCCTGTTGGCATCTCTGTTTTCAATTCTTTTTGGTGGTGTCCTGAGGAGCAGAACTACTGGTATAACTAGGAGTGGACATGGTAATCCTTCATTTAACTTTTTGAAGAGTCACCAAATGGTTTTCCACAATGGCTGCACCATTTACATCCCTACCAGCCACGTACAAGGTGGCGGGAGCCACAGCTGTCTGCCTGTTTCCTTTCCCGATGTCTTTCCTTTTAATAGACCCATTGTTAATTCTATTCCCCCTCACGTCCTACTTTCTTAGAGGCCTTCAGGTATATATTTTTAAAATCAGAGTTCTATGTCCTCCCTTTTATTCACTCACCAAATTATCCACCAAGATCAGCCCCAAACATGGAAACTTACAAACCCCCTCCCCCCGTGGAAGGAGCAACGTTCCCGATACCATGACGCTCCCACACTATGGACTGAGCTGGGCTCCATGGACAATTCCTTGCTGGGCACCTTCCACCTCCCCAGAACCCAGGACAGTGCTGTGGGGGAGGAGCGGGGCTCGGTAATGAGCTGCCTGTCTCATATCCTGCCCTCACCCGCTACTCGCTGCGGGACCCCCGGCAAGTTAACTTGTTGCTCATTATCGTGGGGTGGGTCTGGTGGGATGTTTGTGTAGATTCAGTGAAAATGGGTGCGAAGGACTTGACATACACGAGTCATTCAGGAAATGCTCATTACTTCAAAATCCCAGCAGGAATCCTCATGTACACAGTAAGGGCTCACTTTATCGGCTGTTCTTTATCATTGTAGCTCAGCTGGAGGAGTTGGAACTGAGATAGCATTTTATTATTTATTTGCATTTATTAAAAGAATCTTTATTGACTTTCGTGGCCGCGCTGAGTCTTAGTTGCGCGTGTGGGACCTTCCCTGTGGCAGCTGGGACCTTGAGTTGTGGCCTGTGGGATGTAGTCCCCCACCAGGAGTTGAACCTGGGCCCCCTGCATTGGGAGTGAGTTGTGGCCTGTGGGATCCAGTCCCCCACCAGGAGTTGAACCTGGGCCCCCTGCATTAGGAGTGTGGAGTCTTCGCTGCTGGACCACCAGAGGAGTCCCTGAGGTAGCGTTTTAAAGGAGAGAACGGAGTGAGTGCAGGCACAGTGCAGGAATGCGTAAGGAGGGGGACTTGGCTGGAATGAGGCGTGTGATCGAGTGTTGCAGTTGTTTCGTCTCTGAGTCGTGTTTGACTCTTTGTGACCCCAGGGACTGTGGCCTGCGAGGGTCCTCTGTCCATGCATGGGATTTCCCAGGCAAGAATACAGGAGTGGGTTGCCGTTTCCTTCTCCAAGAGATCTTCCTGACCTGGGGGCTCAACCCCTCGTCTCCTGCATTGGCAGGTGGATTCTTGACCACTGAGCCACCAGGGAAGCTAGCGATAGGGTGTAGCAGGAGTCAATTTTCAGAAGTAGGTAGGGCGGACAGACTTCAGAGGCCCTGAGGACAACCCTCTCAGCGAGTCTTTGAATGAGATCCTTGGTCTTAGTCTTGGAAGTTCCAGAGCCCAGGGGCGGAGGTTACGGACACCGGAGTGAGAGTAGGTCAGCGCTCCTGCCTGAACCCACAGGAACCCCTCGGTGATCGCAGCTTTGATCCCATATTTTGTGAAATGGAAGGTTGACAGTTATACTCCAAATTTTCAAAATTTGTGGAACAGAAGAGATTGGTTTAAGGTAGAGCTCCTTAGAACAGACCCAGAAAAATGTGCCTTTAACTTCATGATAATTTATGGAAAGGCCACTCCATAAGCACTTTGCCAAGTCTTGCAAAAATAATAAAACAGAAGAGAATGTGAACAAAAAAAGGAAGAAAAGGAAAAAGAAAAAAGACATCACTTTGTAAACCAGGGCTGGCATGAAAAAAGGGGTATAGTTGTCATAAAGGAAAAAAAAATTTTTTTGACTCCTAAAGAAGGTAATTCAGAAGTAAAGTTACTTTCTATACAGATATTTTTTAAAAATCAGTTTTTCATGAAGCCATTTTTATTCAAGTACCTGATTACATTTTGTCTTGAAATTAAGACTGTCCAAGTGAATATGATATATATATTTAACTACATAGAATATATTATATATCAATATACATTTAATGTATAATAAATATATAACCATTGATATATAGTATTTATTAATGTTTTTTTAAAAATTAAATGTTTTAATAAATAAAACACCGGCATGTGCTTTGAAAATGAAATGATGTGATTGAAAAATAAAATAATTGAAAAAGGAAAGCAACGGGGCTTCCTGAATTGTACTCACCAGAGGCGATCACTTTTCATCCTTACTGAGACGGTTTTTAATATTGACAAATCTGGTTCATGTTGGGAGTGTGCGTCTCTCAGAGTTTGTATTTACTGTATTGAAATGGTATGTCAAACGTTTACTATTTTTTTCTACCAGCATCCTATTTTAGGTCCAGCCAACACCAGCGCATTCCAGGCAGGTAATGGTGGGGCTGGCAGGGCATTTCTGGGAGGAAGAAACCGCTTTAAGCCTAATTTTTCTCGGCAGCATGCAGTGCCAATGTATACAGCTTTTTCTAAATGAAGAAAAGATGCCTCCAGACCAACAGTCATTGTCTGAAGTAAGCCCTGGTTGTTGCTACAACACTCCCTAGTGTTCACCTTCTCTCTGTCCCTGGAGTCAGGAGGAAAGAGCACAGAATCGGAGTAAGAAGGCCTGGGACACGTGTAGTACTTTGCAGGAAGACCCTTTGGGATTCTGCAGCTGAACTCCAGCCAATATAAACATCTCTCCTGACTTCCTTATCCAAACATGCTAAACCGAGAAGGCAAGGGACTCAGTCAAGTGACCCGAGCTGGTGACGACTTCCAATTGCACAATATTGACACCTGGGCCCTCAACTTCCTTCTTTCTGGTGTCCAGCATGGACACTGGCTGATAGAGATGGGGCGGGGAGGTGGGGAGGGTGGTCTTTGGGCAGACAGGGAGGGCCTGAGAGGCTTTGGTCAAAAGTCACGTGTGGCCGCAAAATACCTTTAGGAGGCTCCTGATGTGCAGAGCTGACTCACTGGAAAATACTGTGATGCTGGGAAAGATTGAAGGCAGGAGGAGAAGGGGCGGCAGAGGGTGAGATGATTGGATGGCATCACTGATTCAGTGGGCGTGAACTTGGGTGAACTTGGGAGACGGTGAGGGATGGGGAGGCCTGGCGTGCTGCAGTCCATGGGGTCGCAAAGCGCAGGACACGACTTGGCGAGTGAACGACATGAATGTGTGGCATGTTCATGAACGTGTGGACCTGAGACTCTAGCCAGAGGGTGTGAGACGAGATGCTGGGTAGAGCTCTCTGGATTGGGGGACTGGAAATTCGAGAGGTGACAGTGGAGACTTGGCATGTGGATAGTTGAGTCTTAGATTCTAAGGGCCAGAAGGGGCCTCAAGAGTCTTCTTACTCAATCCCTTCTTCAAGATTTGACCCCTCTCTGTAACACTACCTCTGCAGGCACGTTCAGACTTCACTCCCATGATGGGGAGCTCACCACCGTCACCCCCAGGTCACATCTGCCTGCCTGGCCCAGTGCACTGACCTGGGATCTGGGTTTTCTTTCTTCTCCAGGTTGAGCCCTCCAATTCTTTGATTGTCCCTCATGAAACAGATTCTGATCTTTGCTAGTGAATATTCCACTGGTCCTTGTCCCTCTGAAAGGCCAGCATCTGGGGCGAAAATTTATGGTGCAGAAGACCAGCTGTGTGGCCTTGAAGGCACAGGGGTTCCCACCTGCAAGGTTTCAGGGTAGAAGTGGGAGCCAGCAGCCTTGGCAGCCTGGCCCAGCCTCACGAGCCCCTGATTATAGGCTGCCGGGCTGCAGGCGTGCCATTTCATTAGTGCCAGCAATCAGATGCCAGCCTAAGTGTCGCCGGATGCCAGGAGATGGAGAATAATAAGCCTTTTCCATCTCTCCCTCTCCCTCCGGCTCTCTTCTCCAGAGCTGAGAGCATGAACTCTGCTCTTCCCCTTGCAAACAGAGCTTCCAGCTCTCGTGAAATCACCCGCTGTCAGGACTGGAAGGAACTAGGGAGTTTGTATCCCTCCAGCATTCGTCCTGGGCTCTTTTCGTCCATGCCCGCAGCTTCGAGTGCCACCTCCGAGCTGGCCTACCAGACTGTCACCTCTAACCTGGGTGCCTCCTGATCACAGACCATCTGGGGGACGGTGGGCATCTCCCACTCAATATGTCCCAAACCTGATCAGCTTGCTCCACCCACAAGCCTGTCCTCCTGGGTGAACGCTCACTTCTGTGCACACGCCTGATTCACCCAGTCTCCACGACAGCACTCTGATTGCCCTTCTCTCCCCAGCCCTCCTTGGCCTCTTCCTTCCCCAGGGGCACCTGATTCTGAAATCAGCTCTGCCCACATTGCTCCTGCTCAGTCGGTCCTTCACTGGCTCCCTATTGCCTCCTTACTAGGACCTCACCTCCTCTCCTGCCCGTCTCCGCAGTCTCATCCCCAGTGTGATTTTCCCTCAATCAGTCAGTCCTTCACTGGCTCCCCGTTGCCTCCTTACTAGGACCTCACCGCCTCTCCTGCCCGTCTCCCCAGTCTCATTCCCAGTGTGATTCCCTCATCCCCATTCCCTTCTGCACCCTCTGCTGTTCACGCCAGAGAAGGCCGGCCCTGCTCTCTGATGCAAACCCCCTTCTTAGGTGTGGCTGTCCCTCTGAAGCCACTCTCAACGTGACAGTTACTTACCATTCCTCTTAGGCTGCTTTTGTATCCTATACACAGCACCCATTCATTAATTCAACTGACATTTGCTTTAACAAAACTTTATCAACCATCTGCTAGACATTTGATCCCTATCATCATACAGCTTGTGATCAGGTTGACATTTAACACACACATGCACACACACACACACACACAGCGATGTATGCAACAAAGCAGAAGAATAATCAAGAATAGAATGTACTGGTAAATGGTTGGCTTAGGGAGTCATGAGAACTCTCACAGAATAAGTGACATTTGTGCTGAGACCTGCACAGGCACCGTCTCCGCCTCTGCAAGGAAAGAACAGAGAGAGCCTTGCAGACAGGGTGAGCAGTGTGTGCAAAGGGCCTGAGGCAGGAGGGAATGTGGTGTGTTCAGCAAAGTGAGGATGTGAGAGTAGCTAGATCTCAGGGTGCAAGAGGGCAAGTAGGGTGAGACCAGCTGGAAAGAGAGGCGGGTCAGACCAGGCAGGGAAACCGGCTGGCGTCCGGGACCAGGACAGTGCCTTGGATGGAGATGTGGGAGTGCATTACTGTGAATTCTGCCGCTTGCCAAGATGCCTCCAGCAACGCCTGCCTTGCATGTTGTGGGGCAGGGGCTGATAAGGGAGAGAGAGGAAGTCAGAATGTGTCCATTGCAGGTGATGTGGAAAAGCGACAGCACTTGTAGGGTGTAAGCTGAATCACAGCCGCAGAAACACACGGTGGGAGCCGGAGCAGACTGGGAGAGATCGAAATTCCACGTTCAGGGAGCCCAGAGGGAGGCTGCACTCGACTCTGGGTCTTTGACCTGCAAGGTGAGGTAAGGGGTCAGACTTAATGTCAGTTGACTCTCGAAGCTGCAAGGTGATCCTGGCGTGACCTGTGTGACCTTGATCTCGAGGCAGATTCTCAGTAAATATTATGGACATGAGTGGAACTTGGGCGGTCCCTTGGACCTGAGAGCCCCAGAAACGCCTTAATCCCAGGCCAGAAAGGGCTCTGGCATTCTTCCACCGTCTCCATTCTATTTGCCGCTCCAATTTCTACTCCCCTATTTACCAGACCCCTCTTCTCTTCCCTGGCCACCCCTCTCTCCATTTGTGGCTTTGCAAAAATTGTCTGGTGTTTTGCGTTTTTAAAAAAATGCTTTTAAGCATGACCCCCTCTCCTTGGTAAGCTCCTTAAATATGGGGGATCTGAGCTGTATGGGGGGAGGGCAGCCAACCCCCTTCCCCAGCTCTCAAGCACTTAGAGCAACCCTTGCAGAGTCAGCGATAACCGATCCCTCTGAGCAGGAAACACGCATTTCAGCATTTAGCTCAAGGCTGCTAATGTGCCTGCAAGTAATTGTTTCGAGTCCAGGACATGAGCTGGGGGTGGGGACGGCTCAGGGCGGGGTGCCAGCTGGGGATTCAGATGGATTTGTTTGCTTTTGATGACCTCAGCAGTGAGTGCCTCGTGTCTGGTCTGGGATTCCTTCCCAGAGCCCAGAGGGGCCAGGACACAGTAGGAGTCCAGGGGGAAGGGATGAAGCTCCCATCAGTTCCTGATCTCTGGGGAGGGCAGCAGGGCCATCATGGGTCATTGAGGAAGCTGACCGGGGAGGTGGGATGGAAGCAACTTTAATTGGGCTCCCCTGGGAGGGACCATCTCCTGAGCGCACCCTTTTACAGGCTACGACCCCATCTGTCCAAAGGAGACAATCATGCCTGCCTGTCCCAGTCTAGTAAAGATGAGAGGAGTGTGTGCAGTGCCTGGGCATGGTGGATGCTCAGTATTTGGGGGTTCATCAAAATCATGACCGTAACAGCCAATATCGCGGCCGCCATCCCTCCTTTATTCCAATCTCTCGTCCCTAAAGCCTCTCTAGTGCTCCCTTCAACACCGTGCGAGCCCAGCAGCTCCTCTAACTGCCTCCCTGTGCCTTCGGGATAAAGTCACAATTCCTTGGCCTGGCCTTCAAGGCTCTTCCTGTTCTGACCCAGTTTCTGTCTGACCAAATTTCCTACCAGACATCCTGAACCCACTATGCCCTTGACTGTCCCTGGATGCTGTCAAGGGCAGGGAATGCCCTTTCCTTCATCCTCCTCTTTGAGGCCCAGCTTGAACCTCATCAACTTGGTCAAACCCCTTCTGTCCTCACCAAGCTCTGTGGACGCACGTTTGCTGCGGGGCAGCAAGACATGGTGGCAAAGAATGAGTGTGCTCTGGCCCTCACTAGCTGTGTGACCTTGGGCAAGATACTTGGCTTCTCTGAGCTTCCGTTTCCTCATTCCTGTAGATTGAGGGTCATTAGCTCTTAATAGCTAGCAGACTGGGGAAACGTATGCATTTGGAGCTGGAGAAAGAAATGGCAACCCACTCCAGTGTTCTTGCCTGGGAAATCCCACGGACAGAGGAACCTGGCAGGCTATAGTCCAGGGGGTTGCAAAGAGTCAGATATGACTTAGCAACTAAACAGCAATGACATGCATTGGGAAAGTGCATGGCCTAGTGACTTAATGAAGGGCTTAGTCAGTGCTGATCGCTGTAGCTGTTGCAGCCCTGCACTGTGGTTGGCCATATTTGTGTTGTCTTCGCTTTTAGGCTGTGGCTCCTGTGACCGCCTTAGGCCTCAGTTCAGTCCCGTATACAGGGGGAGCTTGGGATCCACCCTTCAAGGAGATGACCTTGCAGAGCCTGGTAAGGAGCAGACACTGGTCTGCCCCTCTTTCTCAAGAGAAGGGGCTGTGGCCTCTTCTTCCCTGCGTCCTCTGCTCCTGGCTCAGTGCAGGGCATCGGTCATGAAGGACCCACTCAGCTTGGGTCCTGAAACACACCGCTGGTCACTCTGGCGCTCCCTGGCTCCTGAGTTCCCCCTGCAGCTCCCCGGACCCTCAGA
Source organism: Bos indicus (assembly GCF_029378745.1). Classification (NCBI taxonomy): domain Eukaryota; kingdom Metazoa; phylum Chordata; class Mammalia; order Artiodactyla; family Bovidae; genus Bos; species Bos indicus. Next base: position 109,695,600 of record NC_091767.1, on the reverse strand, counting down.
TAAACTACCAGCTTCTTCACTGGCTCCCCCAGGCCTTTGTTCAGCCTGTGTACCTTCCTCTTGTTTCCCGGGCTCTGAGTGCAGCGCCGTTCAGTCCTAAGAATGGGTCACATGCGGCCTTCATTTGGGCTTTGGCTTCTGTTGTGTCCCCGCTCTGCCTGCAGTGAGGGGCAGCCCGTGCCGGCTGGCTGATGCCTGCCTGTCATCCTGCCTGTCACCCTCCTGCCCTCACTGAGCCCGGGTACCAGGGCATACAGTGACCCCGAGTCAGGCGGCTGGGATTTGAAGCCCTGCCCTTCTGCCCACCAGCCGACTAACATCGAGAAAGACTTCATCATCTCCCTGAGCCTCTGTATCCTTATCTACGAAACTCGGATGCTGGGAGCCAGCTGCATGGGTTGTTATACTCAGGGTTGCTTGCTGTTCAGGGTCTTTTGTGTTTCCATGCAAATTAAAAAACTTTTTATTTGTTCTAGTTCTGTGAAAAATGCCATTGGTGATTTTACAGGGATTGCATTGAATCTGTAGATTGCCTCAGGTAGTATAGCCATGTTGATGATATTGGTTCTTCTAATCCAAGAACATGGTATATCTTTCCATCTGTGTCAGCTCTGATTTCTCTCATTAGCATCTTATACTTTTCAGAATGCAGGTCTTTTGCCTGTTTTGGTAGACTGACTTCTGGGTATTTTATTCTTTTTTTGCATTTAATCATTCATATATATATATATATATATACACACACACACACACTTTATTGGAATTTAATTGCTTTATAGTGTTATGTTAATTTCTGCTGCCCAGTGAAGTGCATCAGCGACACGTATACACTTATCCCCTCTCTCCTGAGCCTTCTTCCCACCCCATCCCCCATCCCCCCCAATCTAGTCATCACAGAGCTCTGAGTTGAGCTCCCTGTGCTACACAGAAGCTTCCCACTAGCTGTCCCAGGGACAGGGGAGCCTGGTGGGCTGCCGTCTATGGGGTCACACACAGTCGGACACGACTGAAGTGACTTAGCAGCAGCAGCAGCAGCTATCTATTTGCAGGGCAGGAATAAGTAAGTGAAAGTCACTCAGTCATGTCTGACTCTTTGCAACCCCATGGAATTCTCCAGGCCACAATACTAGAGTGGGGAGCCCTTCCCTTCTCCAGGGGATCTTCCCAACCCAGGGGTCTCCCACATTGCAGGCAGATTCTTTACCAGATGAGCCACCAGGGAAGCCCAAGGGCAGGAATAGAGACGCAGATTTAGAGAATGGAGATGTGGATACAGCGGAGGCCGGGGAGGGAGGTTAGGGCCGACACATATACCCTGCCATGTATATTTTATTCTTCTCAGTGGGGTGGTACGAGGCGTTGTTCCCTTCATTTCTCTTTGTGATTTTTCATAGTTAGTGTACAGAAATGCAAGAGACGTCTGCGTATTGATTTTGTGTCCTGCACCCTTACTGAATTCGTTGATGAGATCTAGTAGTTTTCTGATGGCTTCTTAGAAAGTATACTCCCTGTTGTGCAGACCATCCCATAGCTGCTACAGTGCTTGTGTGCCTTTAAGACCAGAAATGCTTCCTCGATGACGTGAAGGTAAATATTCCCTCCCTAAATATTTGATTTAAAGAGCTTGACTTGGAGGACAAAATAAAGCAGCAGCTTTTTGCCATGTATTATTAACGCCCACAAATGGATGAACGCACGGGCTCTGTGTCCAATGCATTGTTTTGGGGAGCAGCGGCCATTTAAACAGGTTTCACATATCAAAAATTGGGCTGTAAAAGGTGGGAAATGAAATCTCTCTCCAGGTAGAATGATAAAGATCTGGGACAGGCATCCTGGAACCAGAAAGCCAGAGGAGGACAGCTTGTAGGACCTGGAGACAGCAGGGGAAAGAGAGTTCATTCACTGGTTCACTCACTCCTTCACCAGTTCCTATCTCCGGGCAGTCGGGTCTTCGCACGTTCCCCTCCTCCTTCCTCTGCATCCCTTCCTGCTCCCTCCCATCTCTCTGCCTCCCCTCCTCCCTCCCTCCCTTTTCTCCCCCGTCTCCTTTCCTCTCTTCCCTCCTTGCTCCTGTCTATTTCCATGTTTAGTACCACCAGTGCAGGTGGGAAATATCATCCCCATTGCAGAGATGAGAAAGCTGTACCTGGGAAAAAGTCAACTTGCTTGCTCCCTTCTCATTGTGGAGAAGTGGTGCAAAAGGAGTTTGGGTTTTGCTGAGGCCCATAAGCCACTTGAAGGTAGGAGTCATGTCTGGGTCATCTTTGTCTCCCCAGTTACTGGCTGGACATGTGACTCCGTGAAGGTACCAGTTCCTTGTCAGATGATCCAAGGAGGCTTCAGGGAGGAGGGGGACGAGATTTTCCTTCAAGGACTAGAAAGACTTAGAACTCAAAGCAGAAAGGAGGGTCTTGATCATCAGTACAAAGTGTGGTTGCCATTTAGCAATTACCTCCCATGTGCCCTGATACTAGCATAAGCCCCACTAATGGTGCCAGTTCTCACACTAGCCCAAAGAGGTGGCAGCCTTTACCCATTTTGCTGATGAGAACTGAGACTGGGAGAGATGAAATGCCTTGCCCAAGATCACACAGTGAGTCAGCAGTGGGAGTGGGATTTGACCCAAGTCTGTCTGGCTCCAAAGCCTGTGTGTACTCCTAAATTCTGGGCTAAGCTGGTCTTAACCTTGGCCAGGTGAGCATCTAGCTATGAGCTTTCCATATTAGAAAGGAAAGTGGTGATGACTTCTCTTTGGCCACTGATGACGTGGGTTTCACTGGTGGCTTAGAGGGTAAAGCGTCTGCCTGCAATGTGGGAGACCTGGGTTTGATCCCTGGGTCAGAAAGATCCCCTGGAGAATGAAATGGCAACCCACTCTAGTATTCTTGCCTGGAAAATCCCATGGACAGAGGAGCCTGGTGGGCTACGGTCCATGGGGTCGCAGAGAGTTGGACACGACTGAGCGACTTCACTTCCTTCCTTCACGTGTGCTGCTGGTGACATGATCCAAACCACATCCTCTCTTCCTCCATCTGGTTCCTTCTCAGGTTACCTTTGGGGTTTCTGCACTTGAGGAAAGGAGCAGTGCCTCAGCTTCTGTCTCTCAGTGCTTTACAGGAGACAAGGAACACCGAACACTCCAGGGAACCCTCTTGTGGAGTCTGCCTTGGAACCAAGGGAAGCTGCGGGAAGCCAAAAGTCACTAGTGCATACGAGGCCTGTGGAGCTTAGTTAGAGACGCTGAGCTGCTCCAACCCGTCTTTTTCTGGAGACTGGAGGAGGCGGATGTGCTGTTTATCCTTGCCAGTCCGCCCTGCCACCCTCAGAGGGGAAATTCACTTTCTGCCATGGGTGTGGACTCTGAAAAATGTCCCATCAGGACTCGCTCTCCCCAGACAAGTTTAACTCCTTGTCAGAATCCTCTCCCCAGGAATGTCAGGTTATGGTGTGGGGGAGGCAGAGATGCCTGCTGGGTTTCTGGCTCGGGCAGTGGAGGCAGTGATGATGTCACTGACCAAGACCAGGGTCCTGGGAAGAAGTGGGCAGCATGCTGAGCTCTGTGCCAGGCAGATGGAGATGAGTTTGACCTGCAGATGGAGATGTTCTCGGGAAGACTGGGTAATCAGATGTGGCACCCAGGAGAATGATTTGGCATGTGTAACTCCAGTGGTGAGATGGGAAGCCCCAGAAGGATGGACTTGCCTGATGATCGTGATTATCGTGAGGAGAAATGAGCTCTGGGCATTGAAGATGTACTTGGGGGTTCTGGACCTCTCAAAAGAAAAAAAAAATCATATGAACTTGGAGATGTCATGCCAGTGTCTCCACCACCACTGGCGGAGGTTAGATTTCAGATCTGGCTTTTTTGTTCATCTTGATAAGCAATGGTAGCCCCTTTGCTTAAGATGGGGACACAGAGGCATTGAACATGAGCCGGACCTCAAAGAGCTCATGCCCTAACAGTCCAGCCTTGCGTGAAGGGAGAGATGGCTCTGCACACCAGCCCATCCAGAGACACGACAGGGCTGGAGAAAAACAGCCCCTGCAAATGCTTCAGTAAAGGGAAGACCTGGACAGCATACTGACAGGAGGTTCCCCTTCTCGCCCCGAGATCAAATTGATAACAACTGGTTGCTTCACGGTGCCTGATTTATCTGCCGAGCAGATATCTCCCTCATGCGGCCACGTCACTATAGCTGTCACCCCCAATACAAAGACGAGACAGATGCCCTCTCTAGATTTCAGGTACTGGTAGGAGAATGAAATCATAACTCACTTCGGAAGCCAGTGATACATATTTATACCCTGACCGGTGTGGGCCTGGAAGAGCTCTTCACCGCGTGCGTTCTCTGGCCAGGGACACACATCAATCTCCTCCTCGGTTTGTTAACATGGCTGCCATTCAAGCCAGATTTACCATTACATGACTGATCGCGTAGAGACAGTTCATCACGGGAACGTCTGCCTAATTTGCCCCTTTCGAAGTCTTCCCTGAGACACTGATGCCTGATCCTGCTCTGCAGGTGACACTTCTTTTCTGCTGGAAAAATCTTTCTCCCCCAGCCCCACCCCTTCTTGTGTTTTCTCCATCTTCTTATTTAACGGAAGCAGTAAATGTCAAAACTATCCATAACTCTACAGAAGGGAAGTCAACATCCGAGGCCAAACAAAACCCTTGTAAATTGTCCTTAGTCCGAGCGGGATTGGCCAGATTTAATGAACTGGACTAGTTTCTTTTACGAGATGCGGCTTGGAAAGTTTAGCCATGTTGGAAAAAAAGAAGCTGGTTTCATACTTCGTATTCTCTCTGGGGACCATGTGTCCTGTCTTCACAGTGTCTCCTGCAGAGCTTGCAGAGTTCTTTCTGCTCTTCTCAAACTCTCTTCTCAAACTGACTTAAAGCTTGGTTGAGTCACCTGTGCTGTGCCAGACGTCGGCACAGGGCTTTTTGTGCCTTAGATACTTGAGCTGGGGTAGGCAAGCGCTGTTGTCCCCATCAAAGTTCAGTGGCCTCAGAACTTGCTAGATGGATCGAACTTCCTTGGATCTCTCTGGTGCCAAGTCCGTGAGCTTTCCTTATACTCTCAAGATTAAGTTCCAGATTTCCCAAGGTCAAGGAAGGCTTTAAACTGCCTGTGTAGAGTGTGTGTGTGTGTGGTGGTGGGGGGAGGAGGGCGGGGGTTATGTGCTGCAGTCTCTACCTTTAGGGATGTAAGGAATAACTAAAGTTTTGTTGTTGTTTAATTGCTAAGTCATGTCTGACTCTTTTGCGACTTCATGGACTGTAGCCTGCCAGGTTCCTCTGTCCATGGGATTTCCCAGGCAAGAATACTGGGGGTGGGTAGCCATTTCCTTCTCCAGGGTATCTTCCTGATCCAGGGATCAAACCCGCGTCTCCTGCACTGGTGGGCAGATTCTTTACCACTGAGCCACTTGGGAAGCCCAGCTAAGTTTACCCAGGGTTTATTGTATGCTGAGTGCTTTGGTTACCTCATTTCCTCCTAACCACCCTAAGTGGGATGTTCACCTTCTGGGCTGCCTCTCACTGAGCCCCTTGGGTTCAAATTCTACTGCAGCGACTACCAGTCCACCTCCAACCAGTCACATTCTGAGGTCCTGGGGAGGGGTTAGGACGTCAGCTCATGTCCACTGAAAGAGACTTTTAAATGGAAAATGTCCCTTTTTGAGAATTAAATTGCCAGTTCTCTTTAAATTGGTTTATAAATTCAATGTGATACTAATAAAAATAATAGCAGGTCATGGCAGCATTAGTCTAGGGTTCACATAAAAATACAAACCTATGAGAAAAGACAGGAAAAGTTTGAAAAAGAAGAGGGGACTAACTCTATGAAATATTAGAGCACATTGTAAAATGGTAATGATGAAAATACTATGATACTGGATATAGACAAAGAGGGGCTGCCCTGGTGGCTCAGATAGTAAAGAACCTGTCTGCAATGCGGGAGATCTGGGTTCAATCCCTGGGTTGGAAAGATTCCCTGGAGAAGAGTATGGCAATCTACTCCAGTATTCTTGCCTGGAGAATCCCATGGACAGAGGAGCCTGGTGGACTCCAATCCATGGGGTTGCAAAGACTAGGACACAGCTGAGGGACTAACACACACACACACACACATGCAGACACACACACACAGATACACAGACACACACACACAGACACAGACACACACATAAACACACACATAGACACACAAACACACACACATAGACACACACAGACACACACATACACAGACATACACACACAGACATACACACAGACACATACACACAACACACACACACACATAGACACACACACACACAGACACACACATAGACACACACACATGCAGACATGCACAGACACACACACAGATACACAGACACAGACACACACACACAGACACACACACACACATAAACACACACACACATAGACACACACAGACATACAGACACACACACATAGACACACAGACACAGACATGCAGACACAGACACACATACACACACACATAGACACACACACAGACACACACACACAAACACACACATAGACACACACAGACACACACATAGACACACAGACACACACATAGACACACAAACACACACACACACAGACACACACACAGACATACACCCAGACACATACACACAACATACACACAGACACACACATAGACACACGCAGACACACACACACACAGACACACACACACATACGCACACACAGACAAAGGGTCCAGAAGCAGATGCAGGCAGTGAGAGGATTCAGTGATTAATAAGACCGCGTTTCAATCGGTGTGGGAAAAATGCATAAATGATATTGGGTCTCTTAGCTGATCATCTGTGGTGGGGGCTGGGGCAAGTTATATTCCTACTTTACTCATTATACCAAAATAAATTGCAATTCAATGAAGATTTAGATGTAAATTGTGAAACCATAGAGTATTAGAAGGAGACGTGGGTGAAATTAAAATTTTGGAGTGGCAGTGTTCTTCTAAACATCACATAAAACCAAAGAGATAGACAAATGCATTACATATAATTTAAAATATTTCTCTCTGGTAAGAATGCCATAAATAAGCTAAAAGGCAAATACTGAACTGGTAAAACTGTTTGCAGCAAATGACAGAAAGAACATTTCCTTATTAATGAAAGTTCTTAGAAATTCCAGTGGAAGAGAAAGAGAAAAATGGGCAAAGGGTATAATCAGAAACTTTCCTGGAAAAAAAAAGGAATACGTGTCTAAAAAGATGCTCAATCTCACTTATAACTAAGTGATGAAATCTAAAGTAAAAATAAACTTGCTTTTTATAACAGATTGGTATATATTGAAGAGGGAAACTGGAAAGCTTAAACGTTGGTCGTATAATGGTGCTTGATTTAGCTGGGGAATTTGGCTGTACCTAATACACCCAGCAGTTCTATTTCCAGGCGTATTCCAGAGATGGTCTTACTTCTACATGTAACTCAGTGGTGACTATGATGCAGTCATTTAGCTCGTGGCATGATTCCTCCATCTGTAAAATGGGAACGACACAGCCTGATGGGCGTGACGGCTGCATTCCTACAAAAGCCTCATGCTCTCAAAACTTGAATTTTAGAAACAATTTCTTTTTGGATGAGGGGGGTGGGGAAGAAAAGGGAGTCACCTGTTTCAAACTCACAGTTATTTTCTCGTAAGAGCTTAAATCACAAAGTTTTTCCAAATAGCTTTTGAGATTATTTCATCATGGCACCTCAAAATAGCGATTTGATTAATTAACCCCAATAAAACTAAATTGAAACAACATATTTGTACCTGTGCTCAGTTGCTAAGTTATGTCTGACTCTTTGCAATCCCAGGGACTGTACGCCTGCTAAGCTCCTCTGTCCATGGGATTTCCCAGGCAAGAATACTGGAGTGGGTTGCCATTTCCTTCTCAAAGCGATCTTCCCAACCCAGGGATCGAATTCGTGTCTCCTGCATTGGCTGATGGATTCTTTCCCACCGAGCCACCTGGGACGTTTTATCATAGCAAAACCAATGCATTTCTAATAATCAGAATAAACGACAGCTACTCACTTAGGTGAACTGGAAAAGTGGTGCCGTGGGCCCCTTGCTCTAAGCTGGATTCCTTCTAGCTTGCTGGTTTGTCCTGGTTTTGGAGTTAGCAAAGCGGGGCGGTGGTGTCCCCTAACTAATGCTGGCTTTCCAGCCCATCTGTGTTAGGGAGCTTTTGTGCAAGAGGAGACATGGCTTCAATACTTAGCCTCAGGGTCCGCATCTTCGGGGTGTACTTCCAAAGGTCAAGGACCCGACTCAGTGGCTCACACAAACGTTTCTCTTGTTATTCATTTTCTCCACCCCAGCTCCTCCAGCTGTTCCTCATGGGCCACTATTCCCAAGCTCTATAGTTTGGAAAAAACCTTCAAGGAAATTTGTAGAGTGGAGGATGCTGGCATGTGCCTGACTTACCATCGTGCTGTGTGATAAGTGCTGTTAAGAACTTGGGAGGTGGGGAGAGGGGAAGCAAAGGGTTCATTCTGCTGACTTTGGGATTTGTCGCATCTGACCGTCTCAGAAAGACGACGTTCAGGGCAGAGAAGCAGTGGGGTGGCACACAGTTCCAGGCGGCTCCGGCAGCAGAAGCCTGCAGTTTCTGTTCTGACTTTAGGGGTTCTGAGGAGAGGGGCGGATAAGAAGACCATCCACCCTGGTAGAGTAAGTAGGAGAGCATCGTTCGTAGGTCTGGCTCAGGACGGAACTCAAGGCCGCTGGTTCCTGTGGTCAGAGGCCCACTTCTGGGGCCCGTTTCTCCCTGGTGCCAAGATGAAATGAAACTGAGTTCCTGAGGCGGTGGCTGAGTTTCCCGTCTCCTGTGAACCTGGCTTGGCGTTCAGCTTCACTGGATTGTAATCAAAGACCATTCCGAGAAGCGGTTGTGACCTGGTTGCCGGCGGACCGTCTGACAAGTAAAATGACCAAAGGGAGAGGACAGAGCAGCCCCAGGAGGACCCGAAACCAACCTAATGTAATCACACTGGCCGGCTGCCCGCCGCCCAGAAATGCTGCTGCCCTGCAGCCTGGGGACACGGCCCCGGGAGCCGGGAGGACTGTCACCTGGGGGGTTGATCTGCTGGTCCCGCCTCCCTGCCTGTTTCTTCTGAGAGTGAGGCTGAGCTGGCAGAGGGTTAGGGGGCAGACCTGGCCCTGGCTTGGGGGGCTGCCCTGAGGCTGGAACTCTGGCGAGACCCTCAGTTTGAGCTCTCAAGGGGCTTGCCTGGGAAATGTTGATTCCTTCATCTTCTGAGACCCCCACCCGAGGGGCCGTCCCAGGGGCTGCGGGTCGATGAGAAGATCTGCTGTCCACTGAGGCAGGGACTGGTCTCAATAACCCCTGCCAGTTACCGGAACCTGCGTGTGCCAGACACTTTCCCACTGAGTATCATCATGCCCGTTTTATTTTATTGTTATTTATTTTATTTTCTGCTTCTTTATCTTTCTTTTTTTATTTTTTTAGTTTATGAAAATATGATTACAGGAGACTTGGAAATACAGAAGAAAGTTACATATAGTTCCACTCTATATTACAATTGTTCAAGTAGATACATTAAGATTTTTAGTTGGAGTTTCAATATTGAACTCTCAGAACTTAATAGCCTGAATGTACAGAGAAATAGAAGACTATAGTAGACCTGAAAAGCATTATGAACCAATTCCTGTCATGCCCATTTTAGAGATGAGGAAACCCAGATTCAGAGGGTTGAAGTGATTTGCCGGATGTCACACACAAGCAAACAGTGAAGCTAATATGTTAAAAAAATTTTCATCTCTAATTTCACTCTTATTTCTAAAAGATAAGGACTTTTAAGAAACAAGTCACGAGTTGTTACTTGTTAAACAGCTCTTGTTTAAGAAACAAGTACCATTATCCCACCTAAATGAAATTAACACCAGTTCCTTATGAAATCAAACATTGGTGGTGTCTGTATCTCCTCAGCCATTTCTAGTTCGGGATTTGAACTGGATTGTGATAGGTTGCTTCATGGCTCAGCTCTATTTCAGTCTGTAGGTCCCTTTCTCCAGTTCTGATTTCTTTGCAATATCTTGTTGCTGAAGCCAGGTAATTAGTTCTGTCAACTGTCCTGCAGTCAGGATTTTGCTGATCTGAACTAGATATTCCAACCCTGATGTGTTTCAAGAGTGTATGTGCTTTTTAGGACACTAGCTTTATCCTTTTAAGTCTCTTTTCTCTGAACAGCTAGTTGTTCTCAAAATATAATCAGATCATAACATCCATCTGCTCGAAATCCTCTATCTCAGAAAAACCCAAAGTCTCTACAGAACTGAAGCCACAAATGACCTGGAACCTGACCCCTGGCCGCTTCTCTGACCTTGAAAATCCCTTTTGACTTTGGTTTGGCTGCACTGACTTCCGCCCTGTGCACCAAGCTCATCCTGAACCCCCGCAACACCCCCCACCCCCCTCAACCACGGCAGAGTGAGGGGCTCCCCGGGTCCCGGGTCGTGGTTCCCACGTGTATCTGCGCTCCCTCACCACCGGATGCTGCAGCTTCTGTTTATGCCCTGCCTTCCCTGCTCGGCGGGCTCCTCACCCAGCTCTGTGGCCCCAGGTGCTTCCGTGTGTGAACTTTATCATTGCAGGGGGCTAGAGGGAAGGCAGACTCTGGGGAACTTCCCCCCCTGGGAGGCTCTGCCTTCTTCCCTCATTGGGGACTGCCCTACCCTTCCCGCCAGTCCGGACAGTGGGCAGCCTGTCAGCCCTTTGGTGGAAGGACTCTGGGTTCCGCTTTGCTTTGAACTCGCTCTCCAGGGAGTCTGCTTCCTGGGTGCTCACCACTAGCTACTTTGCTCTGAAAAATCGCTCTCTCAGCTCAGTCAGTCCGTGGGGATTGGCCCTGGCTTTTATGCTGGGCCTGAAGGACACTTCCATGGCGTTTCCGCGACGCCCGCCCCACTCTGCCCACCTCCGCACACACGTGCTTTGCCTTTATTTGCGTCTGTGCACCCCCTTTCCAGCTCTCTGTTCTTTCATTGCCACATTTGGTTGATGAAACCAGGTAACGAATCCTGTCAGATTTCCCCCAGTCTGGATTTTGCAGATCTGAGGCTGAAATTTGAGCTCACATGGAGCCTTGCTTGCTTCGGGTGACCCAAATTTTAGAAGTCCCTCCCTCCACGTTGGTTCCTGGCTGGCCCTCCCAGCCTCCCCATCCTCAGCCTTCGAAACGACTTTGCACTCTTTTCCCAAAGCACAGCCTGAACCAGGCTGAGGTCTGTCTGAGTGAATGTGGCTCCTACCCAACCTGCCCTGAGCTTTCAGAACTGCTTCAGTCCAGCCCAAATCCCCTACATCTATGTGGGCTTGGAGTATTTGAGTCTCTGATCCTTAGTCCTGGCTGTTATTAGCCTCTATCATCATCCAGTCAATCCTAAAGGAAATCAACCCTGAATATTCATTGGAAGGATTGATGCTGAACCTCCAATATTTTGGCTACCTGATGCAAAGAACCGATTCATTGGGCACTCATTGGAAAAGACCCTGAGGTTGGGAAAGATAGAGGGAAGAAGGAGAAGGGGGCAACAGAGGATGAGATGGTTGGATGGCATCACCGAGTTAATGGCTATAAATTTGAGCAAACTCCAGGAGATAGTGTAGGACAGAGGAGTCTGGTGTGCTGTAGTCCAAGGAATCACCAAGAGTCGGACACGACTTAGCGACTGAATAGGAACAACAAATTATCATTCATTCATCAGAAAAGCATGGACCCTTTTCTGCTCTGGGCAGAATTCTGGGCTCTGGCACACAGAAGTGAGCCAGGCTGAGGATGGCCTGCCCTTGAGGGGACAGAGGTAGGCACCCCCGAGACCAGGCAGTGTGACACAGGCTGCAATAGAGGAACAGCAGGTTGCTTTGGGGGCACAGACTTCAGGCATTGAACCCACACTAGAGGGGTCAGGGAAGACCCCTGGAGGAAGGACATGGAAGATGCTCTTTGAGGGGTGATTAGGATTTAATTGGCCATGTCAGTTTGCTAGGGTTGCCTTAACAAAGTACTACCAGCTGAGTGGCTTATTCACAGAATTTACCGTCTGCAGTTTTGGAGGCTGGAAGTGCAAAATCAAGGTGTCAGCAGGGTCAGTTCTTTCTGGGGGCTGTGAAGCAGGACACAGTCCAGACCCCTCTCTGCTTCTGGGGCTTTGCTGGCCGTCTCTGGTGTCGGCTCATAGCTGGACCATCCCGATCCATCTTCACGTGGTGGTCTCCTGCTTTCATGCCTGTCTGCAAGTTTCCTCTTTAAAAGGACAACAGACATTTTGGGGTAGGGCCTCCCAGGCGGTTCTAGTGGTGAAGAATCCACCTGCCAGAGCAGGAGATGTAACAGCTGTGGGTTCGATCCCTGGGTCAGGAAGATCCCCTGGAAGAGGGCATGGCAACACTCCAGTGTTCTTGCTTGAAGAATCCCATGGACAGAGGAGGCTGGCAGGCTACAGTCCATGGGGTCGCAAAGATTCTGACACGACTGAAGTGACTTGGCGCACACGCCTGCATTTTGGATTAGCGCCTACTTTCCTGCCTTATTTAAACTTGATCACCTCGGTGAAGATGGTGGATCCAAACAAGGTCACCTTCACAGGTACTGAGGAACAGAACTTCATTGTCTGAATTTTGGGAGTGACACAAATCAGCACATAATATTGGACCTGAAGGCAAAGGCTCAGGCGAAAGAGAGGGAGAGGGATTCTGGGTTCGAGAGGCAGCATGTCCAAAGTCAAGGCAGGAGAGGATGATGCAGTGGGTTTAAGGACCTAAAAGTTGTTCAGTCTGGCTGGGTGGGACTGAGGGGGTGGCGAGACTTGGAGTGGCAGCCGCGAAGTTGCAGAAGCTGGTGGGGCCAGAGTGGAGGATTTTGAAGGCCCTGGAGAGGAGATTGCGGCTTACCCTTGGACAGTGGGAGCCTCTGAAGAATTTCACACAACAGCAAGACTCGGACAGAGGTTCTGACTGGGAGGATGGGGCTGGGCCAGCAGGGAGGCAGTGGTGGGGAGAGAAGCACAGGGATTTCAGAGATGTTTGGGAAGTGGGTTCAGCAAGGCTTCCTGATGGATTGACTGGGGAGGGATGGGGAGAGGGAGACTCTGGGATGACATTCTGGTTTCTGTATCTGGGTGCTGGAGTCAGGGGTGCACACCAGTGGTCTGGGGCCCCAGGAAGAGCCTGACACTGAGTGATGAGCAGTCTCGGCTTCACGCTCCTCCCCAGACTCACACCCGTTTTGTGGTGACCTACGGCTAGGAGCCGGTTACTCCCTTGGACATCCCGGAGTGGCACCAGCACAGCTGGTGAGGACAGTGGATTGATGCTGTGGACTCGAGGGAGGCAGATGGAGCGCCTCCTGCATCCTGGCCCCTGTACCGTCAGGGAAGGTGTGGCCTGAAAGGTGCACTTGCCGGCAGATCCCAAGCAGCTCTCATCACGTGTCTTTCACATCATGGTTTACTCAGAGTGCAGCCTGAATTCGAGGCCTGGCACTCAGGACCCTCCAAGGCCTGGTTCAAAGACTCCCAGCTTCACGCTTGGTGGCACCTCATTAGCAGGGGCCTCTGATACACAGAACCGCCACTGTCCACCTCTTCCCCACCTCCTCCACATCATATGACCCGGCACCCTCCTCCCTCCAGTCCCTCTTAGGAATTCACCTTTATATGATGCTTTTGAACTGTGGTGTTGGAGAAAACTCTTGAGGGTTCCTTGGACTGCAAGGAGATCCATCCGGTCCATCCTAAAGGACATCAGTCCTGGGTGTTCATTGGAAGGACTGATGTTGAAGCCGAAACTCCAATACTTTGGCCACCTGATGCGAAGAGCTGATTCATTTGAAAAGACCCTGATGCTGGGAAAGATTGAGGGCAGGAGGAGAAGGGGACGACAGGATAAGATGGTTGGATGGCATCACCGACTCGATTGACATGGGTTTGGGTGGACTCCGGGAGTTGGTGATGGACAGGGAGGCCTGGTGTGCTGCAGTTCATGGGGTCGCAAAGAGTCAGACACAACTGAGCGAATGAACTGAATTGAACTGAATTATGAGCTTCTTGATGTCAAGGAGAAACATCAGATTCAACTCAGTAACCCTAGTGCCTATACAAAAGGAAGGAAAGAAATAATCATTTCTTGAACACCAGTTAAATGCCAGTCACTACATGATTGGTTTTATGACTATGTTCAAGTTAACCCTTATTAGCCCTCAGCTCTGGTCCTTCCAGGTCAGCCCCAATCACAGGGGGAGCGCAGGTTTAGAGAGGTTAGCAAGTCACCTGTGACTTGCTCAGGTGACTTGAGAGTAAGTGTCAGAACCTTAAAGAGCATGTCCTTACCACCTCAACTAGCTGGGTAAGTGCTTGTTGAATGAATGAATGGATGGATGGGTGGATGGAAATTCAGAGGGAAGGAGGAGGCCTGGAAGGGCACCTGTGGCCTCTCTCATTTCAGGATCAGATAGGAGGTAGGGAATATGGTTAGAAAGTCTGTCAAGTAAGTGGAGTTGATGGGGGACTGAATGAAGTTCTGCCTGTATCCTACACCACACAGCCCCTTGGAGGTGGCTGGAGGAGCAAGGGCCCAGGCCATTTACCCTTGGGTGACCTTGAGCAAATCATTTCCATGGGAAAGAGAAGTCTGGACAGTCATCTTAAAAGCTCCCCCGTCCACTGACCTCGTCTCAGTTCCAGTGACAAGCTGTGTGAACTCCTGCGGTGACTGACCTTATGCTGGTCTTTCCCAGAGCTCAGAGCAGAGGGTGGGGAGTGGATCAGCTTGGGACCCTCACTCCATTCCTGCGGGGCCTTGATCAACTGAGCAATTGACTCAACTCAGAGGCAGAGGCAATTATTTCGTTCCAATCAGGGCTGGCACACAAGTGTATAGTCAGGTCAAGCGCAGCTCTGCTCTTCAGTCTGCTGGGCTGAGAGGTGTTTTCCCTTGTCGAGTGGAGAGAACGAAGTGAGAGGGAGCTTGGGTGTTGGATTCAATTATACAGCAATGCTCTTAGAGTCCATTATCAGATATGGAAATGCTGAATGCTGAAGTCTGTTTCCTGACTCTCTTCCTGCTGACTCCACACACTTTTAAACCACAAGATGTCAAGGCTCCTGGAAACCTTGTTGGATGAGTTGTACTCTGTCCTTCCCAGGCTGGTGTTCCCTTTCAGGCTGAATTAGACCAAAAGCAGATGACATTTAGAAGCAGATGCTTCCAAATTCCTCTTTCTCGTAAAAATCATAACGTGCTTTCCCCTTCCTTCCCTCCCTCCCTCCCTTTCTTCCTTGCTTTACTCAAAAAATATTGATGGCATCGCTGAGATCCTAGGGCTCCCACCTTCCTAGCAGGAAAAGGGGACCTCAGTTGACTGCTAAGTTTAGGATTCCATGATCAACTTTACTATCCAAAGTTGCCTTCAACAAGGGAAAGGAATCAACTCACTATAGTAAATATATGGCTGTTAATTATTGCTTGTTCATTTATCACTGAGGAGTTCTGCTACTGGGTTCATGGGAGATACTAGTCTGTAATTTTCTTGTAAGTTTTGTTTCAGGTTTGATACAGAGATGATGCTGGCCTTATGACATAAAATGAGTTGAGATGGGTTTATATTCTCTACAAGTGTTTGTGTAAACTGGCATCACCCCTTAAGTATTGAGTGGAGCTCGTTAGTGAAGGCCCTTGGGTGGCTGGAGTTTTCTCCATGGGAAGGTTTCCGTTATGAATCCAATCTCTTTGATGGGTGTGAGACAGTGGTAACATGCTTTGTCCTCTTCTGTCAGTTTCAGTGGGCTGTGCTCTGCTAGGGATTTGTCAGTTTCAATTCTTATTTCAGATTTACTGACATGAAGTTGTTCAATAATATACTCTATTGTGTTTTGAATTTCTATACAATCCTGCTGTGATGTTCCCTTTGTCATTACTGACACCGGATGCTGGTTATTAGTGCTCGCTCTCTTATTCTTTGATCAGATTTGCCAGGGGCTAATCAGTATAATTATTCTCCAAATAATCAAACTTGGCCTTTGTTCATCAACTCTATTGTACTCTGCGTTCTCTTTCAGTAATTTCTGCTCTTTGTTTCCTTTCTCCTACATCCTAGAGTACTATTGTCCTGTCTTTCTCTTTTCTTTCTTTCTTTCTTTCTTAGCTGTGCTGTCTTAACTGTGGCATGCAGGAGCCTTAGTTGTGGCGTGCAAACTCTTAGTTGCAGCATATAGGCTCTTGTTCCCCGACCAAGAATGGAACTTGGGCCCCCTGCGTTGGGAGCTCGGAGTCTTAGCCACTGGACCACAAGAGAAGTCCCATTCTTCTGTCTTTTTCTAGCTTCTTGAGATGGAGGCTTAGGTCATTGATTTTCAACCCTTTTCTTACACATGTAATTAAGGCTACAATTTTCCCTCTGTGCACAGTTGTAGCTGCATCCCGCAAGTTTGGATATTTTCATTATCATTCAGTTAAAATTCTTTCTAATTTCCAGTGTTATTTCTTCTTTGACACAAGGGTCATTTAAAATATATTCTTTTATTTCAAAATATAGAGAATTTTCCAGCAATCTCTTTGTTTCAGTATTAACTTACTCTCACTGTGTTCAGAGCCTTTTCTCTATCCAGTTTCAATTCTTGAAATTTGTTGAGATTTGTATTGTAGCTTGGCATGTGGTTAATTTTGGTGAAGCAAAGAATCAGCTTTTGGCTTTGGTGATGAACTCTCTTGTACCTGGTTTCATTTTTACCATCTTTCTCTCACTTTACTTAATTCTCCAGGGTCACTTTAAAGCCTTGTTTCCAAGTATAGAACCTAAAGAATCACAGTCCGTCAGTTAAGGGCAGGGTTTGAATCATTTCTCCACCACCTATTAGCTGTTTAACACTTGGAAAGTTGCTAAACCTTCCTGCGTCTTAATTTCCTCATTTGTAAAGCGGGTGTATGCACGGCATCCCACCTTACAGGGGGCAGGGGACAAATGACCTGAAATGTATCAAGTGCTCAGAGGCATGTCTAAAATATAGTAAGCCTACACAAAAATGTGTTAAAGAAGCAAACAAAGGTTCAGAGAGATGACTAATCATGAAGCTAATACCGCATAGCAGGTTAGTGAAAAAATTAGGAGGCACCCTCAGCTCTGTCTGACCTGAAATGCTGTATTTTTGTGACTGCGCCATGCTGACTCCCAAATCTCACCCAGTCAGTGACTGGTTCCGGGGTGGCAAGCAGGTATCCTCCTACCTGCCACTGGATCTGTTGGCAGTGGCCCTGGCTTTGAGTAGGATCCTGAGCTCGGTGTGTGTGCCATAACTGCCTGGAGGAGGCAGGGAGTGGGAGCACCAGGGGCATGTCTGTGGTCAAAGGCTGGGGCCACCTCTTCCGAGAGACATCCTCAACTGCCTCTTCACAGTGGGCTCTGCGTCCTTAACGTGCTTGGAGTGCCGTCATCACCGCTGAACCTGCAGGAAGGAGAATCTCTGTCCTTATACCAAGAGCAGCTGGGGAAGAAACGGCAGATGCTGTATCTCCGTCTCAGCCAGGAGGTCTAAGAGTTTGGGTTCATGGGGCCCGTGTCCTGGGGGTTTCTGAGCAAGTGGGACTGTTCTGAGCAGGACTGGACTCTTCTCTTAGAACCACATGTTCCTGCCGAAAGCGCATCGTCACCCCTCCTCCGACCTGGAGAACCAGTGATGCACAGACTCCCTCGTTGGCTCTACATGTGTGGTTTCTTTCTGCACAAAAACTTGAGGGCAGAGACCGTTCTTCTCTGCGTCCTTCCTAGCGTCAGCCCGGCCACATACTAGAAGCTTAACAAACCCCACTGGACTGACGTGACCCTCATTTGGTGGACGTAATATATGGAGGTGACGTCCCAGAACATCCAGATGAGTTAAGCACACATGGACGTCTGAAGTCAACACACAACCAGCATCTCTGTGGCAGGACTCAACGGATGGTAGCTGCACCTCAGACTTGGCTTCCTGGGAGGGAGAAGAGGAAGTAACATTTAATTGGCAATTACTGCAGTGGCGGGAATTCAGCAAAAATTTTATAGCCTTTACATATTATCTTGTTTAACTCTTAGAAACTCTTTTGAGTCGTTATCATCCCCATTTTACAGGGGAAGTATTTGAGCCTCAGAGAGTTTGTGTGACTTGCTTGAGGTAATACAGCCAGTAAGTGGCGGTGGCGAGATTTGACTTCCAGGTCAGCACGACTCCAGAACACATGGTCTTCTCATTTTATAGTTCTGCTAAGATTGTCCATCCATTTGTTCGTCCATTCAGCCTTTCATCTGTCTGTCCCTCCATCCGTCTATCCATCCATTCAACAAATACTTATTGAGCACCTACTGTGTATCAGGTGAACAAAGTCCTCGAGGATGCGCATTCAAAGAACATTAACCCCCTAACCAAAGAATGAGCTGAATATCACCCAGTCATGGGGCCATGGGGAAGGCATTACCGAGAGGCAGGGGGACCCCGGCGGGGGTGCCATCTCTGCACTGGCGCACTGGCTGACCTTAGGCAAAGGCCTTACTTCTTTGTACCTCTGTTTCTCATCAGTGAAACAAAGGTTTGGAGTAGAGATATACTCTTGAAACCCTACCCACTCCCTCCTTACCCAGTCCAGCCCCAAGAGTCTATAATCCTAAGTCTGTAAGGAGTTCAGTTCTCTCATTTCTTTTTCCATAAATAACACTGTATGGAATTGCCACAAAAAGCCCAGAACAGGTGCCCAAGGAACCACAGAGGCAGATTTCTGGTGTCTGAAATTCAAGAACTTTATCACTTTTGAGTCCGAGGACAATTTACCTGGATTCTGACCTATTTCCCTTTGCTTTAGTGAATATTAGTCCCGAACAGTTTTCATGTGGTGAACCCAGAGCTACTACCTGGGAAGAAGGTGGGGTTTATTTATCAAATCAAGCCCCACTGTGGAAGCAGATTCTGGTTTTACATCATTCATGCATTCAGCAAATATTATTTCTATCACAGACAAGGACGAAAGTAAACTTCACCATGAAAGGTCTCTATTACCACAGGTTTTCAACTCCAGGGACTCTTCAAGATCTCCCAACACCCCTTTTTCCGTTTTCCTACTTCTCAACTTGAGCCTAAGATTGACCATTGCTGACCATTTCTTTTCTGATTAAAAGAAAAAAATTAAATTGCAAAAGTAATGCATTCCCAATGTTGAAAATACTGCAAAGAATAAATAAGAAAAATAACCACCCATAATGCCACCACCCACAGATAAACACTATTAAGGTTTTATCGTATTTCCTTCCAGTCTTTTTATGCTTTTCAAAGTAGTTGGAATCATACTTTATAACCTTTTTCTATCTTGCTCTTTTACTTAATGTTATATCATTAAGCGTTTTTCCGTGTCGTTAAGAACACTTCACAAGCATCATTTGTAGGGGTGGCACACGTATTCTATCTGTACAGACAGTTCCATTTACTTAGCCATTCCCCTAAATCCAGCATCTAAATTTTTCTTCCCATAATATTTCACTATTATGAAACGATGCTGCGACAAACATATTTGGCACATCAATCTTTGTCCACATGTCAGATTATTTTCTTTGGAGAATTACTCAGATCGAAAACTTCCTAGTCAATTTGCTTTCCAGAAATACCAGATGCAAGTTTTACTCTTTTTAGCCAACTGTGAAGATGTCCGGGTTCTCCTGCTCCCTTTACCAGGCGTGACTACTATCAGGAAAAAGAAACTTTGCTAACTCGATGCGCAAAAAGAGTACTTATTCTTATTTCAGGTTGCATTTCTTTCCTTAGTATGCTAATGCTATGCTAAGTCACTTCAGTCGTGTCCGACTCTGTGCGACCCCATAGACGGCAGCCCACCAGAATCCCTCGTCCCTGGGATTCTCCAGGCAAGAGTACTGGAGTGGGGTGCCATTGCCTTCTCCTCTTTCCTTAGTAGTATGGCCCAATAAATATTGTAATGTTTCCTGGCTATTTGAGTTTCCTCTTTTTGAATTGTCTTGTTTCTGTTTGATCATCCCCTTTTCTCTAGGTGCTGGTTTTTCCTCTGGCTTTTTGTCTACAAATGTGAGTTATCCAAATCAATTAAAAAAAAATAACAAGAACTCAAGAGCAAACAAACTTTAGGTTGAATCACAATGCGCTGTAAAAAAGACGTTTGTAATCTATTCCTGAGTACCAGACCACTCCAAAACGCAGTGGCTTAAAGCAGCCATTTCATTTTGCTCGTAAGTTGGGGATCAGGAATTTGGGAAAGGCTCAGCCGGGCAGTTAGTCACTGAACAACGTGGCATCTCCTGGGGCAGCTGGGGCTGGAACATCCATTCCCGAGAGGCTCCTTCACTCGCACATCTGGTGGCCCCATGGGGATGGCTTGAATGCCGGGCTCAAGTGGGACTTCCAACGATAGTACCTACCCGGGTTGTCTCCAGTGTAGCGACTTTAGGGGTGTTGGGCTTCTTTAAAAAATGTTTGAAGCTCCCGGGCAGAGCAGCCCCAGATATAAGCAATAGAAACTACTGGTTTCTCAAAGCGGGGGCCTGAAAACTGGCACAGCATCAACTGAGCTGTATTCTGTTGGTCAAGGCAGCCACAGCGCATGCCCAGATTCAAGCAGAGGGCACACGGAGCTCGCCTCTTGCTGGAGGAGGGTCGAAGAATTTGTAGCCATCTTTAATCTTCTACGAAAGAGCACTTCTGTGTTCTGGTTTTCAGAGTGTGGAGGAAGGCAGGGAATAAATGCATGAATGAACGGCATTGAGAAGTTACACAACTTGCAGAGAGTCACACAGCGGACCACTAGGAGGGCCCAGACCTAAACTTTAGGATATCATTGCTCTTATTTAACTCCAGAAATACTTCCTTCCCTTCAGGGAAGGGACTTATCTTAGCAATAAATGTAGAAACCAACTTTACATGGAATAACATTTCCAGAAAGAAACCATACAGCAATCATCTCTCTCCATTTACATCTCCTGAAATAACTGTGTTGTCAGAGGGCAAGCAAGGGGAAAGTGAATTAAAATCTCTCGGTCTCAGAGTCAACAACATGGGGTGGTAGATTACACAGGCTAATATGCATAATTTTCAAATCCTTATCTTTCTTCCCCAGACAAGTGACCTGGAGTTATTAGCAGAGCTTATAATGTTAAGTATTAGAGGCTGAGATTATGTGACATAACAGACTACTCTTCTCCTGAAAATTTTTAGCCCTTTTCCTAACACACAGAACTTGGCCCAATAAATTCTTGGGTGAGGCTGGCCTTGGATTTAGTGATACGACAGAAAAGATTCCTTTGCTCCATTTTATGTGACTTCTACATCAGCAAAGGCCATCATATAAGCTAACACCTTCCATCAATTCCCCAGCATAATTGAAATGGAAAACTTTTCATTCATTGACTCATTCATTCCTTCATCTCATCCATCCATCTACCCACCTATCCATCCATCCATCCATCTGTTCATCCATCCACCCATTTATCCACCCATCCTTTCACCTATCCACTCATTTATCCATCTGTCTACTCAGTCAACAAATATCTATTAAGCACCGCCCATACCTCCATCACTGTATGGAGAGGCAAAGGTGAGCAAAGGTACCAGGATCTCAGTGCCCATGGCCTTGTTTACCAACACTGAGTCACAGGAAGAAAGCTGGGAGGAAAGCAGATGCATCACATGTCTACTGTGTGCAATGCATGATGTCAAGTGCTTTACACACACGATTTGCTTTTGTCCTGATCACTGGGATTCAGGCACTAATACCTGCCCTTTAGAGGGGAGGAGACTGACACTCAGAGAACTATTAGTAATTGCTGAAGGTCATGCAGCCGGTCAGTGGCAGAGGTGGGTTGGAATCCTTGGTCTAACCCTAGAGCCAGTGCCACAGGAAGGACAGGAAGAGGGTGGTCATGCTCATCTGGCTTTGTAAGCTTGTGTTCCATCGCAGCCTCCAACCCAAAGCTGTACAGCCACCTACTTTGGCGAACTCGCACTCACGGGTGTCCTCTGGAGGCAATGTGGGGCAGGGACAGGACATCCTGGTTTGGGAATCAGGCACCTGAGGGTCTCACCTTGGTGCCATGTATGTGACCATGGCAAGTCCATTCCCTTCTCTGATTTAGGTATATGAAACCCAACACTGGGACTGGGGGGAAGTCAGAGAGAGCATTCAGGCTGTGGGTAAGGGGTTGGCATGAGCAGATTCTGTGAATGGCTCGGAGGCTGGGAGAGGCTGGGTCTAGTCCTCCGAATGAAGGGATTGGTCACAGTCAGGTGGGCTGTCAGAGTCCCAGCCCAGCAGGTCAGACCCCTGTGGAGGGAGATGGGCACAAGGAATGGTCACTGGGCCACGAGACACTCAGACTGGAATACGAATGAGTCCATTCAACAGACAGCAGCTCTGTGGCAACTACGTGTGTTCAATATACCCTGGGGTGGGGCAGGGAGAAAAGGGGTGCTGTCTTTGCCCTCATGGTACTCAGTGGAAGGAGACCTGAACTGAATAATCACATGTAGAACCAGCCAGCCAAACTTGGACTTGAAGTGGGGCTTGAAGGAAAACCACAGGCTTCCATAAAGCAGAGGGCGGGGCTCCCTGGTTTGGGGGCTGGTGGGAGGTCAGGTTGGCCGTCGCGACTCTGGAGCCAGGGTTTCCGCTCCTCTTGCTCCAGCTCTTGGCTTCATCACGTTCTCCTTTGCCTTGAATGCCTCTCAGAAGGTACCCGGGATGTTCGCCTTTTCTCTTTGTTCCTCTCGGACCTTTCAGCTTGAACCTTTTCCACCTTTTTAGAGGAAACCTGCAGGACACTTATCTTCATTACTCTCTTAAATATCTTATCATTGCCATGTTCGTTTATCTGTTTCTGAATCTCGTGTCTCCACGTCAGCACTTCAACTTCTGTTCTCCAACTGGGTTAGTTTTCCTTTCAATTAATTAATTCTTTCTTTTTCCTTCAGGGAGCTTTTCTCAGTATCTTTACCCATTGACTCATTCATTCTTTGGCTGTGTATCCCAACTGCTTCATTCGTTACAGAAACGATTCCATTTTCTCTTGTGCAATATTTCTGCTCCAGTCTTTTATTTTTGTTTTGTTCTTCTGGTTTCATACAGCAAGTAGCTTCCCTTCTTTTCTTTTATAGGTTGATTAGACGAGTTTTAAATTCTTATTCCTTCTGAACTAATATTTCTGCTTCTTGATGGAATTTGTATTCAAGAATGCTTTGCTTCTCAAATGTTTAGCTGTGTTTCCCTGTAAACTTACTTTTCCCCAGGGAATGTGATTGGGGAGCGGGTGGCCAGTTCCAGGCTCAGGGAACTCAGGGGGCAGGCTGGGGAAATGGACAGGCCCTGGCCCTCACCCCATCTGCCAAGTCATTAGCTTGAGGCCTCACCCTTTGCTGCAGAACAGAGCAGAACTTGGAGGAAATTTCCTTGGATTGCAGCCCCCTAGCCTTGGGTGTGGAGGGGAAAGGATGGCTGAAATGAACTAGCCCCCATCTGTCTTTCTCCACCTTTCCCGAGCACAGGGCTTCTGCACTTCCCTGATGTCGCTCCTGAGGCTACCTGGTCTGCAGGTAGGAGTCCCTGAAGGCGTAGGACAGGCGCTGTTTGTCCCAGAACAATGGTGACCAGGAAGGAAGAATGAACTTGGTCAGTTCCTTTCCTCCTTTATCCTCCTACAGCCTAGAGGGGCTGGTTCCTTGCTCAGGTCAAAATCACTCCTCCACCCAATTAAAAAGGATCCCTCCCCAAAGGGGTCATCCCTGATCTCTTCTTTCTGCGAGTCCCCTCTCCAGATTCTTTGGGATTTGCCTTGAGGAACGGAACCACTGTCCTGTTAGCTGGGCTTTTTCGTTTGCCATCCTGCCCAGTTCACCCCAAACTTCCTGCAACTTCCTAAACAGACCTGCCCTTTCCCACTTTTCTACCCCTGCTCACACTCTTTTGACCACCCTGAATGCCTTCTGCAATTCAGCGCAAGTACCCTCTTCCCGTCTAACTGTCTTGAGATCTTGCTCTAGGATAAGTACTTGCCCTAGGATAAGTGTTAAACGACTTTCATGCATCTCCCACTTAATTCCTACCATGATCCTGGCACAGAGAGGTTCGCTGACTTGCGGAAGGTCACACAGGCAAGTCAGTGGTGGTGCGGGCTTCACAAGGGCATCACATACTGGAGCTTGCACACCTAATCAAGTGGATCTGCTGCCTCCTGCTTTTATAGGGCTTCCCATCGCTGCATCCTAAGAACAGGAACTAAAGAACCTCTTGATGAGGGTGGAAGAGGAGAGTGAAAAAGCTGGCTTAAAATTCAACTTTCAAAAAACTAAGATCATGGCATCTGGTCCCATCACTTTATGGAAAATAGAAGGGGTAAAGGTGGAAACAATGACAGATTTTCTTTTCTTGGGCTTCAAAATCACTGCGGACTGTGACTGCAGCCATGAAATGAAAAGATGCTTGCTCCTTGGAAAGAAAGCTACAACAAACCTAGAAGTGTATTAAAAAGCAGAGACATCACTTTGCCAACAAAGGTCCGTCTAGTCAAAGCTATGGTTTTTCCAGTAGTCATGTATGGATGTGAGAGTTGGACCATAAAGAAGGCTGAGCGCTGAAGAACTGATGCTTTTGAACTGTGGTGCTGGAGAAGACTCTTGAGAGTCCCTTAGACTGCAAGGAGATCAAACCAGTCAATCTTAAAGGAGATCAGCCCTGAATATTCACTGGAAGGACTGATGCTATAGCTGAAGCTCCACCTGATGCAAAGAGCTGACTCATTGGAAAAGACCCTGATGCTGCGAAAGATTGAGGGCAGAAAGAGAAGGAGGTGACAGAGGATAAGACAGTTGGATGGCATCACTGACTCAATGGCATGAGTTTGAGCAAACTGCCGGAGATAGTGAAGGACAGAAGAGCCTGGTGTGCTGTAGTCCATGGGGTCACAAAGAGTCGGACATCATTTGGCAACTAAACGACAGAATCCTAATAGTTACTCAGCATGGGTCCTGCTCAGAGGAGATGAAGGGCTAGATGGATTAGTCTTCATAGCTCACTATTGCCAGATGCCTTTTGAGGAGCACAGCTGAGCAGAGTGCTTTGCATATAGGAAAGAAAGAAAGAGAAAGAAAGGGAAGTTGCTCAGTTGTGTCTGACTCTTTGCGACCCCATGGACTGTAGCCCACCAAGCTCCTCTGTCCATGGGATTTTCCAGTCAAGGGTACTGGAGTGGGTTGCCATTTCCTACTCCAGGGGATCTTCCCAACCCAGGGATTGAACCTGGGTCTCCCACATTGCAGGCAGACGCTTTACCATCTGAGTCAACAGGGAAGCTTTCTTTGCATAGAGTAAGAATCAGCCATCCAGTCAGCTGCATAACCTTCCCCAGGAGGGAATGGAGGAAGATGTTTTAGCCTTGCTGTAGCTGATTCACTGTGCTTGAGAATTAGTTAATTCAACAAGGATTTATTGAGCACTTACCATGAGCAATATCTTTTTGACTTTATCTTGCAGATTTCTGCCAGAGAGCTTTACCTTTATTTTGTGATACTCCCGTCCTGGGACAAACAGGTATCAGATGTCCCCGGGGGCAAAGGGATATCAGCTACTTGACAGCTGATGATCTAAGAGTCTGGCCATGGAGTGTCTCTAAGAACGTAAATCTTTGATTTAGAAATGAGAGAAACAAGAACTCTGGATTCCCCAAGTTTATGAACAAAAGATAAACTATTCATGAGCAAATAGCAAAACTAAGTAAGCATAATACAAAATTAATAAGACATACCTTTTAGAGTAAAGTAAAGGAATTAATAATAAACTACTATTTACTACTGAGAATTCAGCTCCCTCCTGGGGGGAACCTATTTGATGATCTCATGATGTCAGTGTGATAGTGCTGTAGAGCTGGCTGGGGTTGCGGAAGCCAGGCTTCAGGCTGCCTGCATTTCAACTAATTTTTTTGGGAAACTCATTCTGCTCAAGATGGAGGCATACTCCTTAGATTAAAAATGGACCCCTTTATCTAGAATATACTTCCCTTTTCACTTCAGCCCTGCTGTGGATTTTCATAGCTACTTAACACCGCCTTACGCTGACCCACTTATACGAAAACAATGGTGGACACTGATGCTTGGCCAGCAAGTGGCTCTCCTTTCATGCTGATTGGATCTTGATTTTGGTTGGGAGAAATGCGCCCAGCATCAGGGGATAATCAGGATTGGGCCAAGACAATCACAGAGATATTGTTCTTGACAGAGGTCCTGTGACTGAGATGTGAGGGGAAATCTGTGGGGAGAGTTTGAGAAAGATTTTCCAACCTTAAAAAGAGAATTCAGTCCTAGAGAACAAATGTATGGATACCAAGAAGAAAAGGGGATGAACTGGAAGGTTGAGGTTGACATATACACACTCCTGATTCGTTACTGTTGTTCAGTCGCTAAGTCATATCTGACTCTTTTGTGACCCCGTGGGCTGCAGCCCACCAGGCTCCCCTGTCCATGGGGGATTCTCCAGCCAAGAACACTGGAGTGGGTTGCCATGCCCTCCTCCAGGGGACCTTCCCGACCAGGGGTCGAACCCGCATCTCTTATGTCTCCTGCATTAGCTGGCTAATTAACCACTAGGGTCATCTGGGAAGCCCAAAAGCAGCTATATTCTAACAAAACTTTTTTAAGAAGAAAGGATACAAGGAGAAGAAAGGCTTTTCCCCACTCCTTCCCTCCTTTCCATTTGGCCGCTGTCCAGTGAGGAATGTGACCTACTTCTGCCCTCTTGAGACCCTAACAAGAAAGCACCGAGACCCTCAAGGGGCTGAGCCAGTGCTCTGGTGCCACCGAGCTGCTGAAGAAGCCAGTGGGCTTCTTGTCACGTGAGATGATTATGTCTCTTTATTACTCAAGTAATTCCTCGTTGGTTTCTTCTGTGACTTGCGGCTGAATGCATGTTCACCAGCACAACTGGTCCAGAAGTCTGCCCTGAATCCTCCTGCACAGATGGTACCCAGAGTGTGTTACTCACTGCCCCCCCCCCCGCCGCCAACACACATAGTTCTTCCCCCCCCCCGCCAACACACATAGTTCTTCCCTTTAACCTTCGACAGCATCTTGGTCGTACCAACGACATCGGTGTCTCCTTTTACCAGAGTGGGAAACAGGCTCAGAGGGTGACTTCTTTGATGACAAATGATGCTGGTGCCGAGCCCCGTAGGTTTTAGCTGCTGAGATTCTCACGGTGTCTTGGCAGATAGGAGGTAATCAGATGCTCTTGCATTTGAGATATACAGCACTGCCCCTCAGAGGATCCTGGCCTCTGATTCAGGAACTGTGATGGCTACTTTTGTGTGTCAGTGTGATGGTGCCACGGGGTGCCCAGATATGGGACCAGACCTTATTCTGGGTTTCTGTTAGGGTGTTTTGGGATGAGCTCAAACACTCAGATTGATAGACTGGGACTTCCCAGGTGGCACAGTGATAAAGAATCTGCCTGTCATACAGGAAACACAGGAGATGGAAGTTCGATCCCTGGGTCGGGAAGATCCCCTGGAGAAGGAAATGGCAACACACTCCAGTATTCTTCCATGGAATATTCCATGGACAGAGGAGTCTGGCGAGCTACAGTCCATGGGGTCACCAAATTGGACATGACAGAGTGACTGAACTCACGCATGCACGCAAACTTGTTAATGGACTGAGGAAAGCAGATTGCTTTCTCTAACATGGGTGGGCCTTGTTTTATCAGTTGAAGGCTTGAATAGAACCAAAAATTAATCCTCTCGGGAGAGAGACGGAATTCCTCCCGCATGACTGGCTCTCTGCTGAGACATTGGTGATTTTTCCTTTGCCTTTTGACTCAAAGGGAAACATCAGCTCTTCCTGGTTCTTGAGTCTGCTGGTCTTCTGACTGTCAGACCAGCAGACTCATATGCATCCTGTGGGTTCTGTTTCTCTGGAGGACCCTTCCTAATGTGCCGGGGTCCAGCCCCGGCTGATCCAGGGTATTCGAAGCGGGGACGGTGTCGACGAGGGTCAAGATACAATAGCTTCAATTAGATATTAATTAAAGATATAAAGAGTATAAGAATAAGGATAGCTCAGTAGGAAAATTCAGTGGAGAAAAGAGGCTGAGTGGCTTGGTTTACGCGGGAGACCAATAAAACTTCAAGACAAGAAGTTTGCACCACTTACGTAGGCCACAGGCGTCCTTCCGTTCTCCTGAAGGAGAGGAGACACTGAGGCCTCCCCGGTCGGATCTTAGAAGCCCAGGCATAATTAGTAAGCATGGTGGGTTCTGCGCTCCAGATGGAGACTCAGCCAGAGTGAAAGAGAGAGAGACATGGGGAGACCAGTATTTCGAGAAACTGATCCCAATTCTTTATTTTCCAGAGTCTGTTTTTATACACTGAGATGTTATACAAAAGTCACGTGGGGTCAGCAGTCCTGACTTTTATTAAAGTCAGGTGCTTCACACAAATGTATACAGGGGTCTTAGGGGTGTTACATCATCTTCTGGCCAGGGGGGCCTGCTGACAATTTACGACCCTCTCCTTGTGACAGTGGTCAGTCAACCAGAACACTTTTTTCTCCAAGGGTGATTATTCTTAAAACAGAGGCCACCCAAATAAAGTTACATTCCTATAGGGTGAGGGTGTAGTGGGTTTTAGTTAAGGAAAGAATTTACTTAGCCTAAGGTCTAATGTGATTAATATCAAAGGTTAATACTTATTTCTTCTATATATTCTTTAATGTGTGTAAGGGCAGGGGATGTGGAGACTTAGCAACAAACATTGGCTCAACAAATGAAAAACCCTTCACCAATACAATTTCTAATCAGCCCATTATATTTATACTAATAGTTTTCTAACTTTTCTAAGGAACCTGTTTTTAGAAGGTTTAAAGCATCTCGTGCCTCTCACAGTTGGGAGGCTGTGAGCAATCACATGTGGCCGGACAAGCTTGTCAGGCAGGCTAGAGAAACTTCAGAGGAGTTTGTAGGTTAAAACACTCTTATCATGCCCAGGAATTATTATTAACTGGAGCTCTAAGTTAACTCCTTCTCCGAAAGAGGTGGTGGGGGACAGCCCCCTGTAGAGTCGGAGGTGTAGGTGGGAGCACAAAGTAGTAAAGTAGGCAGGGTCTGGTTATGGGGGTAGATGCTCGAGGATTTCCAGGGGGACTCCTGAGGCTCAGTCCTGCCTTTGCGTATGTCGAGCCTCCTTCCTCATGACCTTTGCCACGTGCGGAGTACCTCACTCTGGCCCCCAACACTAATGCAAGGATCATCTGGCTGCAAAGAAAATAGGATTTCCTTTTCAACCCAGTGAGAGGAAAAGGAATTAGCACCTTCTGCGTGGCCACTCTGTGCCACGCAGGTGCTTTTCGCACAATATCTCATTTAATCTTCCAACAGCCCTGAGAGGGAAGGGGGTCCTCTAGGGCCTGGAGGGAGTGGAGACTCCCAGCAGAGGAACAACTTGCCCAAGGCTCCAGAGATGGTGAAGACAAAGCTGAGATTGTGAGTTTTCTATTGAAATAACTGTCTGGGAGATGCTGGAGGAATTTTAGAAAAAGTGCAGTTTCTTTGCTTTCTTTCCCATCCATCCTTAAGGAAATGTCTGCACCATTGTTTGGGGCTAAGACCTAAATCACCATCTAGCTCACCATTCCCTACTGTTCTTTCACTCACTTGAAAAGCTGAGTGATTCACAAGGACTGTTCCTTGCAGGATCAGGTGCCATTCGCAGTGTTTCTAGCAAAACACAGACAGTTCATTTTTAGGCTCGTGTGAGAAATCCCGCTTGCTTCCTACAATATTTATTTCCCTTTTCTTTTCTTCTTTTTCTTCTGGTTTTAGCCTCAATGTCCCCTATCTTCTTCCTTCTACCCATGAAAGCAAATTTAACTTCATGAAACTAATTAAAGTTTTATGTGCTTACATTCCTTTACTTGACTGCTCGTAGGTTTCTTAGATTGAACTGGAACCAAGTTGAGAAGGAAAAGTCTTCTGGACTCTTGTCCAATGTGGGGTTGTGGGGTCTTAGTCAAGCCTCACTGATGGAATACAAGCTCCTTTGGGCTAAGATAGTGTGATGGGGAGTCATGCAGATGCCAATGGAGGCCCAGGAAATGTTTGTTGAATAGACAGATGAGAAAATGGACTAATTAGTAAATAGAAAATTATGATTACAAAGCAAAATTATGATTAGTAAAAAGGAATTTTCACTTTTTCATAAATTAGGAGTTTGGGATTAACAGATACACAATACTGTATATAAAATAGATACACAATAAAGACCTGATATATAGCACAGGAAAATATACCCAATGTCTTAAAATGACCTATAATGAAAGAGAATCTGAAGAAGAATGTATGTATATGTGTGTGTATATGTGCAATATAACAGAAGCATTTTATTGTATACCTAATACAACATTGGAGAAGGCAATGGCACCCCACTCCAGTACTCTTGCCTGGAAAATCCCATGGATGGTGGAGCCTGGAAGGCTGCAGTCCATGGGGTCGCTGAGGGTCGGACACGACTGAGTGACTTCACTTTCACTTTTCACTTTCACGCATTGGAGAAGGAAATGGCAACCCACTCCAGTGTTCTTGCCTGGAGAATGCCAGGGACCGGGAGCCTGGTGTGCTGCCGTCTATGGGGTCGCACAGAGTCAGACACGACTGATGGGACTTAGCAACACAACATTGTGAATTAAATATACTTCAATAAAAATGCGGGCTTCCCTGATAGCTCAGTTGGTAAATAATCCACCTGCAATGCAGAGACCCCAGTTCGATTCCTGGGTTGGGGAGATCTGCTGGAGAAGGGATAGGCCACCCACTCCAGTATTCTTGGACTTCCCTTGTGGCTCAGCTGCTAAAGAACCTGCCTGCAGTGCAGGAGACCTGAGTTCAATCCCTGGGTTGGGAAGATCCCCTGGAGAAGGGAAAGGCTACCCACTCCAGTACTGTGGCCTGGAGAATTGCATTAACTGAGCTCTGGTTCAACCTCTGGTCAGAGAACCAAGTTGCACATACTGCAGCTAGGAGTTTGCATGCAGCAGCTAGATGATCACGTGTGTCTCAACTAAGACTCCTTGCAGCCAAATAAGTAAATATTAAAAGTGCTTTATTCTTGGGGGAAAATGAATTTTCAAAGTGCTATTGATAAAAGTACCATTTTGAGTCCTTATCATGTGCCAGGGACAGTACAAAATGCTTTATGGCCATTATCTTGCATAATCTTTGACGGGAGCCTTTAAAATAGGTTTATTATCCTGTCTTTACAGATGGTGAAACTGAGACATAGCTTGAAGAACTTGCCTGAGTACACTCAACATATCGTTGGGCGGACTGGGGTTCAAAGCAGAAGTGTTTGACCTCGAGGCGTGTGCTGTCTGATGGCTGAGTACACTCTGTGATCTGTTCACAGCCACTCACTGCTTTCCCTGCTGTGCTTCCCTGTAGCTGGAGTGTCCTTTCCCACCCTGAAAGATTGCACTTGGCCATGTGACCTTCTTTGGCCAATGGAACATGAGGGGTGCCAAGTCTGCTCAGCAGCTTTAAAGACACTCGTGTGCTTTGGTTCTGCCTCTCACGTGCTCCTTTTCTCTGCCATGAGAAAACGTGAAACAAGCCATGTTGAGTGTCTCCAACAAACACCGCTCCCTCACCCTGGGTCCCAAAAAAGAAAACCCACGGAGCAAAACCAACACAGAATTGACCCACAGTCGCCAAGCAGCCCGCTGGTAATGTGAACAAGAAACGAATGTTTGTACTCTAAGACACTGAGATTTTTAGGATTGCTTGTTACTGCAGCAAAAGCTGACTAATACAGTTTCTAAGTCATGGAGACTATTCTGCATTGCCTCCTGGAAGAGGTGGAATGTAAACTCCAGCTGGAGAAGTTTTTATTAGGCTGAGAAATGGGGTAAGCTAAAAAAAATGAGTGAATGAAGGCATGGAGGTAGGTTGGAATGTGTGAGACTGACGAGAAAACAGCTTTCCTGAAGCACCATGAGAGGGAACAGGGGACAACCGTTGCAAAATCAGACCATGGAGAGCAATGACCACCCTGCTAGGGATAATGAACTTTACCCTGAGAGCGCCCAAGGTGGAGCCACTGAAGTTTCAGAGACAGGGGACATGGTGTGTTTAAGAACTTGCTCATGGATTCCTGCCATGGGTAGGAAATCATTGCTGATCGTGTCTTCCCTGTTCTAATTCCCGGATTATCCTGTAAACCTCTTCCTCCAGTGACAGCATTTGCCAGCAGCCAGAAAGTTGATTTCTGTCCCCGTTTATCTGATGTCTATCAGGATGGGTGACTCTATTCTGCTCAGAGGAGGGAAAATGAAGCTGCCTCAGGAATAATAATAGTGGTTTTCTTCTAAAAAAGAGTTTCCAAATCCAATGTGTATGTGCTGAGGATGGCAAGGTCCAACCAAGGCAGAGGAAAGAAAAGGGTCCCTCAGATCTTAGGCAGCTTTTGTGTGTCAGCAAGGTGGGGTTCCTGGCACGACCCTGCTCCCGGAGGGTTCCTGCATTCCCTGTAATGCTCTGAGGTCGCCCCTTAGAACTCTTAATAATTTTGGAACAAGGGTCCCTGTATTTTCATTTCATGCTGGGTCCTGAAAATTGCATGGCCAGTTTTATAGTACTTAGGCATTGTGATACTATGTCCTTTTCATTCCTTCTTTTATTTAATTCTCCTGAAAACCTTGTGAGGTAGTAATCATCATTCTAGCCTTACTAATGTGGACACCAAAGCTCAGAGAGGTTAAGTTATTTGCCCAGAGTCACACAGCTGCCACATGAGTCAGCTTGGATTCGAACCCTCGCCACACTGTCTGTGAGGGCCACTCGCCTTTGCCTGACGCGTGCACAGAATGTTTTGGTTTTAAGGCACCTCCCACCCCACCCACTTGTTTCAGCTTGGACCTCCCAACAGCCCTGTGAGGTCAAAGTCATTATTCCCATAGAAGAGTGACTGTCTCCCAGTAAGTTAGCACTAGAGCAGGACTGGAGGTGAGGTCTTTCAGGCCAGGGCTCCCTGAAACTTGAGTCAACAGATCCTTTATCCAAAAGAGTAACTCGGAAGCATGTGAGATCCAGGGCTGTCAGAAGCCTCCCAGCCTCTCCACCTACTGTCTCATCTTTAGTGACTCATAGCTTTTACAGACCATGCCCAGAGATGATGGATGACCCAGACATCGGAAGTCCCAAGGCAACACTTGGTCCAAACCCTCCCCTTTATAGATGGTGGAACCAGAGGCTGAGAGAAGGGCAGTAACGTGCCCTAAGTCACACACAGGGATCCGCCTTCATACCTTCATTCTTCCAACAATTACTTAGAGGTTCTGGGAGCCGTGCTAGATACTGGGGTACCGAGGTGATTAGGACAGACATGGCCCTGCCTGCCTTGGGCTTCCCTGGTGGCTCAGCTGGTAAAGAATCCACCTGCAAAGCGGGAGACATGGGTTTGATCTCTGGGTTGGGAAGATCCCCTGGAGAAGGGAACGGCCGCCCACTCCAGTATTCTGGCCTGGAGAATTCCATGGACTGTATAGTCCACAAAGAGTTGGACATGATTGACTGACTTTCACTTTCTTTCAGCCCTGCCTTAAGGAGCTCACGCCTAGTGGAGGATGGACAAAGGACCCGAGTCTTACAACTGCAGGGACCTTCCCTTGGCACAGTGACAAGCAGGCTGAGCGCCGTATGATAGAAAAGCCTGGGAACTTTTTACTTAAGAGACATCTGAACCATTCTCTCAGAGCTGATGCTGGCTTTCAAGTCAATTTGCATAAGATAGGCTCTATCCTGTTAGAACAGCAAATTAATAACTCATTTTATGGATTGAGCAATCAACACCTACAGCCCATTAAATTTAACAACAAATGCAGCTGATGATCAAGCTTTCAGCCCCATCCCACCATCAACTCAGGCACTTCCTTTTCCTTCCTCCTGACCTTTTTATTTCCTTTCGTCTCCCTTCTCATGAACCTACCTCCTAGATCTTCACTTTCTCATTAGTAAACACGATGTTAATTTAACGTCCCAGTATCCTTTCCAGGTGGGGTCTAGAAGGTCCCCCGAGTTAGTTCTGTCATCTGTGACGTGTCTCAAATTCCAGACATCAGCACACAAGCTCATTTTGGGGCCCTTGGCTGGGCCATGGGAATGAGCAATCAATATTTCATAAAGGCGTTAGGTGGTAATAAAAGATGCATGAAGTGGATGCAGGGAGGAGCTTGCTGACAAAGGAGTGGGTGACATTAGAGCTAACCTTGGTGGCTGTGACTTACGTGGATGGAATTCACTAAGGAAGTCTCCACTCTGGTCGTCCCAAGGAGATGGAAGATTTTTCATAAGGATGTTGTCAATTTTTTAGGCCCTCCAACTTAACCTTCCTTAAAAGACTTTTAATTGCTTTAGATGCGTGGATTGCATGAATAAGTGGATGAGGTCGAGATGTTATGACTAACTAGACCTCTATTAGCTGTACTTTCCCATGAATTTTGCATGTCCCTCTAGGTGAGAGCATTTTACATGATGATTGTGCCATATTGTCAGGGTTTGAGGGAGCCTGGAGATTCTGGATAAGCAAGATGGGGTGTCCCTCCATTGTAGTAGGATAATACATGCCCACTTTTCGCCATGCTTTGCACCCTGAGAAGTATATGGTGGGCTTATCCGCCTGAGTTGCTTCGGCCAACAGTGTGTTAGTGGATGAGACTTAATTAGAGATCTTACGTGTGCTTGTACAGTTCAGTTTGGGCTCTTGTGCTTCTGCCATGAGAAGAATGCATTATCAGGGCAAGGAACTTGAGAGACAGAGAAATAGCCCCAAGGTGAACCTGCAGCCTGAACCCAGGCCCAACCCAGCCCAGCCAAAGTGCAGGCTGGAGTGGAGCTGCCCAGCCCAGTCTAGCCTTGATCAGCCAAACTACAGTGACCTGCAGCTCTGCATGGCTCGAGTATGAGAAGAAATGCCTCATGTTTCAAGCTACTGAGTTCTAGGGTGGTTTGTTAGGCAGCATCAGCTTCCTGATACATGGCAGAAATGG
This sequence comes from Bos indicus, assembly GCF_029378745.1. Classification (NCBI taxonomy): domain Eukaryota; kingdom Metazoa; phylum Chordata; class Mammalia; order Artiodactyla; family Bovidae; genus Bos; species Bos indicus. Next base: position 109,660,481 of record NC_091767.1, on the reverse strand, counting down.
ATTGTTGCTTGGAATTCCTCCACTGGTTGGTTCTTTGAGGCTCCTTTTAGCTTGTCTGTCTGACTTGCTGCTACAGAAAAGATCTCAGAGACTCCTTCACCAACCTAACCTTGCCTTGTCCGCCCTGCCCTGATCTATGGTCAGCATCCTGAATACTTGGGGTCTGCAGGGCTGCTCATCTTGTGACCGACTTCCTGGCTGAGGTGGGGGCTCCAGGTGGCCTCACCTCTGCAGGGAAACCTTCCTCACATCTTGTCAGGATCTAGTGTAGCCTCTTCCATGAGCAGGATCTGAACGCTGTCTTTGGTTCTAAAACCGATGCCTCATCGTGGGTGCCTGTCTCAGCGGGGGCAACCTCTCAGTGCCCAAGGTAGGAGCCTCAGAGCTCATAAATCAGTGTTCGTTTATTCATTCAGGCGTGCATGCACCTAATGCCTCGGAGTTCATAGATCAGTGCTCGTTCAGTCATTCAGGTGCACATGCGCCTCTCGCCTCGGAGCACATAGATCCGTGCTCGTTCAGTCATTCAGGTGCGCATGCGCCTCTCGCCTCGGAGCGCATAGATCAGTGGTTGTGCATTCATTCAGGGGCGCATGCGCCTCTCGCCTCGGAGCTCATAGATCAGTGCTCCTTCAGTCATTCAGGCGTGCATGCACCTGTGAGAGGCTACCTGTGCCAGATCCTGTGCTGGGATATGGAAAGGTCTGGGCCTACTGTCGAGGAGCTCCCATCTCAGAGGGAAGACAGAGAATTATCCCTCCTGCAAGCAGCCACCAAGTGCTGCGGTGTGTCTCCCTGCCCCCCTACCGCATCAAGTCACCATCATTTCTAGCCCAGATCGTTGCAACAGCCTCCTAATCATTTCCTGCTCCCACCAATGTTACCTTTTCCCATCAGTTTTTCCAACTTCTCCAAACTGGTGACCAACCTGTTCTTCCTAAACAAAATCTGGCTATGTTACCGTTCTGCTCAAAAATCTGCTAATGGCTTCCTCTCACGTTCTGGACAAATCCATCTGCTCACTGGCATTCGGGACCCTCCATGGCTGGGATCCTGCCAACCTGCCCCGACCCACTGCCTCAGCCCCTCCCCGCTCGCTCCTGATCTAGGACCCCTCACGAGCTGCCCCCCACGTCACCATGAGCTTTCCGGTCTTAACGCTCCAGTCTGTGCGCTTCCTTCTGCTGGTCAGTTGCCTCCTCCACCCCTGCCTGTCAGAAACGGCCTCTTGCTTCCATATTCAGCACTCACATCACCTCCTGGCAGAGGCCTCCTTAATGCCCCCCTGGGCAGAGTTCATCTCCCAACTACTCCCATATACCTTGCCCATCTTTCTCTTTATCACACTGTGTGGTAACACTTTTTTATGTGTACTAAAATTTTCTTTTCGTATTTATAACCCAAATTGCTTTTAAAGAGAGTGGATTAAGTTAATCGGCAAACTTCTGTTCAACCAAGAACCTAGTGTATTCGCATGTAAACAGCTTCTAGGCAGGAGCCAGAGTTGAGTCACTTTGCATGATGGAGAGAGAGAAGCTTGAGGATTCAGGAGTAAGGTTGGGGGAATGGGAAAAGAACCTGGGGTAGGGGCCAGGGAGAGAGGAGCCCCTGAGGCTGGACGTTGTATGGGGGCAGAGTCAGTGATGCAAAGTCCATCTCCTCCCCTCCACCAGAGGCGCAGCTGAGACGCATTTAGGGAAGACGGGAAGTGTGTGAGACGGGACTTTGAGGTTGAGCGATGTAGGGTGTATACTATACCTCCCCCATCTTCCCTTCAAAACCTTTAGGTAAGTGTATCCTCACAGATGCTTTTGTGCTCGTTGGGAAGTTGGCAAAGCTCGGGTTCTGCTTTGGAGTGAATTTAGTAGACACACAGAGAGAGCAACTTCAGACCAAGACGCAGGTAGAGGGGCCCAGGAAAGCCACACCTCTCTGAGAATGAGAAGAAACCCTGAGAAGTGTTTCGTACTCTTGGGATGAGGATATCTGAGTCAGGTGCCTGCATCTCTGAGGGCCAGGAGAGTCCACCGGGCATCTTAGTTTTATTCCTTTTGATGCTTGTCTCCCACACCAGATTAGCTCAAAGGTGGAAGTCATGCCGCATTCGTCAGGATTCTTTTCCTGGAAAGGAATGGACCCATCTGAATATTAACTTAAGCAAACAGTAACAACAACAACAGAGCTGCTGGTAATCATGTGGTTGAAAGGTCCCAGAGAAGCTGGATCAGACAGGCGGGGTCCAGGTGCTTGGATGACGCTGCCAGAACGCAGCGCTTCACTTCCCACTTTCCTCCGTTAGTCTTGTTCCCAGGAGGCCTGGTAACACCACAGTTCCGTTAAAGCCACGTAGCAGGAAGAGAGCTTCTCATGTTTTAGGGGCTGAACTCATTGGAGTAATTTGTATCCTGTGCCCACGCCAGAATGCATCACTGACTTGCAGACCTGGGTCACGTCCCGTCTTTGGTTCAGGATGGGAGTGGAGGTTGGAATCAGTCCTATCTGGGTTACCTGGGCTATGAGGGGGAGGGTAGCTGATACCAGAAACAGGGGAAGTGGATGCGGAAATGAAACAGAAGCCCACAAATTGTCACATTCAGGGCCTCTAGTCATCTCAGTAGCATCGTACTTGAAATGGAAGAAAGGCTGATAAGTTTTGCTACACACGGTTCTGAAAAGCAATCAGAGAACTCAGCTTTGTCATACTTTCAGAATCCTCCCATTTGTAAGAATCAGTAACATCTCCTGTCACTGATGGTACTGGCGTCGTAGGGAACAAACAAGAAACAGCTTTACTTTTCTCCTTCTGCTGCCTTCAGACATCTGGCTCTCTCTTCCCCACCCCTTCAAGGCATCTCGGGCAGATCCCACAGATTCTCAATCACTTTTGAAAAAGTTTTTGACAATTTTATTTTTAGAACAGTTCTTGATTCACAGAAAAATTGAGAAGGTAGTACAGAGAGTCCCCGTATTATCCTGTAAATAGTTTCCCATATTAGTAACATCTTAACCTAGTGTGGTATATTTGCTATCATTGCTTAGTCGCTCAGTCATGTCCCACTCTTTGCGACCCCATGGACTATAGCCCACCAGTCTCCTCTGTCCATGGGGATTCTCCAGGCAAGAATACTGGAGGGTGTTGCCATGCCCTCCTCCAAGGATCTTCCCGACCCAGGGATCAAAGCCAGGTCTCTGGCATTGCAGGCAGATTCTTTACCAGCTGAACCACCAGGGATTCCCATTTGCCACCATTAGTGAATCTGTGCTGACACATGATCACTATTCAATCACTTTTAGGTTAAAAAATGTCCTCCTCTCAGGGGTTAAATATCCCAGTCTGGTCCAAATCAGAGCTTCAATCTCCCTGTAATTCAGAGCGTGTCCCCTAGCCTAGCCAGAGCTCAGGGACATGCAGTGTGGCGGGAGCTTGGTCTCCTCACTTGCTCATCCTCACTTTGCTTTGTCTTTTCCTCCTTCCCCTCCTGGGGGTGGTCAGAGCCCAGCAGTGGAGGGATTAGAAGGGAAGAGAGAAGTTAATAGCCCTGTAACTTGACCACTGGTGACCTCTGCTACAGTAGGCTATCTCTCACGGGATGCAATTTAATAAATCTGTTGACTATAATAATAAAAAATTGTGGCTAGCATTTTCTGTCTTTTTCTTTCGTTTTCTAGCTACTCATTTTTACTATTTTATAAAAGTACTGGCTAGGAGTAAGCAGAACAGAACATTGGTCTTTCACAAAACAAAGTTTAAGAAGCACGGCTCTAAGAAGTGCCATTTGACATTTTGACCCAGTAGCAGCCACTGGGTAAGGAAGAAATAAGGAGCTACTGATTAGATCTCAGGCCTTGTGCTAGGGTCTTTAATAATCACTATCTCATTTAGTTCTTAACCATGACTTTGCAAAGGAGGTGTTATTTTCATTTTGCTGGTGAGAAAATAGACTCCAAGAGATTAAATAATTTGTTTATAGCTACCCAGCCTGCAAGGGGCTACAATTAATTTTATTTTTCTTAGAGCCATTCATCAATACTTCCTTCCCCACAAGGTCATGGGTTCACTTCCATTAGCATGTTACTGGCCTGCCTCTGGTGGTGGAGTGGACATCTGCCCCTTATTGATTCTGGGCTTTGGCCAATGAAATCTGAGTGGAAGTGTCAGTCTGTTAGTTCTGAACATAAGCTTTAAGCAACACTACATGTTCCCACCATTCCTCTGGAGCATCTGCTCTTCACTGTGGGACTTTCGTGTGCCCAGTGGAGGCTGTTCCTTCAACCTGAGTCACAGACGAGATGCCAAATGGAGCAGATTCAAGTCCATTTGTGTCTGGGGAGAGTTGCAGACCCAGAGAGCCACTGCCGAGCCTGAGATGACACAGATGAGCTAGAGCGACACATCCTTGCTACTGAACCTCTGAGGGGTTGGGACTGTTTGTTACGCAGCACTGCTTCTGTGAAACTGACTGATACCGTGCTAGAGCTGGGATTTCAAACCAGCCAAGTGGCTCTGAGACGACGATCTTCTCATCTTGTCACATCTTATTTTTATTAATACCATTACTTATTGTTTGGATTGTACTTTCAATGCCCTGTAACAAATGCAAAGTGGAGTCAAGTTTATGAGCCATCAGCGAGGCCAGGTTTATCTTGCTCTTTAAGCGAATGTCCTGATATCTCCCTTTACTTGGCACAGCGACCTACATCATACCATGCCTGTAGTCTTTCCTCTTTTTAAATGTCTCTATTAAAGGGCAATGACCTTTGGCAGATAAACAGTGTGGAACTTGTTACACATAACAAAGCAGTTGGAATAACTTGATGGTTTGTGGATTATGGTCCAAGGATCAGTTCAGTTCAGTTAAGTCACTCAGTCGTGTCCAACTCTTCGCGACCCCATGAATCGCTGCATGCCAGGCCTCCCTGTCCATCACCAACTCCCAGAGTTCACTGACACTCACGTCCATTGAGTCAGTGATGCCATCCAGCCATCTCATCCTCTGTCGTCCCCTTCTCCTCCTGCCCCCAGTCCCTCCCAGCATCAGAGTCTTTTCCAATGAGTCAACTCTTCGCATGAGGTGGCCAAAGTACTGGAGTTTCAGCTTTAGCATCATTCCTTCCAAAGAAATTCTAGGGCTGATCTCCTTCAGAATGGACTGGTTGGATCTCCTTGCAGTCCAAGGGACTCTCAAGAGTCTTCTCCAACACCACAGTTCAAAAGCATCAATTCTTCGGTGCTCAGCCTTCTTCACAGTCCAACTCTCACATCCATACATGACCACTAGAAAAACCATAGCCTTGAATAGACAGATGTTTGTTGGCAAAGTGATGTCTCTGCTTTTGAATATGCTATCTAAGTTGGACATAACTTTCCTTCCAAGGAGTAAGTGTCTTTTAATTTCATGGCTGCAGTCACTGTCTGCAGTGATTTTGGAGCCCCCCAAAATAAAGTCTGACACTGTTTCCACTGTTTCCCCATCTATTTCCCATGAAGTGATGGGACCGGATGCCATGATCTTCGTTTTCTGAATGTTGAGCTTTAAGCCAATTTTTTCACTCTCCTCTTTCACTTTCATCAAGAGGCTTTTTAGTTCCTCTTCACTTTCTGCCATAAGGGTGGTGTCAGCTGCATATCTGAGGTTATTGATATTTCTCCCGGCAATCTTGACTCCAGCCTGTGTTTCTTCCAGCCCAGCGTTTCTCAAGATGTGCTCTGCATAGAAGTTAAATAAACAGGGTGACAATATACAGCCTTGACGTACTCCTTTTCCTATTTGGAACCAGTCTGTTGTTCCATGTCCAGTTCTAACTGTTGCTTCCTGACCTGCATACAGATTTCTCAAGAGGCAGGTCAGGTGGTCTGGCATTCCTATCTCTTGAAGAATTTTCCACAGTTTATTGTGATCCACACAGTCAAAGGCTTTGGCATAGTCAATAAAGCAGAAATAGATGTTTTTCTGGAACTCTCTTGCTTTTTCCATGATCCAGCGGATGTTGGCAATTTGATCTCTGGTTCCTCTGCCTTTTCTAAAACCAGCTTGAACATCAGGAAGTTCACGGTTCACATATTGCTGAAGCCTGGCTTGGAGAATCTTGAGCATTACTTTACTAGCGTGTGAGATGAGTGCAATTGTGTGGTAGTTTGAGCATTCTTTGGCATTGCCTTTCTTTGGGATTGGAATGAAAACTGACCTTTTCCAGTCCTGTAGCCACTGCTGAGTTTTCCAAATTTGCTGGCATATTGAGTGCAGCACTTTCACAGCATCACCTTTCAGGATTTGAAATAGTTCAACTGGAATTCTGTCACCTCCACTAGCTTTGTTCATAGTGATGCTTTCTAAGGCCCACTTGACTTCACATTCTAGGATGTCTGGCTCTAGGTCAGTGACCACACCATCGTGATTATCTGGGTCGTGAAGATCTTTTTTGTACAGTTCTTCTGTGTATTCTTGCCACCTCTTCTTGATATCTTCTGCTTCTGTTAGGTCCATACCATTTCTGTCCTTTATCGAGCCCATCTTTGCATGAAATGTTCCCTTGGTATCTCTAATTTTCTTGAAGAGATCTCTAGTCTTTCCCATTCTGTTGTTTTCCTCTATTTCTTTGCATTGATTGCTGAGGAAGTCTTTCTTATCTCTTCTTGCTATTCTTTGGAACTCTGCATTCAGATGCTTATATCTTTCCTTTTTTTCCTTTGCTTTTCACTTCTCTTCTTTTCACAGCTATTTGTAAGGCCTCCCCAGACAGCCATTTTGCTTTTTTGCATTTCTTTTCCATGGGGATGGTCTTGATCCCTGTCTCCTGTACAATGTCATGAACCTCATTCCATAGTTCATCAGGCACTCTTATCTATCAGATCTAGGCCCTTAAATCTATTTCTCACTTCCACTGTATAATCATAAGGGATTTGATTTAGGTCATACCTGAATGGTCTAGTGGTTTTCCCTACTTTCTTCAATTTAAGTCTGAATTTGGCAATAAGGAGTTCATGATCTGAGCCACAGTCAGCTCCCAGTCTTGTTTTTGTTGACTGTATAGAGCTTCTCCATCTTTGGCTGCAAAGAACATAATCAATCTGATTTCGGTGTTGGCCATCTGGTGATGTCCATGTGTAGAGTCTTCTCTTGTGTTGTTGGAAGAGGGTGTTTGCTATGACCAGTGCATTTTCTTGGCAAAACTCTATTAGTCTTTGCCCTGCTTCATTGCATATTCCAAGGCCAAATTTGCCTGTTACTCCAGGTGTTTCTTGACTTTCTCCTTTTGCATTCCAGTCCCCTATAATGAAAAGGAAATCTTTTTTGGGTGTTAGTTCTAAAAGGTCTTGTAGGTCTTCATAGAACCATTCAACTTGAGCTTCTTCAGCGTTACTGGTTGGGGCATAGACTTGGATTACTGTGATATTGCATGGTTTGCCTTGGAAATGAACAGAGATCATTCTGTCGTTTTTGAGATTGCATGCAAGTACTGCATTTCAGACTCTTTTGTTGACCATGATGACTACTCCATTTCTTCTGAGGGATTCCTGCACGCAGTAGTAGATATAATGGTCATCTGAGTTAAATTCACCCATTCCAGTCCATTTCAGTTCGCTGATTCCTAGAATGTTGACATTCACTCTTGCCATCTCCTGTTTGACCACTTCCCATTTGCCTTGATTCATGGACCTGACATTCCAGGTTCCTATGCAATATTGCTCTTTACAGCATCAGACCTTGCTTCTATCACCAGTCACATCCACAGCTGGGTATTCTTTTTGCTTTGGCTCCATCCCTTCATTCTTTCTGGAGTTATTTCTCCACTGATCTCCAGTAGCATATTGGGCACCTACTGACCTGGGGAGTTCCTCTTTCAGTATCCTATCATTTTGCCTTTTCATACTGTTCATAGGGTTCTCAAGGCAAGAATACTGAAGTGGTTTGCCATTCCCTTCTCCAGTGGACCACATTGTGTCAGATCTCTCCACCATGACCCGCCCGTCTTGGGTTGCCCCATGGACATGGCTTAGTTTCATTGAGTTAGACAAGGCTGTGGTCCTAGTGTGATTAGATTGACTAGTTTTCTGTGAGTATGGTTTCTCACAGAGTGTGTCTGCCCTCTGATGCCCTCTTGCAGCACCTACCATCTTACTTGGGTTTCTCTTACCTTGGACGAGGGGTATCTCCTCACCGCCGCCCTTCCTGACCTTCAACGTGGGATAGCTCCTCTAGGCCCTCCTGCGCCCGTGCACCCACCGCTCCAAGGATCAGGAGTTTATAAAGGGAAAATCATTGCCAATGTCATCATTTTGCTTAAAACTGACTTTATTTATTTAGAGTCTTCCTAAATGGCTCAGTGGTAAAGAATCTGCCTACCAAAGCAGGAGACACAGGTTCAGCCTCTGGATCAGGAAGACCCCAGGAGAAGGAAATGGCAACCCACTCCAGCATTCTTGCCTGGAAAATCCCATGGACAGAGGAGACTCACAGGGCTAAGTCCATGGGGTCATAAAGAGCTGGACGCAACTGAGGGACTAAACAAAAACAGCAGCAGCAACATGGCATGTGGGGTGTGGGATCCTAGTCCCCTGACGAGGGGTCGAAGCTGTGACCCCTGGGGTGGAAGCAGGAGAGCATAACCACCAGGGAACTCCCCCTGCTTTGGTCTCTGCTTTGAGGTTTCATAGTTAGCTTAGGCAGAGCACTCATCTGTATATCCATCCACCCATTCACTCATTTAGCAAGTGTTTGCTGAGATCTTGAGATATGGAATCTTAGGAATGGACCCATATCAGACCATCCATGCCACTTCCTGCTTACCATCCTTCTGTCTCACCACTGCCTACACTGTTCCCCCCAAATCTCCACAGTCTGTCCCAGGCTTACTCTCCAGCCTCATAGCCCATTATCCCCGCTAGGCCTGACTCATCCTCTATAAGGGTTAGGGGTTCAGGCTCCAGAGCCAGTGTATACATACGTGTTCAAAGTCTGGTTCTGCCACAGGCTGCCTCTGGGATCACAGGCAAGTAGTTAACCTCTCTGTGCCTCAGCTTCCTCACCTAAGAAAGAGTCTAAGCGATAACACAGATGATAGCACTTGGCGCCTACATCCCCCTCCTCTGATTCCAGTTGCACCAAACCCTTCACAATTTCAGGCCGGAGCATTATGCTGAGTCATCCTCTTTTGGGTTTACATTTGCCTCTGCGTAGAGCAACCTCTGTCTCTTTTACTGGAGAACTCCTTTCCACTTTTTAAGACGTGTTCAGTAGACACCTCCTCCAGGAAGCCTCCCTTGGATGCCCCCTCAGTGCTTCCCCAGCCCCCTGGATTTGTCTGCATTGTGGTTCTCATTGTCATTGAAACTTCATGGTCCCAACGGTCTGTTACTGTCCGATTGTCTTTTTAGTTATATTCCCTCCTGGACTGTTTATTCCTCAAGGAAAGCCAGGTATTTCCATCTCTGTGTATCCACAAACTACCAAAGATAAGCGCTTCATGAACATTTGTTTGTTTGTTTGTTTGCTTGTTTTAGCTCAGAAGATAAAGTGTTACCTGAACAAAAGCAGATTTAATTTTGACTTTCAAATTGGATTATTCAGATGATACATGGTTTTTCTAATAGAAGGCCGTTTAAGAAATCAGTGATTATAATTAATTTAAGCTAGTTTTTAAAAATTGAATAATGTACATACACCCAGTAAACCAGGACATAAAAGTATAAGGTGAAAACTAAAATCTCTCTCCTTCATTCTATTCCCCACCTCATGGTGTTTCCTAAGTTGTTATGTGTGTACAAGAATTGTTACATGACCCCTTGGAAACACATATGCACATACATAAACACACAGAGGGTCATGCTGTACATAATGTTATGACCTTGCTTTTTAAAATATTACATCTTAGGGATCATTTCATATCAGCACACAGAAAGCTGTGTCATTCATTTCAATGGCTGCATAGTATTCCATTTTATAGATGTTATATAATTTGTGTAATCAGTCACCAATAAATAGGCATTTAACTCGTTTTCAGGTTTTTGCTGTTATAAACAATGTTAGAAGAAAAATATGTGTTCATGAATACACGCGAAAAAGTATCTGTTGGCTACATTCCTAAAATAGGAGTTGCTGGATCAGCAGTTTTAATGCTCTCAGAATCATTATTTTTCTTTTGAATTCTGAAGCACTCCAAAATTTGTTAAAATTGTACAAAAAAACCCTGTTACCCACATCCATCCTCATTCCTCAAGTGCAGCACATACAGTTTTCCAGGTTTCCTTCGTCTTCCTCCATTTTAAAGAAATCAGACGTCAGCTGCAGGGAAAGCGCACTGTGATCCTCTCCTCTGCTTTCTTGGCGGAGGTGCCACTCTCCTGTGTACAGCATTTCCATACAATTTTCACACGTATATTTGCACTTGCATTACATATGTATGTTTACACCAGCAATAAACAGTAGAGCACTACAGATTTAACTACAGATTTAATTTCTTTAAATAAAGCCTATCCCATTGTTTTGCAGCTTGCTTTTCCCCCGCTTAACAGTCTGTTGTTAAAAAGTTTTTTCCATGCTGATCAGTTTTAGCTGTTTTAACGTCTACCTTGTATTCCCTTGTACAAACAGATCGCTATCTCTGTAGTCTGTGGCTGCAGAGTGGTGGGGTGATTTTGTTACGTAAGCAGTGCTACAGCGTGTGTCTTTGTAAATGTCTCTGTGTATATACATGAGAATGTTTCTAGGGTGGGGGCCTAAAGCCGAGTTGCGAGAACGTGAGCAGCTGTAGCTTTCTAGATGCTGCCAACAGCTTTCCCAAGTGCTTGTACCGATTTGTAGTCTCGACAGCAGTGAATGAGCACCTTTTTTCTTCTATCCTTGCCAATCTTGGTGTTATCAACATTTTTTTTTTAATTAGCAGTTAACTTGGACTGAAAGGATACTTCCTTATTATAATTTTATTGTCTCTACATATGTTTATTGACTATTTATGCTTTCTCTTCCATGACTTGCCTGTTCATATACTTTGCTCACTTCCCTGTTGGGATTTTATTTTCTTGTTGATTTTTTAATTGAAACTTTTATTGACATAATTATTGATTCACAAGCAATCATAAGAAATAATACAGAAAGAAACTTTGTCCAGTTTCCCCCACTAGTAACATTTTGCAAAACAGTAATGCAACAAAGGTCCGTCTAGTCAAGGCTATGGTTTTTCCAGTGGTCACGTATGGATGTGAGAGTTGGACTGTGAAGAAGGCTGAGCACCGAAGAATTGATGCTTTTGAACTGTGGTGTTGGAGAAGACTCTTGAGAGTCCCTTGGACTGCAAGGAGATCCAACCAGTCCATTCTGAAGGAGATCAGCCCTGGGATTTCTTTGGAAGGAATGATGCGAAAGCTGAAACTCCAGTACTTTGGCCACCTCATGCGAAGAGTTGACTCATCGGAAAAGACTCTGATGCTGGGAGGGATTGGGGGCAGGAGGAGAAGGGGACGACAGAGGATGAGATGGCTGGATGGCATCACTGACTCGATGGACGTGAGTCTGAGTGAACTCCGGGAGTTGGTGATGGGCAGGGAGGCCTGGCGTGCTGCGATTCATGGGGTCGCAAAGAGTCAGACACGACTGAGTGACTGATCTGAACTGAACTGACTGTAACATCACAGGGAAGAGACTGATTACTATGATCCATCGATCTTCTTTAGATTCCCCAGTTTTACTTGAACTTCTGTGTGTGTGTGTGCATGCCTGTGTGTGCCTTTTGGTATGTAGATATTAAAGTACTGATACATTTCTGTAATGGGCATAGGTTTCCTGAGGTTTACATTTAAAGTCCATCTCAGGAAGTTACACGTTTCTAAAACATTGACAATTTTGGCTAATTTACTGTTATCACCATCTGAGCCCTTCGCATGGAGTTCCTCTCAGCTGGAGGCCCTGTGGCCCTTAGATGGCAGTGTCCCAGGACCCATGTATCCCAGAGCAGCATCCATCATCCATGTTAGAGTGAACCATCCTTTAGCTCATGATTTGAGTGGGTCAGAATCAGACAGACCTTATTCCAGGTTTCTTCGCGGCTATGCAACCTTGGGCAGGTGACGGAGCCTCTCTGTGCCTGGACCCCATATCCATAAAACGAGGGCGCTAATGATACATCCTGGAGTGAGATGGAGATGAGGAGGACCCGCACACCTCATGCAGTAGGTATGCAACACACACAGCTCTTTCCTTGCTTTGTACCTGAATACTCAGAGCCAGGTCTTTAAATACCAGGCAGAAGTCATCTGAAGTCGGGATCATGTCTGATCTTTTTATGTTTCCACCTGGTGCTAGCAGGCCACGATCACGCAGAAGCTATTTATGGGATGAAAGACTGCGTCTACAGGGAAGGGATTGCCGGGTGTGATGGAGCAGAGGCGGAAGGCACCCGAGGAGGAGGCCACACGTCCAGCATATCGGGGCAGCGCCGCCTGGTGGCCAGGAATGCGGGCTTCCACTAGACAGAGAGATTCACGTCCCGGCTTGGTTACTATGCAGCCTCTCTGTTTCCTCCTTTGTTAAGCGAAGTTAGTAAGAATAATAGCTAACGACTAATGTGCCTGGACTATTTTTTAAGCACTTCACATGTGTATATTAATTCATTTCATTCTCATGACTCAACAAAATAGTCAGTAGAGTCATGCCCATTTCACAGATGAGAAGCACAGAAAGGGAGAGAGGATATATCTTGCCCCAAACAACGTAGCCACTTGTTATTGTACAGTCACTCAGTGGTGTCTGACTCTTTGTGACCCCATGGACTGCAGCATGCCAGGCTTCCCTGTCCCTCACCAACTCCTGGGACTTGCTCAAACTCGTGTCCATTGAGTCGGTGATGCCATCCAAATATCTCATCTTCTCTTAGCCCCTTCTCCTCCTGCCTTCTATCTTTCCCAGCATCAGAGTCTTTCCCAATGAGCTGGCTCTTTGCATCAGGTAGCCAAAGTATTGGAGCTTCAGCATCAGTCCTTCCAAGTCCTTCCTATCCAATCCTGAATATTCAGGGTTGATTTCCTTTAGAAATGACTGGTTTGATCTCCTTGCAGTCCAAGGGACTCTCAAGAGTCTTCTCCAGCACCACAGTTCAAAAGCGTCAATTTTTTGGTGCTCAGCCTTCCTTACGGTCCAGTGCTCACATCCATACATGATTACTGGAAAAACCATAGCTTTGACTATACAGACCCTTGTCGGCAAAGTAACGTCTCTGCTTTTGAATACGCTGTCTAGATTTGTCATAGCTTTTCTTCCAAGGAACCAGTGTCTTTCAGTTTCATGGCTGCACTCATTGTCCTCAGTGATTTTGGAGCCCAGGAAGATAAAGTCTCTCACTATTTCTATTGTTTCCCCATCTATATGCCATGAAGTGATGGGGCAGGATGCCACGATCTTAGTCTTTATGATGTTGAGTCTTAAGTTAGCTTTTTCATTCTCCTCTTTCACCTTCATCAAGTGGTTCTTTAGTTCGTCTTGGTTTTCTGCCATAAGGGTGGTGTCATCTGCATATCTGAGGTTATTGAAATTTCTCCTAGAAATCTTGATTCTAGCTTGTGCTTCATCTAGACCAGCATTTCTCATGATGTACTCTGCATATAAGTTAAATAAGCAGGGTGACAATATACAGCCTTGACGTACTTCTTTTCCTATTTGGAACCAGTCTGTTGTTCCATGTCCAGTGCTAACTGTTGCTTCTTGATCTGCATACAGATTTCTCAGGAGGCAGGTAAGGTGGTCTGGTATTCCCATTTCTTGAAGAATTTTCCACAGTTTGTGGTGATCCACACAGTCAAAGGCTTTGGCGTAGTCAATAAGGCAGAAATAGATGTTTTTCTGGAACTCTCTTACTTTTTTGATGATCCGGGGGATGTTGGCAATTTGATCTCTGGTTCCTCTGCCTTTTCTAAATCCAGCTTGCACATTTGGAAATTCTTGGTTCACGTACTGTTGAAGCCTAGCTTGTAGGATCTTGAGCATGAGCCTGCTAGCATGGGAAATGAGTGCAATTGTGCAGTAGTTTGAGCATTCTTTGGCATTGCCTTTCTTTGGGATTGGAATGAAAACTGACTTTTTCCAGTCCTGTGGCCACTGCTGACTTTTCCAAATGTGCTGGCATATTGAATGTAGCACTTTCACAGCATCATCTTTTAGGATTTTCCATGACCTCCACTAGCTTTGTTCGTAGTGATGCTTCCTAAGGCCCACTTGACTTCACCCTCCAGGATGTCTGGCTCTAGGTGAGCAGTCACACCATGATGGTTATCTGGGTCATTAAGATCTTTTTTGTGTAGTTCTGTGTATTCTTGCTACCTCCTCTTAATATCTTCTGCTTCTGTTAGGTCCATACCATTTCTGTCCTTTATTGAGCCCATCTTTGCATGAAATGTTCCCTTGGTATCTCTAATTTTCTTGAAGAGATCTCTAGTCTTTCCCATTCTATCGTTTTCCTCTACTTCTTTGCATAGATCGCTGAGGAAGGCTTTCTTATCTCTCCTTGCTATTCTTTGGAACTCTGCATTCAAATGGGTTCATCTTTCCTTTCCTCCTTTGCCTTTCACTTATCTTCTTTTCTCAGCTATCTGTAAGGCCTCCTCAGGCAGCCATTTTGCCTTTTTGCATTTGTCTTTCTTTTAGCCCCTAGTGGGTGCAGGTGGGCCTTGAACCCAGTTGGCATGGATCCAGAGTCCGCCAACGGTGTTCCTACAGTCCAGACTTGGTGGGATTAAAGGACGTGCTGTGCATCAGGTCCTCAGGAGAGTGCCTAGCAGAGACACGGGGCACGCTCAGCCAGAACTGTAGCTAATATTACTGCTGTTACCACGGGCAACAGCTCCCCTTGAGTCCTCAGCTGGGTCCAGCCACAGCATTACTGGATTGGACTCACAACCTTCTCTCTGCTTGGCGTCCCATGCTTGATGATGAAAGATGCCTAATAATAAAGCTATTCTTGGTCTTCCCCTGGGTGTTGACGCTATTTCCCCGGCAGCCAAGGGAGCGTGAACAAGGCTACCACGCTTGTTCAAGCTATTTTTGACATCAAAGCTGCATCTTGGAAAATGACTTTTTGGAAACGCCTCTTCCTGTTCTTTTCAGAAGTGTTTCCTGGGAGCAGAAAAACCTCTTCAATAGCAAAACGGCTCCTCTTTTAAAAGGACAAAACCATGTAGGAACACAGTCATGACGTCTTTCAGTTTTGTGAGCTTTTGGCATGTCTGTGGTGATGTGGTGGGAGAGAAAGCCTGAGGGTCCAGCAGGGCCAGGATCCTGCGTCATTTATCCTCCTTCTAATCCGTCCATCCGGCCATCCACAGACGCTGAGACCAGGTGAGAGAGGGCCATGGCACCTGGGCTACGCCGTCTGGCAGCTGCGGGACCCCGACCGCAGAGGTTTACCACAGTCACCGAAGTTGGGCCCTCAGCGGGCAGCGGGCAGCAGGGGCCAGACTGGGTCGCTGGGAACCTTGCAGCCACAAGGAAAGAGCACAACCTGTACAGGAGCGGGAAAATTAAAAAAAAAAAAAATCTATCCATCCAATCATCCATCCATCCATCCATCCCTCAGGAACCATCTACTACGTGCCGGGCATCATCACATATGATCGTGCTCTTCACACATGTCTGGTGAGGGTGGTCAGTCTCGGGGACCAAGAATAAAAGATACTTGAAAGCTTCAGAGAAGGAGCAATACTTGATCTGAGCTAGGAAGACTGGGTACCCAGTGGGGCTACTAGAGTTTACAGCTGATGGTGAGTTAGACTGTAATCATATCCTGATACGTATGATTGTATAATTACCAATGAAGTAAGTGGTCTTAAGGGAAAAAAGCCCAGGTCTGTGAGACCCTGATGTAGATGGGAGGTAGGGGAGGAGGCCCAGGGATATGCATTTTCAACAAGGTCTCCAGACAATTCCGATGGTCACTCCTGTTTGGACTCCATCACTATAGGCCCGAGCTTCCCAGTCGGTCAGTCAAGGGGTTTACAATGGTGCTGAGCTCCTGAGCCCTTCGGTCCTTGGCCAAGGCCCCAGGATGGGCTGCTCTCTGCAACAAAGAGCTCATGTGTTTGCTCCAATGTGCTGGATAAATATCGCCACGTTCACTGTAAGGTGCAGAGTGATGAACGCAGGAATCACGTGGCAGCCAGGGCGAAGCCATCAGAGACTGAAAGAGGGATGTGTTCTAGAAAGTTCCGAGGCCACAAGCCTGGACATGTGCTGATGGGAGAGGACGGGGGAACGGAGAGCAGTGGGGAGGTGGGGGCATGGCCCAGCGGGTACAGGGGGAGCCGTGAGCTCAGGGAGGGGTGGCGGGAGGGGGAGCACTGAGTCAGGACACACTGGGGGAGCCCTGAGCCCAGGGAGGGGTGTGGGGAGGGGGAGCGCTGAGTCAGGACACACGGGTGGTGAAGTCAACAGGGTAAGTCGGGGAGTCGGGGCTTGGGTATTGGGGCTTCCACTTACTGAGACAGGGACACAACAGGAGAAGTTGGACTGGGGGTGAATAGGTGAAGATTTCCATTTTGGATGAAATAGGGACTTTTTAAGAGTCCAGATTGTGTGCCTGTGATGGTCCTCTGATGACAGTCAGGGGCCCTTGAGCGTGGGCCTTTCAGATGGACATTATTCCTGAATCAAAACTTTTGCCATCTGCTCGTCCCTAAATTGCGAAAGCGATAGAACTTATTTCCTGATGAGACTGGCAAAGAGGAAGAGAAACGCTCTTGAAGTGCAGGCAGGGCATATGTTCTTCATCTAACATCACATTTGTCTGGAGTGCTCGACTCACTGCTGGGGGATGTGAGGAGTGGTGTGGGGGGCTGCTGGAGGGGAAGAGGAGGGGGAAGGGTTGCTGGGGGGAGGTTGTGGCTTCTGAGCAGGGGGCTGAGTCCAAGGTTGAGAGATGCTTTCATGGCCAGCTCCCCAGATTGAGTCTGTCTTCACAGCCCAGATCCAGTGCTGCTTCTTCCAGGAAGCCTTCGTGGGTCTCTCCTGCACCCCAGGCACTGAGGGCAAGTAAGTCATCAGTGGTGATTCTCCTTTTCATGGGTCCCTCCATGCGGGGTCTGCTCACCAAGAAATCAGTCTGGAGTAGTGGTTCTCAGCCTCGGCTGCATCTTGCAATCACCTGGGGAGCTTTTACAAATGGTGATGCTAGGACTTCCTGGGTGGTCTAGTGGTTAAGACTTCGACCTCCGATGGAGGGGGTGTGGGTTCGACTCCTGGTAGGTGGGCTAAGATCCACATGCCTCATAACCAAAAAAAAAAAAAGAACCTGTAAAAACAGAAGCAATACTGTAACACATTCAATTAAGACTTTAAAAATGGTCCACATCAAAAAAATCTTTTAAAAAATGGTGATGCTGGCCAACCCCAAAGACACTGATGTAATTGGTCTGGGGAATGGCACCCCACTCCAGTACTCTTGCCTGGAAAATCCCATCGACAGAGGAGCCTGGTAGGCTGCAGTCCATGGGGTCGTGAAGTGTCGGACACGACTGAATGACTTCACTTTCACCTTTCACTTTCATGCATTGGAGGAGGAAATGGCAACCCCCTCCAGTATTCTTGCCTGGAGAATCCCAGGGACGACAGGGCCTGGTGGGCTGCCGTCTATGGGGTCACACAGAGTCGGACACGACTGAAGCGACTTAGCAGCAGCAGCAGCAGCTGCCTGGCATGAGGCGTTCTAACGGCTCCCAGACATTTGTAATGTGTAGGCAGGTAACTTGATAATCCCCTCCTCCCCAGGCAGTTGAGGGTGGAATCATTGCTTTTGCTTTCTGAAAATGCATAAGAGAAGAGCTCCTGCTTCTTCCAGGCTTAGACTCTGGGGCCAGAATGGGAGATTCGTGGCTTTAATGTGAAAAGTGGAAAAGTCTGAGTCGTTTCAGTGATCACTTCCAGGGGCAAATGCTGGCAAGCCTGACTTCAGGCTGGCATCTACTTGCAAGGCTACTTTATGGATTCAACTCCATTCATTTCCTCTCTGAGAGGCCTTGGGGTTGGACAGTGGGATTAGAAATGATGGACCCATCCATTTCCACCTTCCCTTAATCTAGGAAGAAGCTAAGATGTCTTAGAGTAATTCATAAAGTGTACCAAAGTTGGCATGGAAGAGAGTGAATTAAAGACAGATGAGGTAGAACCAACCCCAGGGGTGAACAGGCCAGTGTCTTCGTTCATTTATTCTGTTATTCCTTTAGTTATTATTACCTGGTAACTTATGAAGCAGTGAACTGCATCTCCTTCCTTCATTCAACCTTGCCTTCCATTCTGGGGCACTTTTGCTGCATCTCAGTGGGAGCTGAGTCAAGCCAGATATTTCCCCCATCACAATTCAGGAGATATGTAGATCTCCTTTTTGATACAAGGAAGAAAGACGGGTAAACTAGGGCCTGGGGAGGGAAGGGCGTGGAAGGAGAAAGGGCAGGGAACTGCAGAACCTGCCTGTCCAGACAAGTTAAAAATACATTTTAAAAGGAGGAAACCTTTATGGCATCGTCTATGAGAGGACGCAGAGCCACTGCCTCTGCAAGGGACATTTAAGTGCGTGAGCTTCATTTGTTAGAAAAGGATAAAGAGACTCAGCTCTCGGAAGCTCCTCATTAGTATACCTAGTGGCTGAGGTGTCCCTGAAACTCAGAGCAACCTCATGTCCAAAACCTGAGTTTTATTCCTAGCTCTACTGCTGATCAGAGCGGTAGGGGACTTACCCAGTGCCTGCCCTCGGATTCCTGCTCTCCCATCTCACAGACGTAAAGACTGAGGTCCAGGGAGGTTAGGCTGCCTCCACGGATGGCAGGCTGGGCCGGGATTGGCCACTCCACTGTGAACTACTGTGGCCTCGCGCTTGGTGAGGGCATTCTGGTAGCATCCCGCCCAAGGCTGTGACTTCCCAGCGTTGTGGTCACGTCCCTCTTCAGATTCTGATGCCTTTTGAGAAGTGACTTAGTGTGATTCCCATCTGTGTTCCCGGCGGGCAGCCCGAGGCCTGGCACTTAGGTAAACATTTGATGAGTTTGGATTGCACACTGAATTCCGAGTTCCAGGGTGCCTCTCACACGCACTACAGGTACCACACTGTACATCGTACCGTCGGCACGTCTTTGCTAGGCGGCAGCACCAATCTAAGCTACACACACACAGAGCTGTTTCTTAGAATGACCTGATGACGTGGGGTTCTTACTTCTAGGTGAGGACAGAGACCGCGCAGACTCAGGACTTGGGGGTCGGGGGCGGTGTCTGTCTGATGAGCATGCGCACTAGTGCCCTGCCGGTGGCCGCTGGAGACTGAGTCTTCAGACAGTTCTGTAACTTCTGGGTGCATCCCCAGACTTTCTGCACTTTAGGCTTCACAGGAGAGAGATCTGGAAGATGAACTGAAAGATCCTTCCACATCCAGCCCTTGGAATATGTGCTAACTGAAGCCATGGACTTGGTGCTTCTGACCTGCTGCGAAACAGAGTTATTTCCAGGAAAGAGATCTGATCTGTGCATGAAAGACCGTGCACGCGCGCGTGTGTGGGTGCACGCACATCAGGCACTAGTCCCTCAAACATCACAAGGACAAAGTCACAGGAAATAGCTTACCAGATATGCCCCTACCAAATGAATTTCACTCTCTAATTTACTAAAGTAATAGATTCTGATATCCAATCATGTGTTTTAGGGCTGTGGTGAAGCCAGTAATCAAAACTCAGAAGAAAATGTGTTTTTCTTGCTTTTAGAGCAGACTCACCCACCCCCTCCTCCCATCTCTATTAAAATCTTGAACATCCCGTCTTCCTGATAAAAACCACCCTGTAATCCCCAGGGGTCCAGGTATGTGCATCAGAAGACTCATCTCTCAATCTGTCCGTTGAAATGTCTTTACTTGAATGGGGTCTACATGAAGGCGTTCTAAAATCAAATAAAAATATGGAACGCGAAACTCAGCTGCCCCCAGATGCCGTGCTGGCGTCTCCACTTCCTCCCGCCTCACACCGTGTGCCAGAGTTTATGAGTCTGTACTTTCCTGGAAGTTTATATAGCATGAAAGAAGCAGAAGTGATAAAATATGCAATTTAATTGCAAAACCCACGTACTAATCTCGCTAATGTGCTAGATTAAGACTGTAATGCGAGAAGCTGCGAGGTGGTTAACCTGATTTACAGCAAACGGTGCCCCTAAGTCTCTTTGTTTGTGCCCATATTTTATGCCACCCAGACCTAACAATTTACTTTATTTTGGTCATTGATTTACAGTCTAAGAATAATAATGTCACATTGGACTGTACGTTATTTAGAATAATCTCCTCTCACGCTGGGGCAGGATGAATACTTCTGAGACAATCCTGTTTGTGGCAGGGTGCCCGCCAGGGGACTCAAATGTGCTCAAGACTACAAGCATCTCACTCCCGAGTCGCTGCGCAGCCGCCCCTGGCTGACTCCTGCAGGCACACGCAGGCCCCGGGTGGCATCAGAAAGAATGTCCGCCGGAAGTGGGAGCCCGTTTGTCGCCCACACTCTCACGGGTCCAGCAGGAGGGCTGGGTGCTGAGATCACGAGGACCGGCCTCGAGCTTCGGCCCCCAGTTCACAGGTCACCCCCCACCTCCGAGCCCACACCCCGCCATGTAAAATGGGGTGATCGTGCCCATCTCGTGGGGTTGGGGTGAGGATCCAGAGAGTTGGTACATGGAGTTCAGGGCTCCCAGTTGGCTTCCAATTATGGGTGGCTCTGTCTCCTTTGTTTTGGATTATCAGAGAAGGTGAGAGACTTCAAAAGTGCCCTTGTAGCATCATTTAAAGCCAGGTATGGGGAGAAAGAGCGATTCCGATTCATTTAAAAGTAACTGTTTATTGTCCACGGACCACTAGACTGCTTTTCTGAACTTCACAAAGAAAAGTGCCGCAGAGGGGAGGCTGGGGAGAAGAGTGGGAGAGACGCACGCAGAGGGGGAGGCTGGGGAGAAGAGTGGGAGAGACGCGTGTGAGTCACGGGTGTGTGTGCGGGTGTGACACTGCGTGTGCGGGAGGGGGAGGCTGGGGAGAAGAGTGGGAGAGACGCACGCAGAGGGGAGGCTGGGGAGAAGAGTGGGAGAGACGCGCGCAGAGGGGAGGCTGGGGAGGAGAGTGGGAGAGACGCGTGTGAGTCACGGGTGTGTGTGGGGGTGTGACACTGCGTGTGCGGGAGGGGGAGGCTGGGGAGAAGAGTGGGAGAGACGCGTGTGAGTCACGGGTGTGTGTGTGTGGGTGACACTGCGTGTGCGGGAGGGGGATGCTGGGGAGAAGAGTGGGAGAGACGCGTGTGAGTCACGGGTGTGTGTGGGGGTGTGACACTGCGTGTGCGGGAAGTTCACAGGACAGGTGGCGGCCCACGTCTGTCTCTGACTTGATAGAATTGTCTCGATGGCCTCCTTAGCCTCTCTGGACCTCCATTGTCTTCTTTGGTAAAGTCAGGAGGTTGAACTAGGTGATGTCTGAGGACTTTCTCCTTCTGGAACTCCAGGACCCATTTTTTTTTTTGGACTCACTCTTTTTAATATGTGAATTTTGTTGTCCATGAGCCAAAACATCCAACACAGAAAACTTGGGTTGTTACAGAATTCTTCCATTTTGTAAGGTAATTTCCTATTGGACCGCTGCAAGTTGTAATTTCTTTTTTTTTAATTAAAAAAAATTTAAATTGGAGTATAATTGCTTTACCATGCTGTGCTGTTATCTGCTGTACAAGAGACTGAATCAGCTACACGCGTACACATATCCCTGCCCTCGTGGGCCTCCCTCCCCACCCCAGGACCCAGCCTGAGGGATGGTTGCCCTGTGCCAGAGGAAGGGGCTGCCTGCTATTGGGAGGCCACCCACGGAGCCCAAGGACCGTCCAGGCAGATGCTGCGGCCAGGCAGGACCAAAGTCAAGACGCAGCCCAGGACACCCGACCTGGAATCCTCAGGCCGCCACGCGAGCCCTTGGAAATGCGGAGGCAACCAGAAGCTGTGTGTCTCCTCCCATTTCGCTCTCAGGCCTTCTTCTCAGTTTCCCCCTTTCCTGTTTATCTTCTCTTTCTTTTAGACCCCTCAGATCATGTGATCATAGGGTCACTTCACGCACCTCAAATCTTTGACCCCTTCCTGGGACTGAGTTCACCATTTCCTTTTAATTTCCAGGAGAGTCAAAAGAAGTATGAAATGGAAACTTGTCTGATCTTTGAAACAGATTTAATATTATTTTTGCAGATATTTGCTTTGGGTCTATGATGGGCCCTTATCATATTTCATCACATCTTATATCTCTTCTTCAATGCGTCTTACTGTAAGACTGTAAAATCTTTGACGGTGGAGATTGTCTTTTTTTATCGCTAAAACCATCTGCCATGCTCCACACTGTACCTTCCATCATGGGGGTTACACACCTGCAGAGAGCAACGGGAGGGGAGAGAGAGGGAGAGAGAGAGATCGACTGGAAAGAAGAAATGATAAAATAGTGTCACACAGACTTGAGAACCGAGCACCCAATCCACAAACTGCTGAACATCTTTCAGGAGACAGGCCCTGGGCTGGATTCTTTAGATGGTGGAGAGATTGCAGTGGATACTGCTGTGCGCCACTCAGGTGCCCAGTCAGGACCCAGGCTCCCCCAAAGGCCAGCAGTGTTGACTGCTATTGGCTCAATTGCTCTTCATTGAAGGGAGCCACCTGACCCGAAGGTTGGAGCGACATGCAGGATTTGGGATAAAAGGCTTTGCCCCCTTGCCTCCAGGCTTCCCTGGTGGCTCAGATGGCAAAGAATCCACCTACAATGTGGGAGACCTGGGCTCGATCCCTGGGTTGGGAAAACCCCTGGAGCGGGGTATGTCAACCCACTCCAGTATTTTTGCCTGGAGAATCCCCATGGAGAGAGGAGCCTGGCAGGCTAAAGTCCACGGGGTCACAAAGAGTCGGACACAACTGTGACTAAGCACAGCCTCGCCTCCCCTTAGGATGACTCTGCAGAGTCGTTTCTTTGCGGTCAGAGCTCCTCTTGGGATTGGCTGAGCCCTCTGTTATGCCTGAGCTGTAGTTCAGTTTCTCTCTCTGCCTGATCCTCTGTCCTTTACGCCCTCACAAGGGTCTGTCCTGAGCCCACTCTCACCTGGCCAGTGAATCACTTGCATGCATATCTCTGTCTTAGAGTCCATGCCCCAGAAATAGGACCTATGACCAGGCAAATGAGACTAGACATCTATCCTGAGAATTGAGGAGGTGACCTGGGAAACAGAAGATCAGCTCCATGACCTTGGCCAGGTCACTGCCACTCTGAACCTTAGTTCCCATGCGTACAGCAAGGGGCTCATAAAGCCTGGTGCCTGCTGCTGCTTAGTCGCTGCAACCGCACCCAGCTGTGGACTGCAGCCCGCCAGGCTCCTCTGTCCACGAGCATCTCCAGGCAAGAGTACTGGAGTGGGAAGCTGTTCCCTCCTCCAGGGGATCTTCCTGACCCAGGGATGGAACCTGGGTCTCCTGCACCGCAGGCAGATTCTTCACCGCCGAGTCACCAGAGAAGCCCAGAGACTGGTGGTGTCCGCCCGAACCCCTTCTCCCCTCTGTGCACCGCGGCCGCACTGGAGTCGGGCACGTGCTTTATTTCTCAGCCTCCGTTGTCATCAGGCCCGGGGGACTGCGTCCTCACCCCCAGCTGCACTGTGTCCGAGTCTGGGCTTGAGACCTCAGCAGTGCCTCTTCTGTGTTCTCTTCCTTCCCCAGGAGTTGGTACCTGAACTTGATGGTGAGACAGTGTCGACCAAAAAATGAGGAAACTGTCCTAGAAGCTGGGGGAGTGAGGGCCCCCTGATCTGGGCCAGGTCAGACGGAGCAGATCAGACGTCAGTTCAGAGCAGATCAGGGTCAGACGGAGCGGCTCACTGACCGGGGCTACTTCTGTGAATTCTACTACAAGCGAGAAAGTTCTTGGTTCTTTAATTCAACTTAATTTTCACCAACAAATGCAGGCCTTGTCAGCTGATTCTGTACAAAATCACATGTTTTGGAAATCATTCATCTTCTTTCCAGCTGTATCATTATGTGATTGTATAAAGCCAAATGTTTTGGGAACAATATAGCCATTCATCCCTCCCTCCCTCCCTTCGTTGATTTGGCTTGTACTAAGAGATCTTTCCCTGGTGGCTCAGAGGGTAAAGAATCTGCCTGCAATGCAGGAGACCTGGGTTAGATCCCTGGGTCAGGAATATCCCCTGGAGAAGGAAATGGCAACCCACTCCAGTACTCTTGCCTGGAAAATCCCATGGACAGAGAAGCCTGGTAGACTACAGCCCATGGGATCGCCAAGAGTCGGACACGACTGAGCGACTTCACTCACTCCTTAAGAGATCTTTCAGGCCCTGGGGATATGCAGGTGAATAACACACAGCCTCTGCCCTGGAGGGGCTCACGGTTTAGTGTGGAAGCAAAGACTCTCAAATATCTGACCATGATACAGTGCAGGTAAAACCCACATCACAGGTTGGTACAAAGTACCCCCAGGAAGGAATGTGGGACAAGAAGGTCTCACAAAATTCCATTTTGAATACGGAATACCAAAAGACAGTTTGATTGGGTCTTGAGGTATGAGCAGGAGTTTGTCAGAGGCTAAGTAGGGTGGACATTTGAGGCAGAGAAAAGAGGATGCCAATGAATGTGTTTTGGACACTTCAGATGATTGTGACGGGAGCACAGGGTAGAAAGAGTCACAGGATAAATGTCAGAGGCCCCGGGTGCTGAGAATCTTGACTCCATCCTCACAGCCCAACAGGGGCTCAGAGAGTGAAGGTTTAGCCAGAAAGTGGTGGGGTCCCAGTGGCGGCTGTGTGGAGGTCAGCCTAGTCCCAGGGGAGCAGGAGCTGGAAGGCGAGACCGGGGAAAGGAGACCATGTGGGCACAGTGGCAGCCTCTGTTGCAGCAGAGCACGGTGGCCACGAGCAGGAAGGCCGCCTGGGTTGCCTTTGGAAGGACACAGCTTCCGCACGTCGTCACCGGTTCGGTTCATTGGTGGGTCCACTGCCTAGATCAGTGCCTGAGCCGAGTGGGCACTCCATCCGTCAGTGCTGGTCGAATTTTTGAATGAAGATGGGAATGGAGGAAGCAGTGTGCCCTTTGGGCGCAGGGGGTGGGAGCTGAAATAATAAATTGGAGGGGGACTCATGGTGGCCACTGGTGCCCAGCGCGGCTTTCTGTGTGGGTCATACAAGGGAATACAGCGGCCTGGGGCACTCTACTTCTGCGTTCTCCTTCCTGCCTTCGGGCCTTTGTTCTTCCCTCCGCTGGTCACTCTCTGTCACCCGCGTCCAGGAGTGGCTCCCGGAGGACGAGTGCCTTTTCCTTTTCTTGCCAAATCACTTTTTTTTTCCTCTTCAAAATTTCACATACTGCATCCCGACATTATGCAAATGAACCACCATGATCAGGGGTGTTACCTGGGGTAAAGCATGCTCTCATTTCATCCAGCTTTTCCTTCATAGTAGTCCCAAACTGACATAGTCTGAGTGTCCATCAGTGATGGAGTGGATAGATTGTGGCATATCCATCTAATGAAACACTACACAGCAAAAAAGAACAAATAGGTGCTGGGCCCAATGAAGAAGACAATGTCATAAACGTACCATCAAGGGCGAGAAGTCATATGCAAAGGCATATGCTCAATCCCGTTTACATGAAGTGTTAGAGTAGGCTAAAGCACCCTGTGGAGTCAGCGCTCAGAAGAGTAGTTCTCTTTGGAAAAATTGATCTGGGGAGTGTGAGGTGTTATGGGGGGTTAGGAATGTTCCATATCTTGATTTGGGTGGCAGTTTCACACATATGTCCAAATGGAGAGATTGCTCGAACTGTATCTATGAATATTGTAGGTCATTGTATGGATGTTATTAAAAAGGTGAATAAAGCAATTATAAATATTAACAAAAGTCAGATAGTAGACCCCATGCGTGTGTGTGTGTGTGTGTGTGTGTGTGTGTTAGCAACTGGGGTCCAAATAGAAATTGTCAGATACTTCCAGGGCTAGAGGCCCGCAGGAAGGTACTCTGAGCCTATGCGCTTTAGCATGCATGAAAATCACCTAGAGAGCCTGTTAGTACACAGATTCCTGGATCCCGCCCAGAGTTTCACATTCAGTGAGTCTGGGCCAGGACCTGAGAGTCTTGCTTTATTTCCAAGTTCTAAGTGATGCTGAAGCAGCTTATCCACAGATCCACTCTGAGTAGCTGCACTGGCCTAAGTGGTCCTCAAAAGCAAACGGAAAACAATCCATTCAACATTCCGCACTCTGGAGGTGCATGGGCCAAGGTCCCACTCAGAGGGACCTCCCTTCTGCTCGATGAAGCCCACAGGAATGCATCTCCCAGGCGGAGTCTGACTGGCCTCCAAACCCTTCGCTGCAAAGGCGTCTGGGAAATGCAGCTTTTAGCCCTGCAGTTCCAACTCTACAGTAGCTGTGACATTGCTCGGGGCACCTATGTGAGCGCAGGTGTTTTGCTGGGTGACTTAATTGCAGCTTCGCTGTCTTCTGGGGATTTTGGACACTTTTTTTCTTTCATTAGAATCAAGTTTCAGGTTGGAAAAGTCTAATAAGGATTGTTCATAGAGACAGTAATTTCCACGTTTGGCTCAATGATGCAAAAGGGAAATAAAATTTTAATTCATGCTAGAGTTAGAAGAAGCAACCCATTTCTCAGACTGGGAAACTGAGGCCCTCCCTCCAAAACGACAAAGATCACCTGGGCAGAGCTGAGACATCAACTCCTGTGCCTTCCTTTGGGTTTAGAAAGCACTTTGCTTTCCATGAGTCTGTGTTTTTTCCTTCCATGTCCCCTTGACTAGAGCAGGACAGTATTGTTATTTTTACAGAAACTTGTCGGGCCGAGGGTCCGAGGGGGCCGAGGTTCTGACAAGGCAAGCAAGCGAGGCCACCTCTCCTAGTACAGCCTGGAGCCAGAAGCCTGCCTTCCAGTCTTGGCTCCTCTGTCAGCTAGCTGTGTGACCACGGATCAGTGACCTAACCTCTCTGTGCCCCAGTCTCCTCTTTTGTGAACTGGATTTAACAATGGTACCCACCTCTAAATGTGTTGGTAAAGAATGTAAGGTACGGAGTTAGAGTAGGTGAGATTCAGAAAAGAAGGAGACCGGCACTCTACAGGAACAGATCACCTTTAATGAGGCGAGAAGGGGCAGCAGTCAGATTAGTGAGCTGCTGCCCTTATCCAAGAAAAGAGTAAGTATATATAGGCATGTATGCAGAAAGCTACTGTCTTAAGGGGGCATGTTCTTCTCCAAGGTTGCTGGGAGTTGTTATCTCTTAAACGGCTGGAGATCGGCCAAAGGCTGGGCTGGCTTGGAGCTGGGCATAATCAGCCTAATGTCTATTTTCACTTTGGGTGAGAGAGTACTTTGTTTTGCCTAGAATGGTGGGGAGGACCTGGAGGGGAGTTTTAATCCCAGGTTACCTTGAGCCCTGCAACTTTCCTTCAAAGAAGGCATGAGACAGTTGATAAGTGCCAGCACAGTGCCTGAAACATGGCATGCCTTCAGTAAATGTCAGCTGTTGTTATTTTTCTAAGCTTTCCCCAAGAAAGCGTCTAAGAGCTTACTCAGGAGCTATCACATTGCCTCCGGAGAGGTTGGTTTCCATAAAGCAACAAGATCAAACAAAGCAGAATAAAGCGAGGCAGTGGCTTGGGAGGGGCAGGTTAGTTCGGCGAAGCCGGATGGCCTTCCCTGTGGCGCTGTCTGCGGCTGCTCTCGCAGGATCCTTTGCGGGAGCCACCGACGGACCCTTTCTCAGCATCTTGCTGACTCTGTTACAGTGAGGACTTTCACCATTGGACGGTTACTTCATCTGGTTTCAAATGCATTTCCCCTCCCAGTTAATATGGAAATACTTCTTAAGAAACACACACGGGTGTGCCAGGGTGCACCTCCACACCAGCTCCACTCTGGGCGGGGTCTAGGCCAGGTGGTGTACACATAGCCACACTACGTCCCACTCTCACTACGAGTCTCTTGGTGGAGATTGGCTGGCAGCCGACTGAGCTCCAGATTTCAGAGAATGAGAGCAGCTGGCACCAGGGCAGATGCAGGGGACAGCAGGAAGGAAGGTTATGAGATGCCATGCTCAAAAGTGCTAGGAGAAGGAACATTGTTCCCATTTTGCAGATAAGGAGACTGAGGCTTCAAGAAATACCTTGTGTGGGTCCTAAAGCTCGGAGGTGCTGGCCCCAGGATTCGAATGGAGAACCCTCAGTCTCCAGAGTGACTGCTTGCTTCTTATGCCTTGTCTCCTAGGAAAGGAAAGTGGACAATAATGGGCGAAATGGGAGACACAACAGTCCCAGAGGAGGGATTACTGCCCAACTTTGGCTTATCGAGAGGCTTGGACCTTGGCGATCCCAAGATTTATTTGTTCCCTGGTTCACTCAACTGTTCACTGTGGGTTGGTGCCTACTGTTGGAGAGTTTGTGAGCTTCCATCCAAAACTTATCTTCTCTTTGTAACAGAAGCCCAGTCTTATTTGGGATGCCAGTGTGCTCAGCTGAAAGATTATATTTCCCAGCCTCCTTTATAGATGTGTTACAGCAACCCAGGAGATCTAAGCAGAAGCCTGGGGTACCCCTCCAGGGAGACCACTTCAAGGGAGCCCATTCCCTCCATGACCTAGTCCTGCCCTTAGGGCACAGTGGTGGGAGTTTCAGCAGCCACCCCGGATGACCACGAGGGGGCTTTGCAAAGGGCAGCCACATTGAGAAAAGGGAAGCAGAAAGAGAGGTCTCTGGGTCCCTGATGCCTGCTTCTTTGACTTGGGAAAGGAATGCATGTCCTGCCTGTTGAAGCTACTGGTATTCTACGTTTTTGGTTATATGTGCCAAACCCAAGCTTGGAGGATACACCTCCTGTACGGAGAGGATGGTTGTAGGCCCTGGTGGGCTTACAAAGTGACTCAGTCATGGAGCGTCTGTGCTGAGAAAGCTCAGTCCAGCAGGAAACTACAAAACAAGGATTCAGGGCATGATAGTAGCCTGAGTGTGATGGGGGCTGGATGCGACTGGAGCAGGATGTATCAGGTCTTAACAAGCAACAGGCCTGGGGGAAATATGAAGAAATTTGAAGGTGGAAGGAATAATAGGGCAGTATGAGCGCAGAGCGCAGGACCTGACTTTGGAATGGCATGTGTGCCTGTGTTCAGGGGTGATTTGACTGGAAAGGGGCTCGGGCAGGGCTTGGGACCCCAGGGGAATCAGGAAGGCCATGGGGCGGATGACCTCATCCTTTGTGCTCATTAGCATCTCCTTTCCCCTTGGCTCCACCCATCAGGCGCCCTCTGAGACCAGCCACCGGCTTCCTCGACTCCTGATCCCCATGGAGGAGAAAGGACTTCTTTCACCTTTGCACCTACTGGAGCCTCCTCTTTTGCTGTCCATCCTCCCCATTCTTTTGATGCACTTAAACTTTTCTAATTGCAGCAAAACCCACGAGAACATGGAACTTACCAGTGTAACCACTTTGAAGCCTACTGTTCCCTGGTGTTAAGTCGTATAACCATTGCCACCGCCCATCCCCACCCAGAACCCTTTCATCTTGCAGAAATGGAACTCTCCACCCCTTAGATAGTCACCCCCCTCCCACTCTGCCCCCTGGCCCTGATAACCACCATTTTCCTTTGTGTCCCTGTGAACTTGGCTGCTCTAGGTATCTCACATGAGTGAAACCATGCAGTATTTGTCTTTGTATGTCTGGCTTATTTCACTTAACATAATGTCCTCAGCCTGGAGGGGGAAATGGCAACCCACTCCAGTATTCTTGCCTGGAGGATCCCATGGACAGAGGAGCCTGGCAGGCTACAGTCCAGGGGGTCCCAAGAGTCGGACACGACTTAGCGACTAAACCATCAATGTCCTCAAGGTGCATCCATGCTAGAGCACGTGTCAGAATCCCATTCTTCTTTAAGGCTCCACTTTATGTACATAACACCTTTGATTTACCTGTTCTTCGGTGGCCACTTGGGTTGCTTCCTCCTTTCGGCTCTTGTGAATAATGTTCCTATGCGCATGGGTGTACAAATCCCTGTTTGAGTCCCTGCTTGCAATCCCTTTGGGTGTGTGCCCCAAGGGGAATCACTGGATCCTCTGGTAAGTCTAATTTAACCTTTTGATGAATCAGTGCGCAGCGGCTGCACGGCTCTGCATCCCCCGCCGGCGGTGTGCAGGGTTCCAGTGTTTCCACAGCCTGTGGATGCTTATCCTTTTCTTTCCGAATAGTAGTCTTCTTAATGGGAGTGAGGGTGATTGCTGTTTATTCCCTTGCATTCCATTCTGTTGTTGGAAAATTGACTTAATCACTGAAAAATACAAAAAACAAGCAATCCAGTATCTGGCGGGGGTGGGCGGGGGAAGCTGAGCATCCTTGCAAGCCCCAGAAGCTCATGAGAATCCACTGTCAGAGGCGGCACGTTGCAGAGCAGCGGAAGGTCTGTAAAGGGGCAGCCGGTGAAACACCACTCCTCTCCGCCCAAAGAGCAAGCACTCCTGGGTCTCGAGGAAGCATTCCTGCACACACCAGACTAACGAAAGCCGTGTGTGGAGATGCTTCTGTCACATTCTTAAGATCTTCTTGCATTTTTGGCTCTGGGAGTTTTATTTTGCCTTCATAGTGGCACAGGAATAAACATAGTCTAAACCTAGGTTCTCCTGTGTGTTTCCTCACTGAATTTTGCACATTGAAAATTTTATATTCGGGTATCTTTTTATATGCCTCAATGTTTTCCTTGAAATGTGTATTGATTTTTAAAATTAGATGCTCTTCTGTAATAAAATACCGTTTGTGGAAAAAACAAAAAATGTTGTTCGAGGAGGTGTGGAGGGGGACCCGGAGGAGAGGGTGGAAGGGAGAGCGCCCCTGGAGCAGAGTGTGGCCTTCTGCAGAGGGAAGAGATGCGGCCTGGGCTAGGGTGATGGCAGTGAGGAGCCGCACGTGGTTCAGGGATGGGGGTAGATGAGAGTATCTCAGAGACAGTCTGTGGGGCACGGGACAGTCAGTGGTCACGGGGGTTGAAGAGGAGTCAAGAATGACTTCAGGGGCGGGGGAGGAGGCAGGGGAAGAACAGAGGGGCTGGGATGACTTGCAGGGGCACAGGACTGGGGGAGGGGAAGGGGAGGCCTGGGGATGGATGATGCGGGGCCCTGAAGGTGGGTCTCGGCGTGTGACCTTGGTCCCCTGGGCTGGACAGGCAGCAGGAGTTCGCTTCTGAGGTGGTGCGTGCTCAGGCTCAGCTGAGGAAAGAGGGCTCTGCCCTGGGCCGGGGCAGTGGGTGTGGACGCGACCAACACATCTGAGATCCTGGTCATTCCAGGGTGCAGACAGGGGCGGCCGTGGGATTGCGCGAGGTCTTAAGTTGGGCTGGCAGGACAGCAGAGACTAGGTGGAAGCTGGGTGTCCAGACGCCTGGGGGGGGGAAGGGGCCTGCAACCCCGCCCCTTCAGCTTCCTCGTGGGTTGGTACCACCCCTGCCGCCCTCGGCATCTCGCTGCACTTCAGCATCTCCCATCCTGAGCACCCGGCATCCACAGCCGAGTCAGAATGCCCCGAGTTCGTGTCCTGCCCTCGCTCAGAAGCTGGGAGGCCCTGGGCGGCGGTCCTCTCCCTGAACCCCGCTGGTTTCCCCTTGGCCACACGGATGCTCCTATTCCAAGGGCTGGGCAAGCTTGGTGAGACGTGAAGGAGCTGGAGAATTCCTCTGCACACAGTGGACACTCACTAAACAACGGTTGAATCTGAGTCATTTCAGAATTTACCTGGTTGTCCTCTCCTCAGGAAGCCTTCTCTGGCTCCCCTCCCCAACTCACACAAGCTCAGATAAGGTCTCCCTTCCCTGTGCCCCTACAACATCATGAACGTCTGTCTCCTCGAGCCCAGGGGCTGGCAGTGTTCAGTGGGATAGCTTGATTTTGGCGTTGTAATCCTGTCTCTGCTGCTTCCTCCTAGTGGCATCTTGGGTGAGGCTGTTAGTATGTCTGAGCCTCGGTTTCCTCATCTGTAAAATGGGGATGATATCAATAGCACCCGCCTCTTAGGGTCTTTGTGAGAATTAAGTGAAATGGCACACAAACTCAGTGCTTAGAACGACGCTGACACGTGGTAAATGCTCAGCGGACACTGGCTGCTCGTCCGTTCACGTCCGTTTGCACTGCTCTTTTGCTCATAGACCCGTGGGACTAGGAGTCACAAGACCTGGGTTCCGATCTCAGCTTTATATCCTGTTGGACTTTTGTGACTTTTTGATGTACCTGAAACTGTTTTAGATAAGCGGTTAGGTAATCGATAAATGCAAGAAAAAGTGCAAGTGTGAGTCGCTCAGTCGTGTCCGACTCTCCGCGACCCCATGGACTGTAGCCCACCAGACTCCTCTGTGCATGGAATTCTGCAGGCAAGAATACTGGAGTGGGTTGCAATGCCCGCCTCCAGGGTATCGTCCTGACCCAGGGATCAACCCAAGTCTTCTGCATTGTAGGCAGATTCTTTACTGTCTGAGACACAAGAGAAGTCCCAGTAGATAAATGACTTTGTCATATAAAGAGAAACTCTATTTACCATGCTCTCTGTGTTCACTGGGCCAGGCCCAAGCTAGGTGAAGAGTCCACGTTTGTGGAGTGGCTTTGTGGGGAAGACACTAAGGTGTTCTCCGTCTTCTCTTCTGTGACCCCAGGGGCTTCTGGGAGCTCACGCTCGAGGTGGCACCTGCTCTGAGCAGGTAGGTTTCCCCTCTCCCTGCTTCCCCAGAGCCCTCCCACCAAAGGCACAGCAGATGCCCTTGACCTGGGGACACGTCCAGCCCACTGGGCCTTGCTCTGTGCACACACACACACACATTTTAGAAATGCTTCTCTTAATCATATCTTGAATTAATGCAGACCTCGTTCATTCCCAGCTCTCATTACCCTCTTAATTAACTCGGCACAGATGGAAAAAGTCGGAATTGCTCTAGCCGAGTTGTTCTGCTAGCTTTCAAATGAGATGGCAGATGGGAGGACGAGGTGGAACGGGCCGGCTTGGAGGGAGGAGATGAGTTTTCAAGCTGTCACCGGAGCGTCAACAAACGCTCCATCTGTCAGTGGTGAGGCCGGCCGAGGCCTCGTGCCGGGGAACGGCGTTGGAAGGGTCACGTGGGCCAAAGCTCGGTGGGCCTGGCCGCCGCGAACCTCCGTGGGAGGCGGCCCCCAGCTCCGGGATGGCTGCTGGAGGCTCTGGGATCCTGGGACGGGAGGAGACTCTTCCGCCCCGCAGTGCTGTTTAGGAGCGGAGGCAGACTTTTGTTTTCCTTCTGATCTGAAATAGTCTTAAGGGATGAGTCACATGGACTCCACGTGGCTGTCGGAGGGAACTTGATCAAAGGCCCGTCCCTTTGCAGCTTGACTGTCTCAGGCTTTCTACGGCCCTCCCGGCCTGCAGCCCGCTCTCCGGCCAGTCCTCCGCTTGCCCCATGCTGCCTTCAGCCAGGCCCACTTCTGCGGCCTTCCAGATGCCCCGTCGTTCTCTCTCTTGCCTCTGGGACTTAGCCTTTTCTGCTTCTTCTGCTGAAACCCACTCCTCGGTCATCCTTTAAGTCTAGCTGTGTTAAGTACCCTTTAGAATCCTTGCTCTCCTTCTGTGTTTCTCCCGCCAAAGAGTTTTCCTAAATACTCTGCTGGTGAATGGATTCATAAAGGATTCCTCAGCAACAGCTCATTAAAGGGTGCTTGGGTTGTGTGGGGATGTGTCTCAACCCACAAAGACCATAGAGCCTTAGAGTTCAAAATAAACCTTAAAAATCTCTTGGGGTGTAGGCATGCTTTCTAGAGCATCCCAGGCAGGTGGGTGCTCAGCCTTGACTGGTATGCCCATAGGGACGGGGAACTCACTCTCCTAAGGCGGACAAGTCAGATTGCTCCTCTGTTCTCTGGGCTGGGCAGTGACTGACTCCCTGTGACGTGTATGGGAATAACATGTCCCCCGGCACCACATGACGGTCCTCGAGGGCTTGGCCACAAGGTCCCCCCTGAGCTTGCCACTCTCAATGCCCACAGCATGGAGGGGAGCACCCACTGTCAGCTCCACGACCTGAGCTTGAGATGACTGACAGTTCTGTCTTATATCCGGAGGTTTGTGGGGCAGTAGACAGCTCAGGCTTTAAAGTCAGATAGACCGGGTGCCAAAACCCAACTCTGCTGCTTACTAGCTGGGAGACCTCGCGAGGTGCCTTAACTTCTGTGAGCCTTGACTTGCTCATCTGTAAAATGGGAGTTGAAGCGGATGGAACTTAAGGTCCCTTGCAGTTGTGATCTGTGAAGTTCCCAGTTGGTCGTGTCCTGACTCCTGGGTCAGTGAGTTGTTCTGTTCTTATCTGACCTCCGAAATCCTGTCCCTCTGTCCCCATCCCTCTAATGATGCTGTTGGTGTATTGCATGGCTCCTTGGCTCCCTCACCAAGTTTTTCTAAAATTCAGCATGGTCACATCCCTCTTCTGCCCCTGTCTTTATCTTTCCATCAGTGACTGAATCATGTCCAAGCTCCCTACAATAGCCTTGCCAGTGTTTCCAGTTTTATAAGCTGCAAACCCTCACTCTCCACTTCCTCCTTGGGGTTCTCTAAAGGTACTTTTATTCCACCCCACCTTGCATACTGTTACTTCCACCTGCAAATCCTGTCTGGCTACTGTCAGTAACAAACTCCTACTGATACTGCAAAACCCTATTCGGATATCACATTTTATCTGAAACTTTCCCGTTCTTTCCCTCAGACAAAGTTAATGATTCCTTCTTCTATGCTCCTTTACATGTGTCATCACTGCATCCATCACAGTATCTTCGAGTAGACCTTCTCCATGGTTGTGTTTTCTCTGTGAACGTCGAGGGGCAGGGACATTCTGGGGGCATTCTGACTTCTCTCTGTGTCTTCAGCAATGGGGACGGGGCCTGGCAGGCTGAGGCCCCATCTACATGACTCATGTCGCTGCACTTCTGACCTCCGTCTCTTTCCTCACTTTTTTCGACTGAAAATGACAGCGGTTCTTAATCAGAACTTCTTAATCCACCACATTATCCTTCCGAGATGCTTTTACCTTCAGTTTCCCATTGATTCACCACTCTAAATTACTATAATTACCACAAATGATAAAATAGCAGCTTTCCCAGTTTTCTTTACTCTGGCCAATTTGCATATGCTAATGCAGGGACTTCTCCCACCGCCCCCCACCTCTCCTGCTGGTTCTTCTGAGACAATTTCTCTGATGCGCTCACTTTGTCCCGCTCCATCTCAGGGCTGGAGGAAAGACATCTCCAGGAGTTCCTAGTCCATCCAAGGAATGGAACAAGTTAATTTCCTGTCATCTAAGGTGTGGTAAATACATCCGGGGAAATCTTTCTACCGCCTTAGGAGAAGGCACGATGGGGAGAAGCTGGAGAGGCCTGGGTTCAAGTTCTAACCTCCAACAGCTTGGGCTTTGTCCTCCGACCCTCACATTCCTCTTCTGGAAACTGAAGAGTTAGACCCACTTGTCTGTTTGCAATGAGCAAGACTACAATCTTTAAAAAAAATTATAGTAAAATAGACTGTATAAAATCAGTCATCTGAACCATTTAAAGTGTACAATTCAGTGCGATTAAGTACGTTCATATGTTGTGCAACCATTGCCACCGTTCATCTCAGGAACTCTTTTCATCTTGCAAAACTGAAACCCTCTACCCGTTAAACAATCACCCTTGGCTTCCCTCAGCCCCTGGCAAACACTAGTCTATTTTCTGTCTCTATGATTTTGATGACTCTAGATACCTCATATAAATAGAACCGTATAATATTTGTCTTTTTATGTCCAGTTTATTTCATGTAGCATCATGTCTTTCGGACTCATCCATGTTGCACAGTGTGTTGAAATTTTCCTCCTTCTTAAGGCTGAGAATAATTCATTGCAGGGGCTTCCCTGGTAGCTAGTCAGTAAAGAATCTGCCTGCAGTGCAAGAGACCTGGGTTTGATCCCTGGGTTGGGAAGATCCTCTGGAGAAGGGAATGGCTACCCACTCTAGTATGCTTGCCTGGAGAAGCCTGTGGACAGAAGAGCCTGGTGGGCTACAGTCCATGGGGTCGCAAGAGTCGGACACGACTGAACGACTAGACCGCCACCACCACCGCCGATGTGCCACTGCATGTATATACCACATTTTGCTTATCCACTCGTCCAGCATTGGACACTTGGGTTGCTAGCATTATGATCTTACAGGTGAAAATATCATCTAAAATGTACAGAAAAGCACATTTTAGGAGGTGGAGACGGGGAGCACAGAGAGCTTTGGTGTCGCACATGACTCTCAGCCCTGGCCAGGCGCCTCCGGGCTCTTTGCCTCGGTGCTTATTCACAGGCTGCTGTGAGGGTAGCTTAGCGCAGGGACTGACCTGCAGAGTGAACATTCATTCTTTGGGCCCTTCTCTCATCCAGCAGATCTTTCCAGGGTATTCACTATGTTCTAGGCATTGAGCTAAGTGCTGGGGATACAGTGACGTGTATCGTGCAGAAGGCAAACTGCAGGAAGGCAAGAAGTAACAATCAAACAGGTAGAAAAAGGGCGTGGCGTCTGACGGCGAGAAACTCTGTGGATGGAAGTAGAACAGAGGAAGCGGCAGGGGGAGAGCTTGGGTGGGCAACGCTATTTCACACCAGGGAGCAGGAACGGCCTCCTGAGGACACGTGAGTTGCCAGGTGAGTCTGATGAGGATGATGAGAATCTGGGGTGGGGGGATGGAAAATGCGAAAGCCTGGGGCTAGGAGCATGCCTGGAATGTTCTGGGAGCAGGAACACGTCTGGCGTGGCTGGAGAAACTGGAGACAGAGAGTAGCTGGAGAGAAAATCCGAGATGTAGCTGGAGGTTAGGGCTGAGGGCCGGCTGGGCGAGGGGAAGTGAGACAAACGGGCAGTGAATGATTCTAAACAGGGGAGTAGCAGGGGCCGACTCAGGTTTAAGAAGTGATGCGCTGTCTGCTGCGTTGAGAATCAACTCTCATGTGGGCAAAGGTGGAGAGACGGAGCCCTGTGACTGTAATAGTCCAGGCCAGGAACTGGCAAACTTTTTTGAGTGAAGTGCTGTGTGTGCTGAGTTGCTTCAATTATGTCCAGGTCTTTGCGATCCCATGTAGACCCTGATTGTCGCCTGCCAGGCTCCTCTGTCCGTGGGATTCTCCATGCAAGAATACTGGAGTGGGATGCTGTGCCCTCCTCCAAGGGATCTTCTGAACCCAGGGGTTGAACCCATGTCTCTTGTGTCTACTGCATGGGCAGGTGGGTTCTTTACCACTAGTGCCGCCTGGGAAGCCCTTTGGATAAAGTGCCAGATAGTAAACGTGCTCAGCTCTGCCTGCCGTGTAGTCTCTGTTGCAATCAGTCCATCCTGCCCTTGGAACGTGAAGGTAGCCACAGACGATGTGGAAGCAATGACTGTTTTGTAAAACTTTATTTAAAAAACAGATGGGAGGGTGGGTTTGGCCGATGGGCTGTGGTCTTCTGACCCCACAGGTGACCCCACCACCCTGGTGGGTGGGACCAGGATGTGGTAAGGGGGTTGTGGGAAGTGACTGAGTATGGGATATACCTTGAAGGTGATGTCAGCAGGATTTGTTGTTGCATTTGGAAATGAGATGTGAGAAAGAGAAGACTCAGGAATAACTTTGTTTTAATGACCTGAGAAATGCCAATTAGTGAGATGAGAGATTCTGTAGGTGTAACAGTTTTCTTTTTGGGGGGAGGGGATGGAAAAGAGTTGAGATTTAAAAAATTTTAAGTATACTAACTTTGAAATGGTCCTTAGACATCCAAGGTGGGTGTATGAGTCTAGAATTCTTGAGAGAGGTGGAGGCTGGTTATAGGAAATTTGGAATTGTCAGTATCCAGGGATTTAAAGACATGAATTTGGACAAGATCACCTAGGGAAGGGGGCTTCCCTGATGGCTCAGCAGTGAAGAATCTGCCTGCAGTGCAGGAGATTTGGGTTCAGTCCCTGGGTTGGATAGATCCCCTGGAGAAGGAAATGGCAACCCACTCTAGTATTGTTGCCCAGGAAATCCCATGGACAGAGGAACCTGGCAGGCTAGAGTCCATGGAGTCGCAAAAGAGTTGGACATGACTTAGTGACTAAACAAGAACAGCAACAGGAAGGGATTATGGGAAGAGAAGATTAGGCCTCCAAGGACTAAGCTTTGGGCACTCAGATAGATAAAGGGCACCCAGCAAAGGAGATTGAGAAGGGGTGTTCATTTTGGTGGAAGGAAAATCAGGAGAATGGGACGTCCTGGAAGCCAAGAGAAAGAAAGAAGTATCTCTAAGAGGGAATGATCAGTGGTGCTACATGTTGCTAATGTGGTGGTATAGTGTTCCTGGTAGTTCAGAGGGTAAAGAATCTGCCTGCCAAAGCAGGAGACCTGGGTTCGATCCCTGGGTTGGGAAGATCCTCTGGAAAAGGAAATGGTAACCCTCTCCAGTATTTTCACCTGGGAAATCCCATGAACAGAGGATCCTGGCAGGCTAAAGTCCATGGGATTCCAAAAAGTCGTATATGACTGAACAATTAACACGGTGTCCCCTCAAATTCATGTCTACTTGGAACCTCAGTATATGACCTTATTTGGAAATAGAATTTTTGCAGATGGAATTAGCTAAGTTGAGATGAAGTCATACTGGATTGGGATCGGCCCTACATCCAATGACCGCTATCCTTACGAGAAGAGGAAGGGACATCCAAGATACCCAGAGGGCAGAAGGCCAGCTAAGGATGAAGGCAGATGGAGGGGTGGGAGTGATGCCGCTCCAAGCCCAGGGATGCCAAGGAAGGCTGGTGGCTACCAGAAGCTGGAAGAGGTAAGGGAAGACTCTTTCTGGAAACTTCAGAGGGGGCATGACGCCGCCAACACCTTGACCCTGGATTTCTAGCCTCCAGACCTCCTGATGTAGCCACTTAGATTGTGGTCATTTGTGACAGAATCCCCAAGAAACCCATTTTTATCAGGGATAACAAACGACCTAGGACTTGGCAATGCTGGATAACCTTGATAAGAGTTATTTTCAGTAAAATTTTGGGTGGAAAGCCTGATTGGGTTCAAGAGAGAATGGGAGGAGAGGCATTAGAGACTGTGAGAATAAAAGACCATTCTTTTATTTCAAAGGGGAGGAGGAATGTAGGTCACTAGAGAAAATGGGAGAAATAAAACATAGAGATGCATTGATGGGAATTATGCAGGGAGAGGCAGAAGTGATGAGGCAGGAGACGGGGGAGGGTGAGCGGTGTCCTTGGGGACTGATGAGTGGGCCTGAGTCGAGCCTGGAGCGCTGAGAGGTCACCCAAAGTAGCACGAGGGCACTCACTGAGTGTGGGTGGACGCGGCTGACGGATGTGATGGAGGAACTTGCGGGGGTGCTTTTCTGATCGCTTCCATTGTCTCGGTGAGATAAGGATCAAAGACATCAGCTGAGACTAAGTCTGGGGAGGAAGCAGCAAAGGTTTACATTGAAAGAAGGGGTGAAATGGGGTTTGGGAGAACAATTCTTGTTAGGGAAATGTAGTTGGATGGCTGGGCAGCACCCTCACCACCCCGCACCGGGGCCCATTTCAGCTTAGAGGCTGTGGATTCAGAGTGGGCAGAGTCAGCAGGGTGGTGTGTTTCCCTCTTATCATATTCAGCTGCCAGGTACATGTTGAAAACAGGTGGAGAGTCGGATTAAACCAGCAAGCCTAATGAAGCAAGAAACAAACAAGGTCGTTGAGGCTTGTAACAGTTATCTATCGCGGTGTAACAAACCACCCCAGGACTCAGAGGCTTAAAACAGCAACAGCCATTCATTTTTTAGTGGATCTTCCATTTTTGGCAGGACTTTGGTGGGGACAGCTCGTCTCTGCACAGCTGGGGTGGTTTGACTGGGGAATGGAGGATCCCCTTTTAAGACCTTGTAGTAGACAGATGTACAGGTGTGAGAGTTGGACCATAAAGAAGGCTGAGAGCTGAAGTGTTAATGCTTTGAATTGTGGTGTTGGAGAAGACTCTTAAGGAGTCCCTCGGACTGCAGGGAAATCAAACCAGTTAATCCTAAAGGAAATCAACCCTGAATAGTCATCGGAAGGACTGATGCTGAAGTTGTAGCTCCAGTACTTTGGCCACTTGATGCAAAGAACTGACTCACTGGAAAAGACCCAGATGCTGGGAAAGATTGAATGCAAAGGGAGAGGGTGCCAGCAAAGGACGAGATGGTTAGATGGCATCACCGACTCAATGGGCATGAATTTGAGCAAATTCTGGGAGGTAGTGGAGGACATAGGAACCTGGCTTGCTGTAGTCCACGGGGTTGCAAAGAGTCAGACACAACTTAACAATTGAACAACAACAGCTAGTAGACAGATAACAGATAAGGGCCCTTAAAGATATCAGACCCTCATTCTGAGAAGCTGTAAATGTTACCTTATTTGGAAAAGAGGTCTTTGCAAATGTGATTAAGAATCTTGAGACTGGGAGGTTATCGTGGATTATCTGCATGCTCCCTAAACACAATTACAAGTGTTCTTGTAAGAGAGAAACAGGCAGTTTTGACATAAAAAATGACGGACACAGTGTGACTGCAGGGGAAGAGATTGAAGTGATGCAGCTACAAACCAAGGAATGCCTCAAGCTTCAGGCACTGGAAGAGTGAACAATGGATTCTCCCCTAGAGCTTCCAAAGGAGTTTATCCCTGTGGACACCTTGGATTTCTAGCCTTCAGAGCTGTGAGCAAGTAAATTTCTGTTTTAAGCCACCCAATTTGTGGTGATTTGTTATAGCAGCCCTGGGGACCTAATACAGATGGTGACTCACATGTCTGGCAAACTGGGGCTGTCTATCATCCATGAGCTCGTCTGGAACTGGGCAGAGGGCTTTTCCATATGGACCTCGTATGGTGTGGTAGCTCGGCTCCATGAGTGAGTGTCCCAGGAAAGCAAGGCGAGGCTCTCTTGCTTTTTATGACATAGTCTTGGCATCACTTCTGTCACAGTCACAGCCCCATGTAGACTCAAGGGTAGGACGCAGAAACCCACTTCTTTATGTGAGGACTGTCAAAGTCACATTCAAAGTATGTGTGAGGTGGGAGAGATTGTTTTAGAATGTACCACCTGCTGCAAGCGTAATGGGATTAGATGATGCTGATGATGAAGACCATCAGGGAGGCCTGGCATGCTGCAATTCGTGGGGTCGCAGAGTCGGACGTGACCGAGCAACTGAACTGGACCGATGGTGAAGATGGTGGTGGTGATGGTGATGGCGATAAAGACGCTGGTGTTGATGACGATGGTGGTGATGGTGGTGGTGTTGATGGTGATGAAGATGGTGTCTTTATGATGATAATGTTACTGGTGATGATGGTGGTGGTGACAGTGATGAAGGTGGTGGTGGTGGTGATGGTGATGGTGATGAAGACGGTGGTGGTATCGTTATGATAATGTTGATGGTGATGATGGTGGTGGTGGTGTTGGTGATGGTGAAGATGATGGTGGTGGTGACAGTGATGAAGGTGGTGGTGGTGGTGATGGTGATGATGGTGGTGATGAAGATGGTGGTGATGGTGGTGATGCTGATGGTGATGACTGATCATTTAGTTGGACAGAGAGGAAAATATGGATGTGTGGGGTAAGGGGCAGTGAAAAGGTGGCAGAATGAATGGACCTTAGAACCTAGGTAGAAGAGTCATTGATCTCAGGGTGCCTGGAGCCTAGAGAACGGGATTCTTGAAACTGAGTTTACAGTGTGAGAATGATTATTGTCAGCGATAGGGGACAGACGAGAACAGCATGGAGTGACTGAGGCGTGGTTCTTGCATGAGAGGGAGACAGAGCACGACAGAGCATGCTGTTGAGAGGAGCACCTACATGGACACCGAAACCAAGTCTGTGTAGGAAAGAGTGACAGTGAGCCAGGAGGTGAAGACTTTAGGGAGGCAGGGACAGTGGCCTTCGGGTCTGAGGATGGCACCAATGGGAGGGTTCTCTACTACTGATATGAAGGGATAAGCTTCAGAGCTGGAGGCCTCTGGGAGGGAGCACTGTTCTGGAAGTGACAGTGAGGAGCAGGAAGGAGCACTGTGAGTGGCAGAAGGGGTGTGGGAAAGGGATCAGGCCCGAGGGGAAGAGTGTTCCTAAGGAGATCAAATTTCAGTTGGAGCCAGAAGGTGAATGTTTGCAGAAGTTGAGTTGAGGATTGAGGCAACTGCAGAGGATATGGGGGTGTTTAGGTGGGGACGTAGAGCCTGGTGGGTTTAAGGGCCCTGAGCAGGCGGGGACGGTCTAGGTGCCTGATGTGAACCACGACAGAGAGCATGATGGCCTTAGATCTGAGGCGCCAGGGCGGAGAGCTGTGTGTGGTGTCTCTCCCCGAGGGCAGGAGGGAGGAGAGAGCAAGGGAGAAGGGAGCAAGGGAGGAGGAAGCGAGGGGGGAGGGAGGAAGGGGGGAGGGAGGAGGGAGCAAGGGAGGAGGGAGAAGGAAGTGAGGGGGGAGGGAGGAGGAAGCGAGGGGGGAGGGGGAAGAGCTGGGGACCTTGCCTGGAGCCCCAGAGCCCTGTCTCCCACATGGGAGGTCAGGGGAGGTGCCCTGTATCCAGGAAGACTTGAAGCTCAGCAGACACTAGTCATTACTACTGTCGTTATCGGGGCTCCCCTAGTAGCTCAGCTGGTAAAGAATCTGCCTGCAATGCAGGAGACCCCAGTTTGATTTCTGGGTTGGAAAGATCCGTTGGAGCAGGGATAGGCTATCCATTCCAGTATTCTTGGGCTTCCTCAGTGGCTCAGCTGGTAAAGAGTCTGCCCACAATGCGGGACACCTGGCTTTGATCCCTGGGTTGGGAAGATCCCCTGGAGAAGGGAAAGGCTACCCCCTCCAGTATTCTGGCCTGGAGAATCCCGTGGCCTGTATAGTCCACGCCGTCATAAAGTGTCTGACCTGCCTGAGTGACTTTCACTTTCACTGTCGTTGTTTCTTCTGTCTATAAAAGCTGCTGATTGTATCAGTGGGGAGACCCTGGTCACATGATGTTGCAGTTATCTTTTTTCTTGGCTGCCCCACAGAGCTGTGAGCTCCTGGAGAGCCTCTGGTTGCCTTGGAATCCCCATTGCCTAGCACAGTACTTAGCCCAAGGTGTCTATCAACTGGTATGTATTGAGTAAAAAAGGCTCAGAGA